>NC_051085.1:42646541-42993207 GCF_004664715.2 Peromyscus leucopus
CTTATGGGAAGCATTTCCCTTTTTTCCATTGGTGATTTTTTTTTTCTCCCTCCTTCTCACTGTGGTTTTCCTTAGCTGTGTCTTATGTCTGTGTCATTTTTTTTCCCATTGTGACAAAGTATACATAAGTTTTATTATCTTAGCTTTTTGTGTGTGAAAGGTGGGTTGGGGTTGAGATACAGTCTGGCTAGGTGGCCCTGGCTAGGCTAGGGTTTTTTTGTTTGTTTGTTTTTCAAGACAGGGTTTCTCTGTGTAGCTTTGAGCCTTTCCTGGAGCTCACTTGGTAGCCCAGGCTGGCCTCGAATTCACAGAGATCTGCCTGGCTCTGCCTCCAAGTGCTGGGATTAAAGGCGTGCGCCACCACCGCCCGGCTAGGCTAGGATTTGATATGTAGCCTAGGCTGGCCTCAAAGATGGCAGTCCTCCTGCCCAGCCTTCTAGATCCTGGGATTATAGGTATAAGCCACCAGCTCTGACTACCTTAACCACTTTTTAATTTTTATTTTGTGTGTGTGGGTGGTCGGCCTGCACATATATCTGTGCGCTGTGTTTATATATGTCTTGAGGCTAACCTGGGATATATATAAAGTAAGACCCCATCTCAAAACAATGTTTTCAGAGGCCAGACATCAGGTCCTCTGGAAATGGAGTTGTGACAGTTGTGAGCTGCCTCGTGGGGGCTGAGAATTGAACCCGGGTCCTCTGCACGAGCAGCAGTGCTCTCAAGCTCCGGGCTGCTTCTCCAGTCGCCACATACTTCATCCTTTTTAATCACTGCTATTTCCTTACGTAGATGCACTGAACTCATTTATCCTGTATTGGAGGATGGACACTAAAGTTGTCGTCACTTTGTTCCTGAGGTCCCTATGAACTGTCATGTCCAGGTTTTCCTGTGGATGTGTGTTCTCATTTCTCCCGAGCGTACACCTGTTGTCGGGTCGTCTGGCAACTGTGTTAGACTTTGGGGAAATCCCAGGCATTTTTTTTCCAAATCAGCCTCCCTGTTTCCTCATTCCTTGTTATTGTCCTTTGGCGATTAGCATCCTGGTGGGCGGGAAGTGGTTTTAATTTGCATATTTCTAACAGATAATGATGTTGAACATCTTTTCATGAGTCTGTGAACATTTCTCTCAAGAATTTTTCTTTATTTTTTTAATCAGATTTTTTTTTTCTTTTGAGATTTTCTCATTTTATGTGTATGCATTTGCCTTGATGTATGTCTGTGTATATGCTGAGTGGCGGCAGCACATGCCTTTAATCTCAGCACTCCGGAGGTAGATACAGGTGGATCTCTGTGAATTTGAGGCCTGTCTACAGAGTGAATTCTAGGAGAGCTGGGGCTACACAAAGAAACTCCCCCCCAAAAAAAGGGGGGGAATGTATGTCTGTGCACCCTGTGTCTGAAGTGCCCAAGGAGGCCAGAAGATAGTGTCTGATCCCCTGGGTCTGGGTCTGGAGTTACAGATGTGCGGGAGCCATCATGTAAATTCAGGAATCGAACCCTGATCCTCTTGAAAAATAGCCAGTGCTTTTAACCCATAAGCCATGTCAACAGGCCCTCTATTTTTCAGATTATGTGGATATGTGTGGGTATGTGCACATGTGAATGCAAGTACCCTCTGAGTCCAGAAGAAGGCATCAGATCCCCTAGAGCTGGAGTTACAGTTGGTTGTAAGTCACCCAAAATGGGTGCTGGAAACCCGACTCCCAACTCGGGTCCTCTGCAAGAGTAGTATACACTTTTAATGACTCAGCCATCTCTCCAGCCCCACATTTGTGTCTCTTGTTTGTATCTTTCTTTCTGTGTTTGCTCCTTTGAGACATGGTCTAAAAGCTTGACTGGTCTTAGACTCACTTTGTAGCTGAGGGTAGCCTTGAACACCGATCTTTCTGCCTCCACCACCTAAGTGCTGGCATTATAGGTGTGTGCTGCCATCCCCAGCTCTGTATGCATACCTTCTTTAACTAAACATCTACTGTATGCAGATTGTTTACCCCATTACTTTACTTTTTTATTTTTATTTTTGAGACAGGTTCTCATGTAGCCCAGGCTGGCCTCAAATTTATCATGTAGCTGAGGCTAGCCTTGAACTGCTGATCTTCTGCTTCTGTCCACAGTGATGGTATCACAACATGTACACTACCCCTGGCTGCCCCATTCTCTGTTTCCCTCTCTCTCTCTCAGACAGGATTTCTTTGTATAGCCTTGGCTGTTCTGGAACTCATTCTGTATAGACCAGGCTGGCCTCAAACTCAGAGATCCTCTTGCCCCTGCCTCTGGAGTGCTGGGATTAAAGGTGTACACTACTTCCTGGTGTGTGCACCACTTCCTGGTGTGTGCACCGCTTCCTGGTGTATAATCTCTCTGTTCTCCTAGTCAGTATCTCTAGTCTCCCACCCTGTCCTGGGCCTCCGCACATGAACTTCAAGGAACAGTAGCTGTGAGGAACACACCCGTGAGGCCCTAAGAATCCTGCTCTCTGGGCATTGCGCCATGCTATTGCGTCTTTGTGCCCCATGTTGTGGAGTCCCCATCTTTTCCTAGACCACCTCAAACGTTACCTCCCAGGGTGAGCTAAATTTTCTTCCCCTGGGTGTGGCTGCCACTCACAGCTGAGATCCCTGAGGTTCAAGACAGTATCTGTTTGGCCCCCAGTGGGTTTCACCCAACAAAAATGGAACACGAGGGCTAGGGAGATAGCTCAGAGGTTAAGAGCACTGGCTGCTCTTCCAGAGGTCCTGAGTTCAATTCCCAGCAACTGCATGGTGGCTCACAACCATCTGACCATCTGAATGAGATCTGGTGCCCTCCTCTAGCGTCCAAGCATACATGCAGGCAGAACACTGCATATGTAATAAATAAATAAATCTTTAAAAATAAAAAAAAAATGGACCAAGAACTTGACAAATATTTGTTGGTGGAACCATACAGATTTAAGACACCCCCTCTCCCCCACCACACACACACACACACACACCATCCACCAAATGATGGACGTATATTATCCTAATTTTTTTTTTTTTACTTTGAATGGTGATATCTAAATCTAAAACTTATTTAACATGAGTGGAATGGAAGAGATGGCAAAGGAAAGTCGCTTGCATTTCCTGAGACCTGTCTGATCCCTCCTTCTGCATCTCTCCTGATGGATGGCTTTTTTTTTTAAAGGCGGGATCCAGAGGACTTGCTGGAGAGCCATGCCATACACTCTGGCCTGCATTGCTCAGGGAGGTAGAGATCCCAGAAAACAGTGTGCCAGGAGACTCAACTCCTCGCACACATACCATCCATGGCTCTGCCTTTTGGAGTTAGCTGCCTCTCTAAGAGTCACATTCCAGATGTGGAGGTGTTGTCCTCTGTGTTACGAAAGCCAAGAGCTTGCATCCACCTTTTTAAAAAGGTGTCATTCTGTGTCCGAATTTTGTATCTAGGAAAATTTCCCCTTAGCTATCACAGTGGCATAGCTGTTATTAGAATTTGGATTCAGAAGGGAAGGTGTCGGTGATACAGTTATATAACTCGGGTCCACCGAGAGCCAGTGACAGCCATGTGCTGTCCGCAGTGGCGAGTGCTGAGAAGTGATTCAGTATCTCCTCAGGTCCCTGGGGGGCTTCAGGGCTCCTGGAACACTCTAGGGGATTATCTCATTTAATGCAGACCACTGATGCTGCCGCCTCTATGGGCTTCTAACCCACCAGTGTCGCGGTGTTGAATTGGGGTGGCTGGGCTGCCTGGAATCCCAGCTGTTGGGAATGCGTAGGGCTGAGGTCTGCTCCCAGGTCTTAACCAATCAAGACAAGACCCTGCTTACCTTGACTCACACACAGCCAGGTTGGGTGTTGTCTGGGAAGCTAATCTGTGTAGGAAATTGCCTAGCAGGAATTGGCTTTCTTCTGTCTGAGCCTGAACATGGTGCGTCGCGCCCCCTGGTGGCAAGAAGGAGCAACATTTGCCATGTCTGACGGGCGATTTTTTTATTTTACCACACCCCCTCCCCCGCCCCGTGTTGCATATCTTTGCCTATTCTTTTTCACACTGATACCCTCGCTCCAGGCCCCTAAACAGCCACGAATAAGGCCTTCAGGTCTAAAGAAAAGAGCAATAATAAAACCTTTTATTTGGGGGTGTTTGCTCAGACAGGCAAGGCATGCTGTGATAAATAGGGAAAAGATGAAAAACAAAAAACAAAAAAGCTCCGCGTACTAATGGACCTTTCCTAACAGAAGACCCATCTCATTTATTACTTGTGTCTTTGTAGAGAAACAGTATCAAGATTAACGGAAAAAAAAAATACGGGTTGCCTGAATTTTTAATACGGCTTCTGTTTTATTTATTTGCTATAGGTTTGTATGTTAGAGGCAGGGGAATAAAGTGCGGTTTGAGCCAAATGTTTAGCTCATTTCTACCACGAAAAAGGGAAAGACCCAAGGCTCAGATATTTCTGCTTTTGAAAAAGTTGTCTTGAGTAAGTTCTGAAGACAGTTTGCTTTGTAACAACCCTTCGCGAAAAGCCTGGGAAACACGATTGCGGAGAGCTGTGTGTGGATCTTCACACCTGCCGGTGTGTAGGAAACAGAAGGCAAAACTATAAAATACCATAGACTTTAAAAAGGGAATGCCGTTCAGTACCCCATCCGCCTTTAAACCAGCTGAAGGACCCAGAACACGGCGTTAAAAATCGGAGAATTTAATGTCTCTGCAGTTCTTGCCTTTACATAATTTTAAAAGTCTGAGATGCAGGAGTTGGTGCCAGGGATGAAGTCACCGCTTGGATCAAATACTGATTCTTGGGGTCTCCTTCACCCCAGAGACTTAAAAACGCCCTCCCTGGGTCGCTGTGGACCACGCTCAGAGACCTGTAAAAGTGGGACACGTGACTTCCCCGGTTGGTGCAGCCAAGTCAGGGCAGAGGTGTGGGCGGGCGGGCTGTGGGCGTGGCCCTGGGGCGTGGGCGGGGTCTAGGGCAAGGGCGGGGTCCTCCTATAATTAGCCCGGAGAAGCGTCTAAAGAGCTCACTGCTGCATCCCTAAGGCTCTGGAGGCTCTCCCTGATGCTCTGAGGGTGGTTGGGACTTCGTTTCTTCTGATCACACCGACAGCTTCCTGGGTTAGCAGGGAGGAGACGGAGGTTTCTGCCAGCTGCCGTAGGAGGGCGAGGACTGTTAACCAAATATGTTGGGAACCATTACCATCACAGGTAAGACTTGGTTCTCCCTCGGCGGCGGCAGGGAGAAAAGTTACTGGAGAGTCTCTAGCGGTGAGCCGGTGAGCCGTGGCTGGAACTTTACTGGCTTTCCATTTCTCACTCCCTGCACTTTCATCAGGAGAGCGGTCCACAGTCCCACAGGAACCGATGAACCTCGCTTCTTATTTTTATTTAAACCAAAATCTTCCTGGAAGCGCTAATGGGAAGATGCATTTGGTTAGGGAGCCTTTTTACCCTTTACCCTCCGGGAAGCGGGAGGGGGCTGTCAGAGGAGCCACAGCAGCTAGCCGAATCGAAAAAGTGTCAGATACGCTGTGGATAACCTGTTCTACTTAGTCTAATTTTTTAAAAGTTCCCGTGCCTGAGAAATTGCAAGTGTTTGGGGTTTCCTGGTGCTTACTAATAAGAACGGTGGGTGGAGTCGTGTATCAGACTAATGTTTTAGTTTTTGGCTTGAGTAGTTGGTATTAATAAAGCCATAGGTCCTAAATCTATAGCAAGAAAACACCATTTAGATGTTAGTAATAGTAGTAATAAATAAATAAAATTTAGTTTTTCTGTTTGTTTTCTAGGAATCTAGTTGTATAAGCCATAATGTGATGCCTACTTCTAAAGAGTGGACCGCCTACGCCAGGCTTTCAGAATGCATTTTAGGCTTAGGCTGTGGCTGGGCTTTTCTTAGGGGACTGTGTGTTTATGTTTTCTTTCTCTTTCGCCCCCTCGGAAAACTAAACTCCACTTGCTAACTTACATTTATAAAAGCAGCTCTGACTTAAACATTTGAAATGGACACTGCCAAGTCCATTGTCTTAAAGTGGGGCATAAACCTCCTAGGGCTTCGGTAGTTTCTCCATGTAACTTACTCCCTACTCCCCTACGAAACTGCGTCTCCCTGTGGAATTTTAAATGAATTTGAAAGTTTAGCAAAGCTAAAAATATCTCTCACTTCCTATAGTTCAGCCTGTTTACACCAAGAGCGCCTTCATAGTCTGTCTCCTATCTAACTTTGTCTTTCTACCACTAGCCAGTGTGGAAATTTGTGAAACCTAGAAATTAATAGATAAACAAAACTTTAAAAAAATAAATAATATTCCCTTTTCCCAAGTCATTAGTTATTTTCTTTAAGATTTATTTTTTAATAATGTATATATCTGTGTCCATCTGTGTGTGGATATAGGCATGTGAGTGCAGCTGCGCTCTGAAGCCAGAGATACTGAATCCCCTAAAACCTATAGTGATAGGCGCTTTTTTAGATGCCTGGCTTGAGTGCTGGGATCTGAACTTCTGGCCTCTCCTGGAGCTGTGCATTCTCTCAACTGCTGAGCCTTCTCTCCAGCCCCCAAGTATTAGTTTTTACATGAATGAAATCTTTAGAAGGGGGCCTGCCAGATCTCACGTTCTTCTGGTATTTTTGTGTATAAGGTGTTGTTTTGTATATTCAATATTTTATTAGTTTGTCACGTGCTCAGTGTCTTGTGGGAAGGAGGGGGTTCCAGGAGGTAATCCGAGTGGAGTGATAGGCAGAAGGCTTAGGACTGTCTCATTTTTAAGGTACTATCAAATGATTGGATCTAGATCACACTTCACGAGGTACCTATGGACAGTGCTGCATGGCTCTGTACTTTATGCTAGCAATCAGAAACTGCACAAGAGGCCAGGCGTGGTGGTGCATACATTTGGGTCCCAGCACTCTGGGGGCAGAGAGGCAAGCTGAGCTCTGTGGGTTCAGGACCAGTCTGGTCTATAATAGAGAGTTCCAGGAAGGCTGGTGTGGCATGGAAGACCCTGTCTCGCAAGAAAGGAAGAAATAATGAACGAGAGAGAGCACAAATCTTCCATGGCAAGGGGTTGGAGATGTTGCTCCATTGGTAAAACGCTTGATGGCATGCCTGAAACTCTGGGTTTGAGCCCAAATACTGCAAAAGCTAGGCATAGCATTACAGACCTGCAAGCCTACCACTGGGGAAGTGAAGACAGGAGGATCAGGGGTTCAAAGCCAGGCTGGGATACATGAGACCTTGTCAGAGAGAGACAGAGACAGAGACAGAGACACAGAGAGAGACAGAAAAGTTAAGAGCAAGGAGACTTCTTCAAAGGGAATTCCACTGTCTTTGTGTCGCTATATTTCTAATTAAGGAAGGTGTGTTCTCAGTCGTCTTTAGTTGGTCAGAATCTTGAAAGGCAGTGAAGGCTTGGGGCCACTTGTTTAAATAAGAAGGAAGAGAGGATTTCTGTAGCATTTGAGGAGGGGCCCGGCACTTACGCTTCTTAATCACTGACAGGGTTTATGGGTGTGTATAGAAACTACTTAGAAATGCTTTTTCATTTCTGAAAGCAGGAGAAATTTTAAAGACCTGTTCATTGTCTCTCTTCTAGTTCATACCGATGCCTGAGGTGTAGACAGTACAGCCTGAATTAGATCTGAGGGGTTGCTCACAGTACATGGCATCACCATTCCTGACTTTCGTCAGCGTTAACTAGGCATAGAAGCTAGAAAGTAATTGTGTGTGGCACAGTGGGGAAAGAAGGGTCCCTTCCCTAATGCCCAGAGTGGTGGCACACCAGCAAGACTGCCTGCCGCGTTTTTCTTTGGTGCCAGAAGAGGGCATCAGATCCAATTATAGAAGGTCGTGAGCCACCATGTGGTTGCTGGGAATTGAACTCAGGACCAGCCAGTGCTCTTAACCACTAAATCAGCTCTCAGCAACACCCCCCCCCCTTTTTTTTTAAATTAAAGACAGGGTCTCACCTAGGCTAAGCTGGCTTCCAACTCCCTATGTAGCCGAGGATCACCTTATATACCTTATATCTCTGGTCCTCCTGTGTCGCTTTGCCAGTGCTGGACTTAGAGGCCAGTGCCACCGCACCTCATTTTCACAGTGCTGGGAATGGCCATCAGGACTTTGTGCATGCAAGGCAGGGCCCTCTACCCACTCTGCTACCCCGGAACTACTTTTTCAGTTTGTGTTTGCATCTTATTTATTACTAGTGTGTGTGCACATGTGTGTGCACATGTGTGTGCATATGTGCACGTGCATCCCTGTGTTGTAGGAAGACTTTTTTTTTTTTTTTTTTTTTTTTTTTTTTTTTTTTTTTTTTGGTTTTTCGTGACAGGGTTTCTCTGTGTAGCTTTGTGCCTTTCCTGGATCTTGCTCTGTAGACCAGGCTTGGCCTCAAACTCACAAAGATCCGCCTGGCTCTGCCTCCCAAGTGCTGGGATTAAAGGTGTGTGCCACCACCGCCTGGCTGGAAGACAATTTTCCTTGTCAATTTTCTGCTTCCAATGTTTTTTTCTTTTCCCAGGATGCAGCCACTTGCGTTCTTAGGCTTATTTAGGGAGTTCCTTTGCCTACTGAACCATCTTTCTCAATTTTTTTTCCCTTAATGATCTTTCTATATATCCCTGGCTGGCCTAGAACTTGATATGTAGACCAGGCAGGCTGGCCTTAGACTCACAGAGATCTCCTAGTGCTGGGATTAAAGAATAGGCCACCACACCTGGCCAGGGCTACTTTCTGAATTAAGAGAAAGTGTCTCTCAGCTGTTAAGAAAGAGCAAAGGACCTGAGATCTGGTCCCAGCACCCTCATCAGACAGCTCACAGCTGAATTTAACCTCAGCCCAGGGGGACATTCTTTTCTGGTCTCTGTGGGCACCTACACTGATGTGCACACCCACACACTAACACCCAGGCATGCATGTAATTAAAAATAAGTCTTTCCTGTTTTCCTTAATTCACACATTTTTAGATTAACTAATAATATTTCTGCTTGTTAAATTGAGCAAAAACGTTGTTCTTTTTATCTCCAAAGTACACTGGGGAATCCAGGTATGGTTGCTCACTCCTGTAATCTAGCACTTGGAAGGCAGAGGCAGAAGAATTACCTCCAGTTCGAGGCTAGCCTGGCCTACAAAGTGAGCCCCGTTCTTTAAAAAAAATGGGAAAGAGCCAGTGATATTTAATTTTTTTTTATTAAAAAAATTAAACCAGGGAAGCATTCATACTTATTGTAAACAGTTTATAACACATTTTTATGCAAATCATGGGGGGGGGCACAACACAGTACCCTGCACGTGGCTGGTGTGATGTGTTGGTTCTGATCTGGTCCAAAGAGTTCAGGTGCTGGGTTGGCCTCTGCTGATGTTGACTCTGTATTCTCAGTGCTTTGTGAATTCCATTGTTTATTCCTAACAATTATAGTGAAAACCCTGGTTCGTGAGCTTCCTCTCAATCATAAAAGGAAGTTTCCCAAGCCCGGCTGCAGAGTATCTCATAAGGATCTCCTTCTCGAGGCTGAGATGATGCTATCTCAGGGCATGCCCTTGCACCATAATGATGTCACCTGGCTGGCCCGGTACTGGGTTTTGCATCTCTGAGTTAATCCCAGTAAAACAGGTTCTTCTGCCTGGAGGTTTCCTCGCTGATGAGCTTTGGAACAAGCGGAGTTGAGTTGGGCGTGTTTTGGTAGAAAGGGTGGGTTCAGAATGCAGAGAATTCCTGGAAAAATTCCAGGAGATCGTGGGGGAAAGTTAAACAGTTCCAGATGTCACACACAGTAAGCTGTGCCTGGGGACAGAGAGCACTGGTTATTCTAAACCTGAAAATTGAATGTTGTAGTTTTTGTGGTATTGCATTTTTTTTTTTTTGGTTGTTGTTTTAAAAAAAAAATGGTGTCACCAAAACTGAACAACTGCATTAAGATAAAAGTATTAACATTTCATGAGGTATAGGAGGTTGCTTTTACTTTTAAGTTATGTGTGTGTGTATGTGTAATACTTCTTTTTCAGTCTCATAAGTACGGACGTCTCTTGGCATCTGTGGGGTATTGGTTCCAAGATCTTCCTACAAAATGTGTCCATCAGAAAAAATTTTTTTTAAATTTAAACAACCTATGCCACTGCATTTTAAACACCCCGGAGTACTTACACCACCTAATATACTGTATATAGTTGTTACATGTCATACTGTCATTTAGGAGTGGCAATGAAAAAAAGAGATTGGTACGAGCTCAGTTCACATGAAGTCGTCTCCCCCGCCCCCCCACCCCGAAATATTTTTTTGCTCTAAGTCTGGTTGAATATCCATGCATCCTGTATCCACGTGCACACTGAAACGGGTTCAGAGGCCAATTGCAGGGAGCATCAGTAAGTGTCCGTGAACATGTCCGTTCCAGAGTATGATGTCGCTTATACTATTGGTGGATATGAAAAAGTGTGGCCCCTCCACAGAGCTTATGAGATGGCATTGCAGATGGCCATCTGGACCCTTGGGGGGATTATAGTCTCCTCCCTGGCCTTTGCAGTGTCCTAGGATGGGAGACGGTGGGTTGCTAGCTGGGATAGTATGAAGGGGCCTGTTGCTATTAACTTGGCTTGTCTAGTGAACACCCCCATCTGGACCCTGGGGAGACTCTGCTGTCATTCCCAGCAGAACCCCAGTCTGAGCGAACATTGTTTGGACCCCTGAGTTTGCCGCGTGAACAGCCTCTGTGTTCACTGTGGCGGGATGGCTGAGAGCCGTCCTGAGTGGTTACTGTATGCAGTGAGGGAAAGGCCTCTTCTACAACTCATATTCCTGCATGGGCTTTTAGGGGAGCAAGAAAATGTACCCCCCTCAGTCACTGTTGCTTCTAGCAATTGGCCTTTTAAGCTTTTCCTCTTCCTGTCTAGTTGGACAGATCTAAGGCAGATAATTCTGCAGGCTAGGGTGTCACTCAGTGTATATATAGCACATGCTTTAGGCAGGAAGCCGTAGACTCAGCTCCCTTGCACTGATTCGCCATGAGCAGCACAGGAATCTAATGTGTCAAAAGTGACAGCCAAGGGCTAGCTCCAGTTCATCTGCGCTTAGTCCCCGGAACCCATGGAAAGGTGGAAGGAAGGAGCCCACTCCACAGAGCGGTCCCTGACCTCTACACATGCGTGGCGGCTCTCATGTATCCGTCCGTACATAGTGCACACACACAAGACTATTAAAATTTTTTAATGATTAGATTTTGAAGCCATGAATGAAGAGTAGACATTAATAGAGGGGCGTGATGATGTGTCTGAAAGGTAGATAAGCAGTGACCCTTCTTCAGGCCTCCCCATGAATATTATTTCTTATGTGAAGGGAGGAGAGGTGTTGTTGTTTGGTGGTGGTGGTAGTGGTGGTGGTGGTGGTGGTGGTGGTGGTAAGCTCACAGTTAACGGCATACAGTCCATCATGGTAGCAGCACAAGTTCCTGTCCATAAGGCTCTACCACTGAGCTATCTTGTGTGTGCGTGTGTGAGAGAGAGACAGAGACAGAGACACAGAGAGAGACAGGGAGACAGGATCTCACTATGTAGCCCTGGATGCCCTGGAATTGACTGTAAAGTCCAGGCTGGCCTTAAACTCCAGAGATCCATCTGCCTCTGCCTCCAGAGTGCTGGGATTAAAGGTGTGTGGCACCCCATGCCTGTCCCACTCTATAAAATTTACAATTTTTTTTATCAGCTATCTTCTCCCTTCCCTCCCTTTAGAATAGTGGTTTTCAACCTTCCTAACACTTGTGACCCTTTAATACAGATCTTTATGTTGTGGTGACCACCAACCACAAAATTATTTCATTGCTACTTCCTAACTGTAATTTTGCTAGTGTTATGAATTGCAAGGTAAATATCTGATATGCAGGATATTGGATATGTGACCCTTGAAGGGGTCTCATCCCACAGGTTGAGAACCACTGCATTAGAAGCCTGCTGGGCCGGGCAATGGTGGCGCACGCCTTTAATCCCAGCACTCAGGAGGCAGAGCCAGGCGGATCTCTGTGAGTTCAAGGCCAGCCTGGTCTCCAAATTGAGTTCCAGGAAAGGCTCAAAGCTACACAGAGAAACCCTGTCTCGAAAAACCAAAAAAAAAAAAAGAAGCAGCTTGCTGGATTAGATCTTTTCCCTGCCATCCCTACATCTTTGGGCTTTTTTTTTCCGTTCTTTTTATTTTGCTTTAAAACCTTTAACAGCTTCTCAAGCTGAACCTGTGGTACATAACCTGTAATCACAGCACTTGGGGAGGTAGAGGCAGGAGGATCAGCAGTTCAAGGCTAGCCTCAGCTACATAAGGAGTTGGGTTGAGACCCTGCCAAGAATAAGTTTCTGTTTGTTTCCTAAGTATTGTCTGTGAATACAGGATTATTCACAGGTAGACGGGACTGATGTCTGGTCTGGGGATCTCTACCTTCAGCCAGGACTGGGGAAATATGGGTGATTTGAATGTTCCAAGTACAGGTGAGCGGATGAAAGCTAAAAGAGTGAGGAATTGGAGGTAAAGGGTGGAGGAAACATAGACGACATGAGGCCACACCAGGCTCACATGGGTCCAAACGGGGTAAGGGACCTGCAGCATTTACATGATACTAAGAGTAAGAGAACCAACTGGAGATGTAGGCTTTCCTTAACACCCTGGAGAGGTTTTGTTGGAAGTCAAGGGTTCTCTCTCTCTCTCTTTCTCTCTCTCTCTCTCTTTCAAGATGGTTTGTTTTTTTTCCTGTGTAACAGCTCTGGCTCTCCTGGAACTTGCTTTGTAGATCAAGCTGGCCTCAAACTCACAGAGATATGCCTGCCTCTGCTTTCCAAGTGCTGGGTCTTTTTCTCTCTTAAAGAGCACCAGCAGAGCTTGCAATTTTGCTGAGTTTGAAAGTGCACCCAGACTGCCTGTGTGGGTTCTGCTCTGAAGGTCTTGTACCGGATAGTTCACCAACTCTAACTGGACAACACTGCCCTCTTCTGTTCAAACTCCATCAGGGATTCGGATAGGTACTGCCTGTTTTGTTTGTTTGTTTGTTTTTTGTCTCGTTTTCTCCTCTTTGTTTCAAAATGATGGCCAGGTAGTCTTGGTGGATGGGGTGTGTGTATTCTTTGTTTGTTTGGTTTATTTTAAAAAGCACGACTGTTAAGCATGAGTAAACCTCACTTTTCACACTGAAACCATCCTAATTGATGTCTGTTTTACACATACAGTGCTTTTCCATCCAAATGTGAGAGGTGACATGCACCAGCGCTTGTTCTTACAAGTTTAAAACATTACAATGATTTACAGGAGGGAGGTGTGTGTGTGTGGGGGGGAGAGGATGTTCATGCTTTGAAAGTGGATAGAACCAAAAAGACAAACTCTGTCCCTTTTCACACCTGACTCAAGGTTTCACCAAGTCAACCTTCAGTTATCCCAAAGTGACACATACCCACTGTAAGACACTCATTTGGAGCTAACGAAACCTCCAGCATAACACATACTGGATTTTTTTTTTTTTAAATGTTTGAATGTTCTGCCTGCATGTATGCCTGCACACCAGAAGAGGGCACCAGATCCCATTATAGATGGTTGCGAGCCACTACACGGATGCTGGAAATTGAACTCAGGACCTCTGGAAGAGCAGCCAGTGCTCTTAACTGCTGAGCCATCTCTCCAACTCCTCCCCCCTTTTAAAGAGCAATGTGGGTTCATAGAAAAGTTAACCGGAATTCAGAGTTTCGATGTACAAGTTATTCCTTGTAGTCTTCACTGTCAAAATCCTTCCCAAAGTGGCCCCTTCATTTTGGATCTATGATGGAGCCTCACTACATATCAACACTCAAGAGAGTGCAGTGTATGGGTTTAGTCCTGGTGGTGTACAGTCTACGGATTTTGACAAATGTCAGGGGTGTGTATCTTGATAATATAATTAGTATCAGAAAGTATTATCCCTAACACTCCCCTTATTACCTATTCATTCTTCCTTAGCCAATCCCCTGTCATAACAGTTATGAGTTAGAGTTATGAATGAAGCTGAAACCAGTGCCGGAGTGTAGGGGTGTGTGTGTGTGTGTGTGTGTGTGTGTGTGTGTGTGTGTGTGTGTGTGTGTACTGCAGCTTCCCACTCATCTTTGTGAGTGCCAAGGATCCTGACTGCAGCCTCACAGGATAACAGTATGGTTAGTATTGTAATAAATGCCAAACTGTGCCCCCAAGTCACTATAGGGGCTCTCTCTATGTCACCATTTTTGAAGTTCTTGTGTCTTCTAAGGCAGTTAGAGGCTCTGCCTTCAACCTCTAAGACTACATGTCTAACGTGGCTATAGGGAAGAAGTGGCCCAGAAACATACCAACACTTAGTTGTTGTTGGTTTTTTTTTTTTTTTTTTTTTTTTTTTTGGTTTTGGGGAGGGGTTCGAGACAGAGTTTCTCTGTGTAGTTTTAGAGCCTGTCCTGGAACTCACTCTGTAGACCAGGCTGGTCTCGAACTTACAGAGACCCTCCTTACCTCCGCCTCCCAAGTGCTGCGATCAAAAGGCGTGCGCCACCACCGCCCGGCTTACAGTTGGTTTTTATAAAGAAAGTGCTTGCACCCAAGCCACACCCACACCCTGTGGCCATTAATCTGAGGGTTAAATGTAGGTGGTACACAGAGCAGGGACTGTACTAGGGCCGGAGGGGCGAAGCCCCCACACGTGATCCTAGAATCTTCTGGTGTGGGGGGAGGGGCTGGCCTTGGTCACCTGGCAGACAGTGCCCCGCCTCTGTGACGTGGGTAGCCGTCCCCAGGGGTGCCCCTCTCCACCGGGGTGGCCGGAGACCGCCCCGCGGCCGGTTGGTGTCCCGCGATGGGGCAGCCGCGAGAAGCTAGCCGGGCCACGCGGGCCCCTGTCCCCGGCCACCCGCCACCATGCCCTGGTGGAGTAACTTCTGCTGTAAGTAGCGACCCCCACCCCCACCCCCACCCCCACCCCCACCCCCGGGAAGTAAGTAGCGCTGGGAAAGGCGACCCCTCCAGATGGTGGGTGAGGGTCACAGCAGGGCAGGACAGAGCAAGCGCATTGCTTTCCAACCCTGAGCTCCCTGCCCTTGAAGTGGACTTAGCCTTGGAGAGCGGGGCGAGCCAAGCCTCCACGAAGGTCATTTGCTGCACATGCTAAACCCTCCTCAGTCTAACCGGGAGATGAGAGCATCACAGATTTTTTTTTTTTTTTTGGGAGGGGGGTCGAGACACGGTGTCCCTGTGTAGCTTTGCACCTTTCCTGGAGCTCGCTCTGTAGTCCAGGCTGGCCTCGAACTCACAGAGATCCGCCTGCCTGTGCCTCCTGAGTGCTGGGATTAAAGGCGTGCACCACCACCGCCAGGCAGCATCATAGATTTTTAACACGGGGCAATACTTAGAGAGCAGATATCACTTGCCAGACAGAGGGCACAGTCTTCATTCAATGCCCTAGCTTGGAAAAGGGACAGAAGTGGCTGTCGAAGGGGGGATAGAAAATAATCCAAGACTGGAGAAGTCATTGTACCCCTTCCTTCCCAGTCTGGAGAGGGCAAGCACAGAGCGTGGAGGGAGGCGGATGGAGTCTGTTTGCGTGGGCTGCTGCATCGCTGTGTCCGCTCGCGGCCAAGAAACAGAGTCCAGGCATCGCCGAGGGTTCAAGCGCATGACGTGGGGGCAGGATGTAGGCTGTGTAAACGCGCGTGTGCGCCACCGGGGTGCGCGAGGACAGTTCTGGATCCTGCTGGAACCTGATTTAAACGGCCTTGGGGCCTGGTAGTTGCGAAGAATAAGCCCAAGGCCCCCGGGCCACCAGATGTTTGATAGCTTGGCTATGCAGTAGAGGCCGAATTTTTTGGAAGTAGAACCTCCCTGTAAGTTCTGTACAGATTGGGGTCCGGGTTGAGGCAGGAGGCAAGTGGAGGCCGAGACCCACAAAACTGTGAGTGTCCAACATTGCAGGCAAATGGGGGGGGGGGGCGGGTAAGAAATGGATGCCATGCTGATGAGCTACGGTGGTCGTATCCGGAAGATTGTTCTGACAATAGGGTCTAAGATTTTACCTACAAGGGTATTGTAGACTAGTTAAGACTTGCACTTACCTGTTGCTTAGCCGTTCTTTATCTGTCAGGAAGCTGTTTGGAAGGCAGCTGTGCTCACCACTGTACCACCAACGCAATGTCCTGCCTGGCTCCAGAGTGAGTTCCAGGAAAGGCTCCAAAGCTACACAGAGAAACCCTGTCTCAAACAAGCAAACAAACAAACAAACAAACAAAAACATACACAAAAAAGAAGCTGTTTGGTCCTGCTAGTTTTCTGGTGGTATCTGTTTTGTTATCCCTTGGGTCAACTCTAAAACATTCCAGTGGAGAATTAAAAGGGCGAAAGGGATGAGGCCAGGAGGCTCTGTGATTAAAAACACTTGTTCTTGAGGAAGACCTGTGTTCAGTTTCCAGCACCCATGTGGTGGCTCACGACCATCCCCCTCTCTCCTGACCTTCCGGGAGTCGTGGACATGTGTCCATAACAGGCAGGCAAAATATTCATACAGGTAAAAACTAAAAAACCCAGAGGAGGCAGTGGGTGAGTGAGTCTTGGGCTTGTGGCAGGAGACTCAATTTAGGGCTGGCGAGATGGCTCAGAGGTCCAGAGTATCAGCAGCTCTTCTAGAGGTCCTGAGTTCAATTCCCAGCAACCACATGGTGGCTCACAGCCATCTGTGATGAGATATAGTGCCCTCTTCCTGTGTGCAGAAATATATGCAGACAGAGCACTATATACATAATAAATACACAAATCTTAAAAAAAAAAAAAAAAAAGATACTCAGTTTATACTTTTACTGATTACTGGTAAAATTTGTTAGTTTGTCATTGATTGGATCCCCCCACCACCACCACCACCCACACGTGCACGTAATACAGTCCACAAGTCCACAATAAAACCTCCCCCTTCAAAAAATAAAAGAAGATCACATCTATTCTTGTATTAGAATATTTTTGAACATTGGGCAAGAGGGCTTGCTTAGTCCAGGGTTCAATCCTTGGCACCTCATTAACGGGCTTAGTGGTGCATTTCTGTAACCCCAGTCAGAAGTTCAAGGTTATCCTAAGATCTCCACCTTGTGTGTGTGTGTGTGGGGGGGACTGGAGAGATGGCTCAGAGGTTAAGAGCACTGCCTGCTCTTCCAGAGGCCCTGAGTTCAACTCCCAGCAACCACATGGTGGCTCACAACCATCTCTAGGGGGATCTAATGCCCTCTTTGGGCATAAAGTTGTACATGCAGATAAAGCACTCATACATAAATAAATAATAAAATCTTAAAAAAAAAAATCTCCAGCTGGATGCCAGCCTGGGTTATGTGAAACCTTGTCTCAAATGAATCAAAGGGAAGAAAAGAAATAGTTGATGGAAATGCTCCAAGCACCCAGTGGGAACTTAACCCAATTTCCTTATTTCAAATGTTTTTAAAAATCGAAGGCTTGCGCCACCACCACCACCTAGCTAACTTTATATTTTCACTAAGGAAATAATAATTGTGTGTATTTCTGGAGTATGGTACTGTTTCATCAAGGTTCAGTTTTTGTCCCCCTCCCCTTTTTTCATGTTTCTTATTTTTTTTATAAACAGTTTTATTTATTTATTTACTTTTTATGATTTATTTAGTTATTACATATACAGTGCTCTGTCTGCATGTATGCCTGCAGGCCAGAAGAGGGCACCAGATCTCATTACAGACGGTTGTGAGCCACCATGTGGTTGCTGGGAATTGAACTCAGGACCTCTGGAAGAGCAGCGAGTGCTCTTAACCTCTGAGCCATCTCTCCAGCCCCTCTTTTTCATGTTTTAAGTGGTAAACAGGAATTTATTTGGCACATAGTTCTGGAGGCTAAGAACTCCAAGATCTTGGCTCCATGTACAAATTATGTATTCAGTCAAGCTAATTAACATAACTATTATGTTACTGTGTTATTGTAACAGCACTAAAAATCTTTTTTAGCAATTTTGAAATATGCATGTATTAACTATGATCCCCTTGTACTGCCACGGGCCACTGGAGCTTGTCATAGATAGTAGACAAAACTATTCCAGTTCCCCAGCACCCTCGTCCCTTATCATTAGTCCTAAATGTGGAACACAGGGCCTTTGCATACTACCACTGGGCTGCATCCCAAGCCTTGATATTATGTTGAGTCTTACTATGTAGCCCACACTGGCACTGAACTTCCAATCCACCTACCCTTGCCTCCCAAGTAGCTAAATTTTGTGCCAGTTTTAACTGACCTTTTTAATCTATTAGATAAAGAAGTACGTGTCATGTAGAGGAAATTAGACTCAGGCAAACAAAGCTATAAAACATGTTACATACCTAATCCTTCCCCGTGATGATGATATATGAAAGACAGGACAGGGGATTTAGGCTAAAATGAAGTTATTTGTTTGATCAAGAGAAGTCTGCACTCTTAGCAGAAATAAACCCCAACTAATCTGAAGTCATTCTCACTGCCCGCCCCCCAAGACCCCAAAATATCCTTTCAGTGGCTCTTCCCACTGAGTGTCTGTCTGATTAGAAGCAGGGGAGCGGGATCTCTGGTTGCTATGTTCCTAATTCTCCCAGTTACTGCAGTTACCCACCCACCCCCAGCTTCATTACATCGTGTTGTCTTGCTTTTTACACTCAATGATTTTTTTTAATGCCAACTTAAAAACAAAGAAAACATGAGCATCTATAGTGTACCACACTTTCTCCCTCTTCTCCAACCGTTTGAAGCTTCTTTCTTCCTTTTTTCTTCTTTCTTTCTTTCTTTCTTTCTTTCTTTCTTTCTTTCTTTCTTTCTTTCTTTCTTTTTTTCTTTTTTTCAAGACAGGGCTCCACTGTGTAGTCCTGGCTGTTCTGGAATTCACTCTGTAAACCAGGCTGGCCTCGAACTCACAGAGATCCACCTACCTCTGCCTCCCGAGTACTGTCCTGGAACTCATTATGTAGACTAGGCTAGCCTGGAACTCACAGAAATCTACCTGCTTCTGCCTCCCCCAAGTGCTAGAGGTCTCACCACATAGCCCTCAAGCTTGCAATCCTTTCCACCTTAGTTTCCCAAATAACAAACCTCCTAGTCCCCTAGACCTTTTTATTTGGTTTGGAACTCAAACTCCATAGCCTGGAGTGTGCTAGGCAAGTGTACTACCACAGAGCTACATTCCCTGCCTAACTTAATAATGCATTATTTATATATTGTGATTGTCTTAGGGGTTTCTATTGCTGAGATGAAACAATATGACCAGAAAGCAAATTGGGGAGGAAAGGGCTTATTTGGCTTACACTTCCATATCACTGTTCATCATCATAGGATATCAGGGCAGGAACTCAAACAGAGCAGGATCCTGGAGGCAGGAGCTGGTGCAGAGGCCATGGAGGGGTACTGCTTCCTGGCTTGCTCATCATGGCTTTCTCAGCCTGCTTTCTTATAGAACCCAGGGCCACCATCCCAGGGACGGCCCCACCCACAATAGACTGAGCCCTCCCCGTCACTAATTAATCACTTAATCTTAATCACTAATTAAGAAAATGCCCTACAGCCAGATCTTATGGAAGCATTTTCTTCTCTGAGATGAATATGTTATGTCAAGTTGACCTCAAATTAGCCAGCACAAGCCTGGCAGTAGTGGCGCACGCCTTTAATCCCAGCACTCGGGAGGCAGAGCCAGGTGGATCTCTGAGTTCGAGGCCAGCCTCATCTACAGAGCAAGCTCCAGGCAGGACAGGCACCAAAGCTACACAGAGAATCCTTGTCTCAAAGGGGAAAAAAATTAGCCAGCACAGTGATATAACCCCCAAATTATTTTTTTTAGGTTTATTATTTTATGTGAGTGTTTTACCTGCATATATGTATGTGTACCCTATACCATGCCAGGGGCCTGAGGAGATCAGGTCTCTTGGAGCTGGAGTTACAGGTGGTTGTGAGCCATCATGTAGGTGCTGGGACCCGAACCTGTTACTCTGCAAGAGTAACAGCACTCTTAACCCCAGAGCCATCTTTCCAGCCCCACTCCTTCTAAAATTCTAAAGAGAGACATAAGCATGGTGGCACATGCTTGTCATTCCAGCACCTGGCGGCAGAGTCGGGAGAACAGACATTCAAGGTCATTCTTGGCTACATAGTAAATTCAAGGCCAGCCTGGGCTAAGTGAGGTCTATCTGCAAAGTAGCTAAGGAACTAAAGAGAATGACTTCATGGATCAAACTGGAAAGTTTTGTCTGTTTATCAACTTTTTTTCCTCTATAAGACATATTTCTTGAGGCTAGTGTAGTGCGCCCACCACAAAAGCATGGGGACCTGAGTTCCGTTCCCAGAACCCTCAGAAAAAACCAAGGAAGTGGAAGCAGGAGGAGTCTCGGAATTTGCTAGCCATCTAGTCTAGACAAGTTGGTGGCCTCCTGGTGCCGTGAGAGACCGTCAGATGGATCCGAGGGCAAAGGTGCTTATGTCGTGTGAGGAACTGAGTTCAACCACTGGAACTCACATGGTAGGAATAGAGGGCCATCTCCCGCCTCTTCTGACCTCCAAATGTGCTTTGAGGCAGGACCTCCACAACCAACACCAAGTAAACACATGAAAAATAAATAAAATGAGAGACTGAGGAAGACCTCAGTACCATCCCGCAGGCAGGCACATAGACATGTACACAGGTAACACCACATGCACATACATGCACAGGTAACACCACATGCACATACATTGTCTTTCGGCTGTGTTTTGTTTGGCGATGGCGTCTCCCTATGAAGCCCCTAGCTGGCTTTGAACTCACTCTCCAGGCCACACTGGCCTTGAACTCATACGTACCTGCTGCTTCTGCCTCCCAGGTGCTGGGATTAAAGTCACGTGTCACCATGCCGAGCCTGACTTTCTTTTTGATTAACTTTTATTTTGTGTGCACTGGTGATTTGTCCGCATGTATGTCTGTGTGAGGGTGTCTGACCCACTGGAACTGGAGTGACAGACACTTGTGAGCTGCTATCTTGACCACTTAGCCGTTTCTCCAGCCCCACCTTCCACCCCCTTTTTGAAATAGTACTCCTTGGTCCCCATGTATTGGGTTTTGTTTGTTTTTGTATTACTGCTCACATATTGGGGTGTTTGTTTGCCTTTTTTTTTTTTTTAAAGATTTATTTATTTATTATGTATACAGCATGTATGTCTGCAGGCCAGAAGAGGGCACCAGATCTCACTACAGATGGTTGTGAGCCACCATGTGGTTGCTGGGAATTGAACTCAACACCTCTGGAACAGCAGTCAGTGCTCTTCACCTCTGAGCCATCTCTCCAGCCCGTTCATTTGCTTTTTGAGATTTCTTTTTACTTCTATGCCTGTGCACAACGTGGGTTCTGTGCCCACAGAGGCCAGAAGAGGGAGTCACACCCAGCTACCGTGTGGTTGCTTGGAATAGAGTTCAGGTCCCCCACAAAAACTGCTAGTGTTGTTAACCACTGAGCCATCTCTCCAGCCCATGTAACTAATTTCTTGATAACCGAGGAAGGGCAAAGAGCAAGTGTGGAGAACCTTTGAAGTTTTGATGGCCCTTTGAAAAGAGCAGCCATTGCCCATGTGTTAAACATTTGCAATACCCACACAGTCTCGACACTACCTCAGTATTAATGAGAGTTCCCCTCTCCTTTCTCTTTTGTTAAATAGTTGGACAGAGAGAGTCAGAAGATGTGAGAGAAAAAGACCGAGCTAAAGACATGGCCGCCAACTCCGCAGTTGTTGAAGACATCACAAAGGACGGGCAGGAGGAAGCACCTGAGATCATCGAACAGATCCCTGCTCCAGAAAGCAACGCGGAGGAGATGGCCCAGCCCGCTGAGTCCCAGGCTAATGATGTCGGCTTTAAGAAGGTATTTAAGTTTGTTGGCTTTAAATTCACCGTGAAAAAGGATAAAAATGAGAAGTCTGATACTGTCCAGCTACTCACTGTCAAAAAGGATGAAGGGGAAGGGCCGGAAGCCACAGTTGGAGCGGGTGACCACCAGGAGCCCGCCGCGGAGACCGGAGAGTCAGCGTCCAAAGAAAGCGAGCTGAAGCAGTCCATAGAGAAGCCGGAAGGCGCCCCGAAGCAAGCACAGAGCAGCACAGAAGAAATTCCCCTCCAGGCTGAATCTGGCCAAGTGACCGAGGAAGAAGCCAAGGATGAAGGAGAAGAGAAACGTGAGAAAGAACCCACGAAGTCCGCAGAGTCTCCAACCAGCCCGGCCAGCGGCGAGACAACCTCTTCCTTCAAGAAATTCTTCACTCACGGTTGGGCCGGCTGGCGCAAAAAGACCAGCTTCAAGAAGCCAAAGGAGGATGAGCTGGAAGCGTCCGAGAAGAAAAAGGAGCAAGAGGCAGAAAAAGTCAACGAAGAAGGAAAAGAAAAGACAGAAGAAAGTCCTTCTGAGCAAGCCCCAGCCGCCTCCGAGCAGCAGGAGCCCGCCGAAGGCATGAACGAGGCCAGGTTGTCCGCAGACTATGAGAAGGTGGAGCTGCCCTTGGAAGATCAGGTCGGTGGCCTGGAGGGATCATCAGAGGAGAAGTGTGCCCCGTTGGCCACGGAAGTGTTTGATGAGAAAATAGAAGCCCACCAAGAAGTGGTTGCAGAAGTCCACGTGAGCACCGTGAGCACCGTAGAGAAGACGGCAGAGGAGCAGGAAGTGGGGGAGGAGACCAAAGGGGACGTGGAAGAAACGGGAGAATCCCTGTCCCCTGGAAAACCAGCGGAGACCAAGGAGGATCCCCAGGAGGCCCAGGCTGCAGAGGAGCTGGTGAAGAGCAAAGAAGTGTGTGTCTCTGGAGGTGACCATACGCAGCTGACGGATCTAAGTCCCGACGAGAAGATGATGCCCAAGCACCCGGAAGGCATTGTCAGTGAGGCGGAGATGCTGTCCTCTCAGGAGAGGATGAAGGTCCAGGGGAGCCCTCTGAAGAAGCTCTTCAGTAGCTCGGGCTTGAAGAAGCTCTCTGGGAAGAAGCAGAAGGGAAAACGACGGGGCGGGGGAGATGAAGAGCCGGGAGAGCCACAGGTTCAAACCGAGTCCCCGGAGAGCGCGGATGAGCAGAAGGGAGACAGCTCAGCATCCTCCCCAGAAGAGCCCGAGGAGATCACGTCCCTGGAGAGGGGGCTGTCGGAAGCACGCCAGGAAGGGGAAGCCGAGGAGGGAGCTACTTCTGATGGCGAGAAAAAAAGGGAAGGGATCACCCCCTGGGCATCATTCAAAAAGATGGTGACACCCAAGAAACGGGTCCGAAGACCTTCCGAGAGCGACAAGGAAGAAGACGCGGACAAGGGCAAGAGCGCCACGCTGTCGTCCACGGAGAGCACCATGTCAGAAATGCAAGAAGAAGCCAAAACGGTTGGAGACGAGCAGAAGCCCGAAGAACCGAAGCGCAAGGTGGATACTTCCGTGTCTTGGGAGGCGTTGATTTGCGTGGGATCCTCCAAGAAGAGAGCTAGGAAGGCATCCTCTTCGGATGACGAAGGAGGGCCGAGAACATCGGGAGAGGATGGCCACAGAGCGGAGGACGCCGTCGTCAAAGAAGCTGGAACAACAGAAGCCGCCCCTGCCGGCACCCAGGAACCAGATCAGGCGCAGGGAAGTTCCTCACCCGAGCCAGCCGGAAGCCCTTCTGAAGGGGAAGGTGTCTCCACCTGGGAGTCGTTTAAAAGATTGGTCACTCCAAGAAAAAAATCCAAGTCAAAGATGGAAGAGAAAGCCGAAGAGTCCGGTATAGAGCCGTTGGCTTCAGATGTCGAACCGAGTAAAGAAGAATCTTGGGTTTCCATCAAGAAATTTATTCCCGGACGACGGAAGAAGAGGGCAGACGGGAAGCAAGAACAAGCCGCCGCTGAAGAGGCGGGCCCGACGGAAATCAATGAAGATGACCCGGATGTTCCAGCTGTTGTGCCTCTGTCCGAGTACGATGCTGTAGAAAGGGAGAAGCTGGAAGTGCAGCAAGCTCAGGAGAGGGAGGAGAGACCCCAGCTTCAGGGGCCTGTGTATGTGTCGGAGGAGCTTAGTAAGACCCTGGTTCACACCGTGAACGTGGCTGTCATTGACGGGACCCGGGCCGTCACCACTGCCGAAGAGCGGTCCCCTTCCTGGATCTCCGCTTCCGTGACAGAGCCTCTTGAACTTGCCCGAGACGAAGCCACGGTGTCCACCGTGGAGGTCATTGCAAAAGACACCCCAGCGGTCGCCCCGACCCTGCCAGAGGGCAGAGATGCCCAGGACGACACAGTGACCAGCGAGGTGGAAGTCACCTCGGAAGCCGTGACGGCTGCAGAAACCACAGAGGCTCTCCAGGCTGAAGAAGTCACCGAGGCATCAGGGGCCGAGGAGACCACAGACATGGTGTCGGCAGTGTCCCAACTAACCGACTCCCTCGACACCACAGAGGAAGCCACCCCTGTCCAGGAGGTAGAGGGGGGGGTGCCAGATAGAGAAGAGCAGGAGCGGCAGACACAAGCCGTCCTCCAGGCAGTTGCAGAAAAGGTCAAAGGGGAGTCCAAGGCGCCCGCCACCCAGGCTGTTCAGAAAGCAGGAGCGCTGGAGAAGGTAGAGGAGGTAGAAGAGGATTCCGAAGCGCCAGCTGCGGAGAAAGAGAGGGATGCCGTGCTGGAAGAACCCGTGCAGGGAGCTGAAGCTGGGCGTTCTGCACAGAGCCCTGGGATTGTACAGAGCCCTCCAGAGAGCCTCAGAGAAGTTCCCGAAGTCACCGCGGGGTGGAGTTGAAAGAGCGGGTCACCCCGTGCCAGGCTGCAGAGCCCCAGCAGCTGATGGAACAAGCTGGAGCCCCCGACTCATCCGAAACCTTGACAGACAGCGAGACGAACGGAAGCACCCCCCTCGCGGATTCAGACACCCCAGATGTGACACAGCAAGACGAGGCCGTTGAAAGCCAGGACAGTAAAGCCCCTGCCTCGGACAGGCAGTCCCAGGCCACGGAGGTAGAGGCAGCTCCCGCTCAGGAGGAGGGACCTTCGATACCACCTAATTTGCCACCCCAGGAAGGACATGGGGAGAAACCAGGAAGAGATGCTCCAGAAGCCATGCAGCAAGAACTTTCTGTGGGAACAGTGCCCCTTCTGGCAGAGACCGAGGTGGGTCACCAGGCTGGCCACTCGGATGGTGAAAAAGTCAAAGACGAACCGTGTGTTGAAGGACTGGAGGCGTCTGTGCACACCGATGGCACCGAAGGCCAAGAAAAGATTGCCGAGGTCGCACGTGATGGTGAAGGGATGGGGGCGCCGGAAGGTCAAGAAGATGAGAGTCCAGGAGTGCAGGGTCTTAGCCCGGAGGAGAGAGAGACAGGAACTGATGCCGAGAAGGAGAAAATAGAAACAAAGCCAGAGGAAGTGAGTGAAGAACATGAGCAGCCGACGGCCTCTCCTGAGCCGGAAGAAGCCCACCCGCAGCTCATCCAGACAGCTGGCATGTCCGACTCAGAGAGGGGGAAGGCGGCGAGCAGCCTTGACGGGAGCTCTTCTCTCCCAGACCAAGACAAAGCAGGCTGCGCAGAGGTTCAAGTTCAAAGCTCAGAGCCACCAGCTACTCAAACAGCCGGACCTGTGAGCGAGGTTGCCGACACTGTCAAGATTTCAGAAACCGATGAAAGTCCAGAGTGTGCGGGTGCACCCTTCACACCAGCAGAAGAGTCCTCTGAAAAGGGCGACTACTGGACTCTGCAGCATGGAGCGGACACTGTGCCCTTGGGACCCGCGGCTCAGGCAGAGTCGGCCCCGGGAATAACGACGTCACCCGCTCTCGAGGGCACCCTGTGTTCTGACCCGCGAGGAGAGAGAAGCGCATCCCGGGAGCAGAGATCAGATGAAGATGACGACGGGCCGGTCGGTGGTCCTGACGGCAGGGAGAGCGCAGGAAGGGAGGAAGGCCTCGGGGCTGAGTCTGAGCTCCTGCACCTGGAGAGTGAGAGCAGCAAGCTTGTCCAGAACGTCATCCAGACAGCCGTTGACCGGTTCGCCCGTACGGAAACGGCGCCCCAAGCCTGCGCCTCCGGTTTACAGGCAGAGGTTCCCGTGGTGCAGGCTGACAGCCAGGGAGCCCAGCAGATGCTGGGCAACGAAGAGAGCCGCCATCACGTCTCTGCCCAAGATGACGAAACACCGGCGGCTGGGGCCGAAGAGGGCTTTGCCCTTCCTGATATTTCCAAAGGCAGGAGCGAGGCGTCGTCAGAAGAGATCCACGTGTTTGCAGTTGACAGTGCCAGTGTCAAAGACCGGCAGTGTGAGGAGGTAATTGTCCCACTCGAGGCCAAGGGCGATGGAGACGGAGCCAAACCCGCGCCAGCTGATGAGTGTGCCAAATTAGGAGAAAACGTCGAGAAGCTGCCGTCTGAATCCAAAGATCAAAGGGGGCACGCTGCCGATGGCCCCCAGCACCAAAGCTCGGCCCAGGCAGAGGCCAACGCCTCGGGAAATGTAACCAAAGAGTCTCCAGACACCAATGGACCAAAGCTCACAGAGGAGGGAGATGCCTGGGAAGTCGGGGTTCAGGAAGGAAAAATGCCGACCGAGTCGGTCAAAGAGATCAAGCCCCAGACAGAAGAAGACCTACAGGAGCCAGAGGGAGACTTGGAAGAATCCTAAGATGTTGGGTAGGTAAACTTCCTTCTGGAAGGTTGGTTCTCTGCCCCACACTTACACAATTACATGGCAGATAATTGATTTTATACAGAACCTTCTGTTGGAAATAATTGGTAACTACAGTAAGATCTTTTTCTTTCTTTTTTTTTTTTTTTTTTTTGTTTAAGTTTATTTTTATGTGCATTGATGTTTTTCCTGCGAGAGGGTGTCAGATCCTCTAGAACTGGAGTTACAGACAGTTGTGAGCTGCCATGTTGGTGGCAATTGAACCCGGGTCCTCTGGAAGACCACTCAGCGAGTGCTCTTAACCACTGAGCCATCTCTCCAGCCCCCATGTTTTTTGTTTTTGTTTCTCATCAAAATCCCACTAAATCTTACAGATGTCATGGAAACAATAGCTTTGTTTTACTCTTTTTTTTTTTTTTTTTTCTGTTGAGACAGGGTCTCACTATGTAGTCCTGGCTGTCCTAGAACTCACCATGTAGACCAGGCTGGCCTCTGTCCCTCTCCCTCCCATGCTGGGATTAAAGGAGTATGCCACCATACCCAGCTCAGCCAAACTTTTAACATTTTAGTTTTAGGGCCTTGGAGAGGTGCCTTGGTGGTTAAGAATGTGTACCTGCCCTTGAGAGGAAAAGAGTTTGATTCCCAACACCCGTGGCAGGTAATGGGCTTTCTGTACCCCAATAATAGGTTTCTCCACTGCCGCAGTAAACCAGATCAAGCCAATTTAAAAGTAAAAGGTGGAGCTGGAGAGATGGCTCAGAGGTTAAGAGCACTCGCTGTTCTTCCAGCGGTCCTGAGTTCAATTCCCAGCAACCACATGGTGGCTCACAGCCATCTGTAATGAGATCTGGTGCCCTCTTCTGGCATGCAAGCATACTTGGAGGCAGAATGTTGTATATATGATTGATAGATAGATAGATAGATATCTAGATAGATAGATAGATAGATAGATAGATAGATAGATAGATAGATAGATAAAAAGGTATATTTGAGCCAAGCACTCCCGGTGACTCTCTAACCCCCAGAGATGAGGCAAGAGGACAGGGAGAAATCACATGGTGCTTCTAAAGGAGGGGTCTTAAATACCCTGTAGGCACGGGGTGATGACGCTTCTTCCACAAGCTGGGTTTGTGCCCACTTGTAACGCTTTGGGTGGGGGTTGGGGAGCTGGCAGCTTCAGGGGAGGATGCACCACAGAGTGCTGTGCAGAACTGGACTCCCTGTGGCTTTTCTGAGAGGGTGGGGTTTGGAGAGAGAGAACTAATGCCAAGCTGGAGAGTCCCCCCGAACCACAGGCAGCCCACAACCACCTGTAACTCCAGCTCTAAGGCAACTCAACCTTCTCCTGGCCCCCCAGCACCTCCGTGAGCGCAGAGTATACTCACACACAGACACATAGATAAAAATCTTTTTTTCAAAACTAGTTTATAGCTAGTTTATAGCTGTTTGGGAAAGACGTGGACCCCCTTCCCCCCAGCAGCATTGACAAGCATTTTTTGACTTTGCAGTGCACCTGACCCTGGGAGGAGGCATCTCTGCTGGTTAGTCTTGCAGTAGTGGAGCACAATATGGGCCATGCTGTCTTTTGGTTTAGCCCAAGGTAGCCTTGAGCTTGCTATGTAGCTAAGGATGAGAAGGATAACCTTGAATTCCTGATGTTCCACTTTTTTTGTTGTTGTTGTTGTTTTGTTTTGTTTTTCGAGACAGGGTTTCTCTGTGTAGTTTTGGTACCTTTCCTGGAACTCGCTCTGTAGACCAGGCTGGCCTCGAACTCACAGAGATCTGCCTGGCTCTGCCTCCCGAGTGCTGGGATTAAAGGTGTGCGCCGCCACCGCCTGTTTTTTAGAGACGGGGTCTCGCTGTGTAGCCCAGGCTGAACTTGAACTCCGGGTAATTGTTCTATCTTCAGTCTCCCCTGTCAGCAGATTACAGGCATGAGCCACCACATCTGGCTCTGGTAAGATGCATGTCTCTCTGTGTGTGGTCTTGAGGTTGGAATGAATCCTTTTCATGGAGTTCGGTTCCGGTGTCCCAGGCACCCCATTCCCACCGAGCTCTTACGCAGTCCCTCTGTTGTCGGTGAATTGCAGGAGGAAAAGAGATGTTTCATTTCTCCTCTTTCTCCCTCCTGCAGTATACGCATTGTATATTTGCAAGACCGGAATGTGAAGACAAGCCACGGAACAAAACGCTGCTGTCGGGACCTGGAGACCAAGATTGCCTGAGCCCTTGAGATGGGAGCGTGGGCCGCCCAACTGACTTCAACCTTGGAGAGCACCCCTGACAACCCTGAGACTTCACCAGGAGCTAGAGCCAGCTAACATTCCCTTGTTTCAAGACTGCCTTTGAGTTTGCCCTCGATAGTATCCACTTCTGATTTAAGGTCCTACCGTTCCCAACCTGGAAACCAGTGTCGGCAATACCTAGTTCTACTTCTCAAACTGGAGCGACCTCCTTTATGTATTTATATGTATGTTTTATGTAGTCCTCCTCCTGTACCTATTGTATATTTTTTCCTACCGTTTAAGCACATGCCTTTTGTATTATGCAATATATAACGGGTGTGCAGCCATATTGAAGCTTTGAGAAGCTCCAAGCCTCAACCATAGCCTGTGGCAAACAGATAACATTCCTGGGAGGAAGGTACAAGTCTTTTCAAAGTTCACTGAGGCTTAGGTTCGTGGGTTAGTCGTCCTCTGAAAGTGGCCATTTTCCTATGCACAGCAAGCTCAGAAATAAAATGCCATTTTGAAACATCCAGAATGTCCCAATATTACTGTGACGTGTTTCTTTCTAATCCAGTCCAGGTTGGAAAGAAGTCTCCTTAGTGGCAGATTAAGCCCCTTCTCTTAATGACACGGACAGATGAGTGTGCCGAAGGCCGTGAGGTGTTTTCCATCTTATGCAGAAGGAAATCTGTTGTACTTTTTTGATTGTACTCTTATATGCTGGATCGAATTCATACGCAGAACGAAGTGAGTCCCGTTCTTTATAAATGGTATTTTGATAGATACTGGAGTGTGTCTGTGTTATATCTGTGCCCCTTTTAAGAACAATGTTGCATTATGTTCATTTGGATAAATTGCGATTTGACAACTGATTTAAATAAAATATTTGCTTCACTTAGATTCACTGGTTTTCATTAAGTGCTGAGGGGCCTGGGTCCCTTACTTGAATGCTTGGTCCCTAGTTGGTGGGACTTGGGAAGGATAAGAAGATATGCCTCGGTGGAGGTGTGTCACTGAAGGGGTGGACTTCGAGGCTTCAAAACCTTGTGCTGTTCCCAGTTAGCTCTCTGCACTGTGTAAGAATAAAATACTGCCAAGGAGAAGACGGTGGGAGAGAAGCTGGAACTTTGTTACCAGTCACTCCGTGAAGACGACGCCACCTTTCACTGGTTTGGCACATAGAGGAAGCATGATGGAGATGGGTTTTGTTGAAGGAAACCAGTGGAACCAGGTGTTGTGACACATCCCTGTCACCCAGCACTCAGAAGGCTGAGGCAAGAGAATTGAGGAAGTTCCAGACTAGCTAAGAATGACTGAGACTTTATTTTTTTAAAAAAATAGTTTTTTATTTAAAAAAAATTAAGGGTTGGCAAGATGGCTCAGATAGCGTCTTAGCTAAGGCTTTATTGCTGTGAGGAGACAGCATGACCATGGCAGCTCGTATGAAGGAAAACATTTAACGGAGGCTGGCTTACAGTTTCAGAGGGTTCGTCCATTATTGTAATGGCGGCATGCAGGCAGACATGGTGCTGGAGGAGGAGCTGAGAGTTCCACGTCTTGATCCACAGGTGACAGGAGACTGTGCGCCACACTGGGCATAGCTTGAGCGTATATGAGACCTCAAAGCCCGCCCCCACAGTGACACACTTCCTCCACAAGGCCACACCTCCAAACAGTGCCATTCAAACACCAGTCTATGGAGGCCATACCTATTGAAACCATCACAAATAGTAGAGGTACTTGCCTTGCAATTCTGATGAACTAAGTTCTACTATGTGTAGATAGTAACACATGTAAACACAGTTTTGATGTAGTTTCTGGATAGTCAGTGTGGACTTCCCTTGACATACAAACTGTGGTATTTTGAATAAGCATGGCCCACTCTAGGCTCATATATTTGTATGCTTGGTGTTGGTTACGCTGCAGCGTTCGTGGCTGGCTGCTGCCCGCGGCGGCCATGCCAGCGGAGGAGAGTGCTGATCGGAAGAATCACAAGCCATGGTTACCTTTCTAGAGCTTTATTGGGGCGAGGAGGGGTACGGAGAGAGAGAGAAACAGAGAGACGGTGTGGAGGGAAGAGAACGGAAGGAGAGAGTGCGGAAAGGAAGAGAAAGCACAGAGGGCACACCCGCTTTTTAGGCTGGGACGCCGTCATAGGCTGGTGACGTAATTAAGGGCATAATCCTTACACTTGGTCCCTAGTTGGTGGGGCTTGGGAAGGGTAAGGAGATGTGGCTTTGGTGGAGGTGTGTTACTGAGAGGGTAGACTTTGAGGTTTCAAAAACCCATGGCATTCCCAGTCAGCTCTCAGACTTTTGGTTGTGTCTCAAGATGTAAGCTCTCAGCTACTGCCCCACGCCTGCCTACCTGCCTGCTGCTGCGGTCCATGGTCATGGAGTCACCCTCTGAAAACTGTAAGCACCAATGAACTCTTCCATTAAATTGCCTTGGTCACGGTGTCTCTTCACAGCAATAGGAAAGTAACTAAAACACCAACTAATAACCAGACAAGAATTAGAGGGGCTGGAGAGATGGCTCAGAGGTTAAGAGCACACGGGCTGATCTTCCAGAGGTGCAGTGTTCAACCCAACAACCACATGGTGATGGCCCAGAACCATCTATAAGGAGATCTGGTGCCCCCTTCTGGCGTGAAGGTGTACACGCAGGCAGAATACTGTATACATAATAAATCTCAAAAAAAAAAAAAAAATTAGATCCCCTTTCTCCAATTCTGATGGGACATGCCTCTGACCCTAGCATTTCAGGAGCAGGGGCAGGAAAATGTGGGACAGGCTGGACTACCCAGCAAGTTCCAGGTCCGTCTAGTGAGAGCATTTCTCTTGCCCAATCTCACCTCCTGGGGATCCTGGAAATGAGTGTCCCCCAGCACTGCATACTCATGGGAATCTGTCACCTCCTGCCTATTGTCACTGGAATTAGTATAATCTATACCTTTTGTGCCTGAGAAAGTTGAGAGAAGGGACAACACAGGTGTAGGCTAAGGTGACCATAGGATGAGAGACTTGGGAAAGGGAGATGGAAGATTTATAACGGTCCTTTTTTTTTTTTTTTTTTTTTTTTTTTTTTTTTTTAGTATAGTTTTGTTTTGTTTTTTGTTTTTCAAGGCAGGGTTTGTCTGTGTAACAGTCTTGGCTGTCCTGGAACTCACTCTGTAGACCAGGTTGGCCTCCAACTCACAGAGATCTGCCTGCCTCTACCTGCCGAGTGCTGGGATTAAAGGCGTGCACCACCACCGCCCAGCTAAATGGTGACTTTGGGGGATTTAAGTATATATTTTTTCTTTGAAAATTTCATGCATGTATTTCAGTTACATCTACCCACCATTCCCCTGCATACTACCAACACATGCTTCTCCCAACTTCAGGTCATATTCCACCCCCTCCCCTCCCCTCTCCTCTGTTCTACTCTGCTCTCCTTATAACTAAGTCCAGTCAGTACTGCCAGTGTGCGCGTGGGTGTGGGGCTATCCACAAGAGCTTGAGCAACATACCAGCGGCCACACTTCCAAAGAAAAAGGACCCTTTAAAGTTCTCCTCCGAGGCTGGAGAGATGGCTCAGCAGTTAAGAGCACTTACTGTTCTCTCAGCAGACTTATGTGTGGTTCCCAGCACCCACAAAGGGCAACTCACGACCACCTGGAACTCCAGTTCCAAAGGATCCAATGCTCTTTTCTAGACTCTGTGGGTATGGCATGTGTGCTAGTTTGAATGTAATTGGCCCCTGCACTGGCTGGTTTTGTGTGTCAACTTGACACAAGCTAGAGAATTCAGAGGAAGGAGCTTCAGTTGAGGAAACAAAGCCTCCATGAGATCCAGCTGTAAGGCATTTGCTCAATTAGTGATCAATGGGGGAGGACCCCACCCACAGTGGGTGGTGCCATTGTTGGTCCTGGGTTCTATAAGAAGGTGGACTGAGCAAGCCATGAGGAGCAAGCCAGTAAGCAGCACCCCTCCATAGCCTCTGCATCAGCACCTGCCTCCAGGTTCCTGCCCTGTGTGAGTTCCTGTCCTGACTTCCTTCAATGATGAACACTAATGCTGAAGTGTAAGTCAAATAAACCCTTTCCTCCCCAACCTGCCTTTTGGTCATGGTGTTTTGTCACAGCCATAGAAACCCTAACTAAGACACCCCATAAGTTCATAGAGAATGGCACTATTAGGAGGTGTGGCCTTATCGGAGGATGTGTGTCACTATGGGGGCGGGCTTTGAGGTCTCTTTTACTCAAGCTCCCCTCAATGTGACTTTCAGACCATTACCTGTTGCCTGCAAGATGTAGGACTCTCAGCTACTTCACCAGCACCACATCTGCCTGCACATCACGATGATCCCCACCATGATGATAGCTGCACCTCTGAACTGTAAGTGAGCCACACCAACTTTATAGGAGTTGCCCCATGATGTCTCCTCACAGCAACAGAAACCCCAACTAAGACCACATGCAAATGGCGCACAGATATACATACAGGAAACCATCCCTACACATAAACATCTTTTTTGAAAGAATCACTTGGAGAATCGGGCAGGAGAGGTGGCTCAGCAGTTAAGACTGTTTGCTGCTCTTGCAGAGGACCAGGGTTCAGTTCTCATCATCCACATTGGGTGACAACCATCTGGAACTTTCAGAGGAAGTTTTTTAACCCATTATTTCATTAAATATTTATGTAATTTGTTTCTTGAGACAGGGTTTCTCTGTAGTCCTGGTTGTCCTGGAACTCACTCTGTAGACCAGGCTGGCTTCAAACTTGGAGATCTGCCTGCCTCTGCCTCCCAGGTGCTAGGACTAAAGGCCTGCGCACCGCTACCACCCAGCTCTTTTAAATATTTATAGAAAAATTGTGAAGGATGGAAGATTGTGAAGCTTTTTCCAGCAGCGATCTGAATCTGGGTGGTCTCTGATGCTATCTATGCTTTTCTTTGTCTTGAGACTGGCCTGGAACTTGCTGTGTAGATCAGGCTGCCCTCAAGCTCCTAGAGAATCACCTGTTTCTGCCTCCAGAGGGCTGGCGTGTGCCATCACACCTGGTCCTGCTGCTGTTTGATTCCCCCGCTGACCCGTGTAAAGGGTAGGGCAACTTGCTTCTTGGAAACTTTAGTGCATCTATTACTTTGCCTTCTCTCTTTTTCCTCTTCCTCTTCCTCCTCCTCCTTCCCTACCCCTTCTCTTTAAGCAAGGTCCCAGTTTACTGCAGACTAACCTGGAACTCGCGCTGTAGCTCAGGCACAGCCGGAACACATAAGGACCCTCCTACCTCAGCCCCTGAAGTGCCTGGCCTTTGGTTTTGTTTCCTGACAGTTTGACTATCTAGTTCTGGCTGGGCTGTAACTCATGGTAATCCTCCTGTCTCTGCTTCCCAAGCACCGGCATCCCAGGCATGCGCCATTCCTCCCAGCTCTTTGACAACATTCTTGGGGTACAAGCACATCTGAAGTGAGGACAGGAAGTTCAGAACAAGAACCCTAGGGGCTTCCAGATCTTCCCATTCTGAGAAGCCAACAGAAGGGAAGACAGGACGGTCCTTCTCCAGCAGAGATGACCGGGACACCTGTGCTTCTCTGAGTGGGATCAGCATCAGCATCAGCACCATCCGGGGACTTCTTAGAAACTAGCGGGCTCCAGGCTGAGGTGCCATTCAGTTAGTAGGATGCTCGTCCCGTGCTGCATTCCATCGCTAGCACCGCATAACCCGGGTGTGGTGGCATTTGCCTGCAATCCCAGCACTCGGAAGGGGTAGACTGGAGGAATCGGGAGTTTGAGGTCACCCTCAGCTACATACGGAGTATGAGGCCAGCCTGGCTTTACAGGACACCTCCAAAACAACAAAAGAAACTCCTGAGTCCATCCTCTTTTTTTTTTTTTTTTTTTCTCGAGACAGGGTTTCTCTGTGTAGCTTTGCGCCTTACCCGGATCTCACTCTGTAGCCCAGGCTGGCCTCGAACTCAGAGAGATCCACCCAGCTCTGCCTCCCAAGTGCTGGGATTAAAGGTGTGCGCCACCACCGCCTGGTTTCATCCACATCCTTCTAAGAGTAGGGCCAACAATCTTTTGGCTCAAGCCTTCTGGAGAGTTGTGTGACACACAAAGTTGGGGGCCTCTGTGGTAATGTAAAACTTTAAAATACTTTGAAAGGCAGGGCATGGTTGAACATGCTGCACGCCTTTAATCCCAGCACTCGGGAGGCAGAGGCAGGCCGATCTCTGACACAGAAAAACTCTGTTGACAGTCCCATCATATCAGAGACATCACGAACGGGCCCTTAGGAAGGGTCGTCTATAAAACCCAGAGAGAAGAGGGAGAGCTTAAAGAATAAGAGAGCTGTCACAGGTAGAGTGATGGGGGGCGGGGCCCTGAAGAGGAGCCTTTAGAGCAGCGGTTCTCAACCTGTGGGTCGAGACCCATTTAGTAAACCTCCATCTTCAAAAATATTGACATTATGATTCATAACCGCAGCAAAATTGCCTGGTCTACAGTGTGAGATCCAGGACAGCCAGGGCTACACACAAAGGAACCCTGTCTCGAAAAAAACAAACAAGCAAACAAAAAATAAACAACAACAACAAAAAAAAAACACAGTAGCAAAATACAGTTATGGAATAGCAACTAAAATAAATTTATGGTTGGGGGTGATTACAATACGAGGCACTGTATTAAAGGGTCATAGCATTAGGAAGGTTGAGAACCGCGGCTCTAGAGAAATGCCTCTGAGCAAAGGGAAGCATCTGACGGATTTTCTATCCTTTCAGGGGTGGGCAGAGGGAAGTTGGACAGCAGGTAATTCAGTTCAGTATCATCTGTGACAAGGAGCACGGAGGAGCCAGGTACTACGTAGGACCATAAATAAAAAGGTGTGAAAAACCCACAGCACAGCACAGCTTTTTAACGCACAACCCTTCCCAAGGCTGTTTTATTTCCATAGAGATTCAAATATAACTAAAAGGATGGGATGGGATAGCCTCCTCGGTGTTGAGGAATCTAGCTAGCTAGGTTCATCTTGTGCTTGTGTTATTGTTAGGTAGTACCTCCTGATCTCTTTGTAAAGACAGTGGATTGGACATCTACCCGCACGGTCAACCTTAAGCCTGCTCCTGGCATCTTCTGGAGCTCACAGGAGTCTCACACATTCATGACCCAGTGTAATCATAAACTTCTCTACTTCATTGGTGTGAACAATGGCACCACGTTTGGGGGAACTTCCCGAGGTCTATCAGACTGGCGTACATCCAGCTAGAATGACTCAGTTTTTGTTTTTCTGAGACAAGCTTTCTCTATTTAACAGTCCTGGCTGTCCTGGAACTTGCTCTGTAGACCAGGCTGGACTTGAACTCAGAGATCTGCCTGCCTCTGCCTTCTGAGCGCGGGAATTAAAGGCGTGCACCACCACTACCTGGCCTTAAAATGACTCTTGATGCAAGGCTTCCACATGCCCCCTTTCTGTGTTCTTTGGGTAGGCAAATACACAAGAGAAAAATCACATGCCCATTTAATTAAATGTTTATTCAATGAAAGGATGTATAAAAACTTACAAATCTGAAACTCAACTATACATAGAGGAGGAGGATGGGATGTTCAGTTTCTAACATACACGTACGGTATAGCTAGGCACTAGCCCCGCCCCTTGCCCCTCAGACCTCACTTCTGGCTCCTGTTGCATCCTGTGAGACCGTTTTCTTATTGGCTCAAGGAAAGATTAATGAACAACTTTTAATGTTGCTAGGCCAGTGGGGGAAATTCCAGGTGTTAAAAAAACACTGGAGGATAACACATCAAAATCAATTGTTTTTCCTCCAAGAAGAAATTAGATTATTATTATTTTTGTCACCCTGATTTCTCTTTGTTATTTTTGATGCTTTAGTAGATGTCACCAGTGAACTATGGGCATTGCATTTTAACAAGGTGTCTCTACGTAGCCCAGGCTGGCCTCAAACTCCCAATTCTCCTGCGTTCACTCCCCACCCTCCTCCCCTAGCACTGGGGTTATAGGTGGGCACCACCAAACCGGGCAGCATCGACTTTTACACTCATTAAAGCCACACTTTCTGCTCACAGCTTTCCCTGTAAGATGCGTACTTCTATAGTCCCGTCCTGGCAGCGCACACACTGGTTTTACAGGCAGCTGGCTGGATGACACACGCTCACCACTGGCCACTGCTAGGAAATGGCATGTCACTGCTGTTCAGAAAGACTTTCTATAGAACCGTGTTTTAAAGCCGATTTTAAAACAAGCGTGTCGGAAACCAAAACCCGGCATCTTCTTGTTCATCCTGGGAAGAGGCCAGCATCGATCGGGTAAAGCGCTGTGCATCAATTCTCCCGTGTGTAGCAAGTATCCGTGTGTTCGCTCACATACAAACTCACAGCCCGTCAGGTTTGATCCAAAAATGAAGATTGCCATCACATTATTACTCTTTTTGCATTTTGTTAAAGTCGACTTCATAACTAGTGATTTTCCTTAACTGGACATAATCTCAAAGGATACATTCCGAAATCAGACACCTAGAGGGCTAATATTAAAAACATCTGCTTGGGTTTCAAGTTTCCCCACACCTTCTAGATTTGCATAGCAGAGCCCAGCTTTATCTCTAAGACGCGTGCTGTATTTTCTGACTTTGTTTCTTTGAGAAGGAAGACTTATTACCCAGGGACAGTCATAATTTTAGCTTACCAAATTATATTCTAGTTGTTTTATTATATACTCTTAATTATTTCCAAGTAGGTTTTTAAAATAATCTAAAACTTCTCAAAACCTATTTCTTTATGAGTACTACTGACCATTATCCTTCCAATATCCCCTGAATTAAAGTAAATATAGTCCAGGTTTCTAATGCACAAAGCCTTGCGGAGATGGGGCTGGGAGAATAAGGGGCCAGGGAAGGAGTGGGGCCCGTTTGTATCATGCCATGGTGAAACTGTCCCGAATTGGGGTGGGGGTGGGGGTGGGGGTGGGGGTGGGGGAGAAGGTTCTTTGTAAAAATGACAGTTTTTAAAAAGACAAGTAACATTCAGTCTAGTAACACAGTTTCCTGTTCCTTTTTGATGGACGCTAACACGGGATGGTCAGATTCAGTTACTTCCGAGTCCCCACCGCCCAGGAGGACTGACCGGCCCTCGTCCAGGGCGAACACGTCCGAGTTCTGGTTCTGGCAGGAGTGTTTGACCACCTCGTTGGGGGTGGAGAACGTCTTGTCGCAGAGGTTGCACTTGTAGGGCTTATTGGCCTGCACCAGCATGTTGTCCATCTGGCTGCCCTCCTCGAAGGTGCAGAGCTCCAGCGTCTGCTTGTCCACCATGGTGTAGGTGTCGATGCTCTGGTTGAGGCACACGTGGCGCGCGGCCTGGTTGGCCCTGCAGAAGCTCTTGTCGCAGGTGCTGCACTTGAAGGGCTTGCCCGTGTGGATGTACATGTGCTCGCGCCAGTGGCTCTTCTGGATGAACTTGCGGCCGCAGATGGTGCACTCGTACTTGCGCCTCTTCACCTCCCTCTCCTGGTCCGCCTGCTCCAGGTTGTCAATGTCCGCGATGTCCGAGGGCGGCGGTGTCTCCGACTGTTGCTGCCCGTCGATGATGGGGGAGTCAGAGATGTGCTGCAGCTCGCTGTCGCTGATCATCCCCGCCTCGGGCACTTCCAGAGCATCCTTGCCCAGGTCGGCCGCGTTGCTGCAAAGCGACAGGGGCCCACGGCCCTCCCCGGGAGGGCCGGCCGTGAAGGGCACCCCGGTGTGGATCTGCAGGTGCTCGCGCAGGCTGCTGCGCAGCGTGAAGCGCCGGCCGCACAGGTGGCAGGCATAGTACTTGGGGAAGCTCCCGTTCCTCTTCATGATGCTTGGCTTCACGTGGGCGATGGTGAGGGACGACGGCTGCTCGTCCGAGGAGGAGGCCTCCAGGTTGGTCTCCTCCCCAGGAGGAGGGGGCGGGACAGGCGTGGAGACAAGTTCGGGTGACAGTGAGGTCTGCAGGGGGTCGGCGGGAGCCATGTTTGTCCGATTCACCTGTGCCAGGTTGGCAGTCAGCTGCGAGAGCTGCGAGGTCTCGGGCACCGGCTCCTGGTTCATCCTGGGCGCCTGGGGCCGCGGCTCCCGCCCCAGTTTCTCAGGCCCTATGTTCATCTTGGTGGCTTGTCTCAGCTGGTGGTCTGCGATCTGAATGCCGTACAAAGACGAGGCCAGCGGGAAGACTTGCTCGGGATGGGAAAAGGTGCCTTGGCTGGCGAGGCTGGCTTCCTGGATGAGGGGGTACGCGTGCAGGAATTTGATCCCTTGCTCCAAGCGCACGGGGTCGATCAGCTGTGGGGCCATCTTCCCGGTGTACATCAGGTGGAGCAGGTAGCTGAATATGTCAGGCTGTATGTCAGTGGGTTTCAGACGAACACATTCACTGAAAAACAGCAGAAAGCCATGAAGAAACACCAGCCTCTGACGAAATGGAAACAAAGCCTGAAGAACAACTAAGACCCTTGGAAGAACACTTCCGTGGAGTCACTGATCAGGCCTACCCAGCCTCAGTACCGACCCAGTTCAGAGCTCAGCAGCCCGTGGGAGGTAAGCAAAAGAATTTCATCTCCTTAGAAAGCCTCGAGAGCTGTAGGTTGACGCATGCGTGGTTGCTAGCAGAACACCACACAGGAGCAGGGCACTCAAACTGTCGGAGGGACTCGGCTCGCTGAGGGCGCGACCTCTCCAGCAAGGGGACACGGCCACCTCCTCAGTGTCACCAGGTGGCAGTGGAACGCGGTGCCGACAACAGTCTTCACCAATGTCAGCGTCCCAGGGGTCCTGTGGTGGCCTTTACAGCCCTTCTACAACTGCCCACAGTCCTTCCTTTACAGGTGCCAAGGAGGCCCAGGGGCAGCACTCCGCTCACCTCAGGGCTGGTGAGTGGCAGGGCTGGGACGTGAACCTAGGCCTACTTAATTCCAAAGCCCCACGGAGAGCAATAAAACATCTCTCAGATGCTGGGTTTCACTAGTCCCATCTGAGTGGTGGCAAGCCACCCAGTCTACCTTTCAGACTGACATCACAAACAGCACCCTCCCCCACAAACAGCAATAGTGAAGAGGTGGGGACTCTCTTCAGACCATCGCTCCTGAAGTTCTCATGTATGCTGAGTCCAATGAGATACACGTCTCTGTAGTACAGGAGGCATACAGTATCATCCACGGAGTGAGTATATTCTATGCATTTTCAGAAAGAGTTTCCTTGAATGCCTTGGAATTTACAGTAATTTTGATTATATAAACTCTTGACATTAAAGATCTTTTTTGCAGATTTAGCGATTACAATTATGTTCATTGTTTAAATCATTATCTTACCATTCTAAAATTTTTACAGTATACTCAATCTTCTAAATTTACCATTTTATTTTTTTTAAAATAAAAACAGATGGGCTAGGCATGATGTATAATCCCAGCACACAGGAGAATGAGGCAGGAGGATTATCTGAACTTCAAGGCTAGCCTAGCTACAGTGTGAGACACTGTCTAAGGAAGAAGAAGTAGTGAAAGAAAAGAGGAAAAGCTAATGTGGTTTTTAGACGGACTTCTGACAGGACATATATGAATAATTACTGGGCAGGTATCCAGGTGTATTTCATGAAGACTTAAGACTCCATGCACTGGTCACATTTAACTACAAAACACCAAAGTCAAACAGCACAAGGCAGACACAACTGAGCATCCACCTACAGCACAGGAGCGGGAATTCCAGCCTGATAGTGTGTTCTTAAAAAATAAAAAAATAAAAAAAGAGAGAGAGACACAGATTGCTAGATTGTTCATATCTTTAGTCTGTCCCTCTAAGACAAGGTTTTCCTGTGCATCCTATGTAGATCAGGCTAGCCTGGAACCTACAGAGATCCACCTCCTACCTCCTGGTGTTGGAACTAAAAGTGTGTGCCACCCCCCACGGGCATGATCAGGCAGAGACCCAGGGAACTCAGAAACGTAGGGAAATACAGGCGGGGCTTCCTTTCAGCACTCACAAAGGTCTGCCCAGCTGAGCCCCTTCCCACAAGGGCTTTGTAGTTGCTCACTGTGGTTGGACAGGTCACTCACTCTGTTGATTGCTTGGAAGTGGTTACAGAGAGTAAGAAGCCTCTCCAGTTCTAAACCAGTTCCTGATGGCAAGAACAGGACAGAACTGGGGAGTCAACACTCTCCACTTCAACCAGGCCTGGAGGGAGTGCTGGGAATCGGCCCCCCTCCCAGAGGAAGCTGGGAGTCCCTGGGGTGCCCACATATGCTTGCAGTCCCTTCCCTGACGTTCCAGCTACTGAAATCCTGTGCTCCTTTTATTCAGGACTTGTTGGACCGTCCACTCGGCATGACTGTCGCTTCCCCATCTTCTACAATACACACAAGGAACTCCACCTAAGCTTTGAGGGACAGACATCTGCCAGGTCGCTCACTTCTGTGCGGGAGAAGGGCAGGGGAGTGTTAGTACAGCCACAGACACCGCTGCACAGCTGCTCCAAGCAATTCCATGTTCAGTCTCTCCTTCGCTAGGATTTTAGAATAACAGCTTTAAATAATGCTTAACTCATTTATTTTTGAGACAGGGTCTCAGTATATAGACCAGGATGGTCTTGAACTCACAGAGATCCACCTGCCACTGCCTCTGAAGTGCTGGATTAAAGGCACATGCCTCCATACTCAGCAGGTTAATCTTAGCATGAAATTTTATTTTTTCTCTCGGTCTACAGAGAAAAGATAGAGACACCTAGTGGTAACTATAGGACATGAAATGTTCTAAAGCTGAAAAGATCCAGTCATGGGCTTAGTCTGTGGCTATTGGAACAAGTGCCTCTCCAGGAGGCAGGAAGTGCTGGTTAAAAGCAGGCTGGTCTCTGCTCTGTGACAGTGAATTTGAATTCTGCATCTAGGGGTGTACAAGGATAGCCATCAGGTGGGTGCTTTCAGACACAAAGTATAATGTTCAAAAAAAAAAAAAAAAAAAAAAAAAAAGAGCCGGGCGGTGGTGGCGCAGGCCTTTAATCTCAGTGTTTGGGAGGCAGAGCCAGGTGGATCTCTGAGTTCGAGGCCAGCCTGGGCTACAGTGTGAGTTCCAGGACAGGCACCAAAACTACACAGAGAAAACCCTGTCTCGAAAAACAAAAAAAAAAAAAAAAAAAAAAAAAAAAAGGCAAGGCAAAGTGGGCACCTTTCGGTGGGTCCTGCCAAGGCGTGCCACTAAGCAAACATGCCATGCACAACAGAGTTGGTGCAGGAGGTTTCCTGGGGGAGGGGGAGGGCGGCAGTGAAAGAGCGAAAGCCATGTTGGAGTGGGGACGTGAGAGAGGCAGGAGGACAGACAGAACAGGGAAGAGACAAGAGGAAGAAGAGAGGCGAGAGAGCGAGCGAGCGAGCGAGGAGCAGGAGGCAGGAGAGCGAGCTGTGCTGGCGGGCACTTTTAAGGGGTGCGCATGTGCACAGCTGACTGCGGAGGCAGGCTGCTGCCTCGGCAGAAACTGACACAAAGATCACTTCCCTTCCCTAGACATTTCTTTTTCAAGGTCATTCAATTCACTGTGTTGAGATTTTTTTTCCCCCTTGAGACAGAGTTTCTCCGTGTAGCTTTGGTGCCTTTCCTGGAACTCACTCTGTAGCCCAGGCTGGCCTCCAACTCAGAGATCCGCCTGCCTCTGCCTCTGCCTCCTGCATGCTAGGATTAAAGTCGTGTGCCACCACCGCCCAGCTACTGTGTTGAGATTAATGGCTGCAAATAACATCTTTAACATAATGATGTTAAAGGATAAAGGATGTCCAGTATATAAGCCGATTTATTTTCAGGTAGGGTCTTGGCTGGTCTAGACCAGACAACTTCCTCGCCTCAGCCTCCAACTGCTAAGATTACAGGAACGCATCGCTCATGCCTTGCTTGGAAGAAATGTTCTCAGCGCTAGAAGACCGTAGTCTTCCTCACAGCTAAGTCACCTCCTCCTGGCCCCTCTGCTCCTCCCAATGTTTATCAAGTGGCTATTAGAAGCACACACCTCAGACGTACCCCGTCTGTCCCAGGACATCTGTAAAACTCACTGCTCAGCCACTCCCTACGAGTGTGTGGGGGTGGGGTGGGGGGTGAGTGACAGCAATTTACAAGTGGGGGAGGGGTGAGCAGCAGCGTAGAGGAAAGGCTGCTGTAAGCAGCACAACACAGTCATCCTTGAAGCTTTTGTCTACTTAACTAAGAAGAAGGCAGGGATTATCAGGGAGGGGACTGGACACTCAGTCTGGTTCAGGTTAGGGAGCCACAATCAGGCAGGTCAAAGAGAAGATGATGGTGTCCCAGAGATGCTCAGGTGATCAGGGTCAGTCACTCTTTAAGTGAGAGTCTCACTTCCAGGAGCCTGACTAAGGAGCTTAGACACCCGCCTTGCTGAGCACAGGGATCTGCTCAGTTTGCCCTTGCCTGAGTTCTGGTCAAAGGCATGCCTCACCCCGGCAGTCTGTAGGAATATTAATCTGACAGTGATGTGAGAAATGAATAGTTACAAGGTAGGAAAGACAGAGCGCATGGGACATGTATTGAAGAGATACGACCTGGAGAGCGAAACGATATGATCTGAACTAGATCTGAAGCTTGGGCTACTTGAAGACAGAACACAGGCAAGCCAGGGCTCTTCTGGGGGAGAGCCTTTGTTCAGCTCTATCCATGACCAATGAGAAAAACAGAGCGGGGGGGGGGGGGGGGGCAGCCAGGGCAGGGCACTTAGGAACAGGGTTCTGCAGACAGAGAGATGGAGGCTGGAGCTGAAACTTGAAAGTTTCCACCGGAGAAGGCAAAGTCTGAGAAGATGAGCCACCCACCACAGTCAGCATGCAAGGCCAGCAGGGGCCCAGGAGGCCCAAGGAGCAGCGCAGAGGAGAAGAATCAAGGACATTTGGTCACAGGTGAGGACCGCAGGAGAACAGAGGGATGGCAGTGTTCGGGTGGAGAGGTGCCCTTTGGGACGTGACTGCAGCGGAGACAGGAAACCACAGTGCAAATGGACAGGAAGAGTGTGGGATGAGCAGACCCGCAGAGTGCAGGTGGCCCTTTTTAAGAAGGTTCAAGGAACAGAGAACAGGGCTGTATTCCAGGGGCTGGCAAGGTCAAGGAAGGTCTCCTGCCCAGACCAGGCAGGCAGGGAGGGGTGGGGGAGAGAAGAGAAATGAACAGAATAAAATGGAGAGATGGGAGGGAAGGAGGAGTGGAGGGAGGAGGAGAGTGAGGAGGGAGGGTGGGGGAGATTGTTTTCTTTACACACCCAGAGATTTTTCTCTCTAAGAATCTCATTTAGGAGAAATCAAAGGAAAACAAAACAAAACAAAAAAACCAGGAGCGCCAAGACAGATTTTTACATTAGAAAAGAGGGAAATGGAATTTGTGCCCTCCAGCTTCTCATTTGAAACTAAGTATTCAAAGTCAGGTATTCAGGGGCCTGGGCCTGGAGGGCTTACTTACTGATGGGGGCCAGGTTGTAACTGCCATTTAAAGGTGATATTCACACCATAGCAGCTTGGAAGGGGAGGGGCTGCCTGGAGCCAGGTAGGTAGGAGACTCTCAAGTACAAAGGAAAGAATTAATAACCAAGAAAGACAGGGAACAGGGGGCTAACGAGGGAGTGGGGTGGGCACCTAGACCCTAGGGAGAGGCAGAGACCCATGGTCTGGATGAAGGCCAAGAGTGTGCTCGGTGGGAAGAGGGACCCAGAGTCAGGAGGTCTACAGCCATTAGATTATTATCAACCGCTTTAGTTACCTGGTCTGATGGACAAACAACATCTTAAAGTAATTGGAGAATGAAGCAAGAACTGATTTGTGTGCCTTGAAGTACACATCGCCGATGGCAACCGTGCAGTCACACAGGAACCCAAACTCTCGCTGAGCGTTTAACTGCTGCAGTAGAATAAGTCCATGGTTGGTCAAATCCATTTTTTACAAAATCTGCAAAGTAAACAATTTTGTTTTTAAGAAAGGTGTTCCACAAATGAGAACGTGTCCTAACGTCATAGTCATGTTCACAGCTCCCACGTCATCAAGGCTAGCGGGTCAGGCACTGTTCGACATGATACATACATCAACTCATTTCGTCCACAACAATCCTGGGAATAGGACTGGCCAGCACTCAGGTTTTCAGATGATGTCATCTAGGGTAACTCAGAGTGACTTGCTGAGGCTGGGGAATGAACCCGAGTAGTGGACCTCCAGGCATCAGTCCTAGGAAGATACATGTGGACCACCAAGTCCTTTAAAGATCCCCAACACAAACACTATGATTCATGAGAACTGACCAGTCTTCCACCGAGACAGAACCGTTTTAGTGCTGGGAGGAGTCACAGCAAGGCTCCTCCCCACCACAGCCAGAGCCACAAAGGCTTGCATATCCATCAGCAATGGAGCCGGGCCTCCCTTTTGTGGAGGAGGAAATGGATTTTGAGATTTGTAAATAAGAAGGCAGAGGAGTCGAAATTTAAATGTGAATGCACCTACTTCAAATCCTGTGCTTTCTATTATTCAGTCAGCCAACCGCGTCCTTGGGGCCCCATCTGTTTACAGGGAGAAGCTGCTGGAACCTACCAGGTTCATGAAAGCCCTAGGTGGCTTTTCCATAAGCACACCAGGAAAGCTCACCCCAGGGGTCAGCATTGCTTTCTGAGACAGGAGCAAGGCCAAGAAGTGCGCCTTTCCCTCCAGCAGCACCCAGAGTGCGAGGCAGACAACCAAAACAAGACGGAAATGAAAGTCTACAGCCAGGACGAGAGGAAGCGAGAGGAAGTGAACCTGTAACGGAGAGTATCCAGGAATTCATTCAACAGCTTCTATAACTAATAAAGGAATTTAGTAAGGTGTAAAATGTATCAAAAACCAAAACCCCAAATTCTAACTAATTGTACTTCCATATATGAGGAATGAACATAGAAATGAAACACAGAACCATTACAATCCAAATGAAATACACAGGTAAATCTCACAGAATGTGTAGGGGTTACATGCGGAAAAATACATACTGCTGAATCCCAAAGCCTCAGCAAGATTTCTTTCTATAGACAAGACTTTTTGAAAATGTGTGGAAGACAGAAAGAGTAGACTAAGGCTTTGGAAAAGGACGCAAAGGTGGGGAAATGGGTCCCTCCACTCAAGCCCAGATGTAAGCAGCACAGAATTCAAGACTGCTGTCAGAAGAGAGCCTGGGACTGGAGCTCAAACACTGAGAGGAGCAGGGTGGATGCTCCAAGGGCAGCAGAGGCGCAGCAGCAGACAGCCGGACCTCCAGAGACCAGCCTCGCACTTTCAGGCACAAACTAAAACTGCACCACAGGCTGAAGTATAAAGCACACAACTATAAGAATTTTAGAAAAAAAAAAAAAAAAACCACAAAAATCCCAAGGGGTGTGCAAAAGGAGAAAGTGGTATGTCGGACTTGTGAAATTCCAAGCGTTGGCTCCAGGAACAGTCCACTAAGAGGATGGGCAGGCAGCTAAGGACTAGGAGAAAACATCGGAAACTTCCCAACTCCTCAGAGGGTCTGTACTTGCAACGTAAAGGACTCTGAAATCAGTCAACAGTACAAAATAGACTGCAAAGTGAGACAGACTTGAAGAGGTCTCCAAATGGGAAAGACAGATGGTAAGTGGACAGACAGTGGTCAGTATCGCCAGCCCCCAGGGGAACAGACACAGTGTCAGCACACACTCATGGGGGGGTGTGTGTGAGGGCAAAGAGGAACTGGCTTATGCTGCTGGTGAGCTCGTGAGATGGTACAGATGGCCTGGAGACTACATACAACCCAATGGCTGCTTAGATACACTTATTCCAATAAATAAAAATGCACGTTTACCCAAAACTGTACATTAATGTCTGTAGTGGTTTGACCAGAAATGACCCAGCTATGGTTTGGTTGTTGAAGTTAGGCTGTGGTAGGCACCACGTAGTCATTGGAAGAGATGAGTGAGCCACTGCCGGCTTTGGTGGCAAATGCACTAATCCCAACCCTTCAAAGGCTGGGATGGGAGAACTGTGAGTGTGAGGCCAGCCTGGGCTACAGTGAGACTTTTCCAGGACGAAAACAAAACAGAACAAAGGAACTATTGTAGACGGAAGATACAAGAGTGAATTATGCTCAGTGAAAGCAGCAACCCACCAAAGTTTTATGCTGTTTGAGTCCTTAATATACCCAGGAAATTTAGAGAAATGGAGAACAGACTTGACGTGGGAAGGTGAAGGGAAGCAGATGATATTGCTCCACAAAGGGAACCTGACGGATACCTGTGGTGACGGAAATGTCCCCAGGGGACGCGTCAAAGTCAGTATTTTAGTGGGGATACAGCCCAGCCCATACAGCGTCACCTAACTGATTGTAAAGGGCATGAAGAACAGCGGCGACAAGGCATTTCTCAACAGAGCAGCCAAAGCTGGTTACATTAGACATGTGGGAGATCTGAGGTGCTGTGTGGCCCAGCTTCGCTGCAGCCCTGCTCTGGATTCATAGCACGAGCTCGCTGCACAGCCGATGGAGCCTTTGGAGGGTTGGGATTAGTGTGTTTGCCACCAAGGCCGGCAGTGACCACGTGGTTCATTCAAAATCTAAAGGGTAGCTTTATAACCACTCCATGTTATAAACTGCTTTTTTTGAGATGCACACGATTTCTGCTTTCACAGAAACACAGTGGTTTAATCAAGGAAAACATGATTTAGAGTGTTTTCCTGCCAGGCAGAGGTGGCGAACACCTTCAATCTCAGCACTCAGGAGGCAGAGGCCGGCAGATTTCTTGAGTTTGAGGCCAGCCTGGTCTACAATGCGAGTTCCAGAAGAGCCAGGGCTGCACAGAGAAACCCTGTCCCAGGAGAAAAAACAAAAATGTCACACTGGAGTAGATGTACTGATCAACTAAAACTTTTTATTTTTGGAGACTAAAACATTTTCTCAGACAGAAAAAAAAAAGACAAAATACCTAGAGCATTCCACAGGGGGTTCACCCGAGACGAGTGTGAGGGGTGGCAGAGGGCCCTAGGGTCTCAAAAGAGCAGTTTTGGGTGCCCTGCCCAAGGGACAGAAGGGCCTTCTCTCTGCTGCACCCCCTCTCCTCCCCAGGGTACCCACATTATTCCATGAAGCTGAACTGACACAAATGACACCCACCCTGTGGGTGTAAGGCCACCCCTCCTTTAGAGGAAGGCCTGTTCTTCTTCCCACCACAGCCAGCCCCTGCCATCTGCGAGCCAAAACGGCTTAGCAAGGTCCTGAGAAGCCGCCCTTGGCAGTGAGGACTCAGGAGCCCGTGTGGTGCCTGGTGCCCTCTCAGTGCCCACCCTTCTTCCTCTGGAAATGGCTGGTTGTGTCCCACTCGGCTCCTGTGTCTTCCCCCTCTGGCGCTGCTCTGAAGCCGGTCCACAGCCAGCGTCCTGTGTGTGGTGGGTGTCCCTGTGGGGAGTCAGTCACTTCTGCCCTTAAACTCCAACCTATGTACCACCCACCACCTACAACCCGAACTTGGAGCAAGGCACCACTCTCCATCCACCCTTCAGCCAGCCAGCGCTCTCTCCTCAGCCTCGGCCTTCCCAGCCTCACTCTAGCTCTCTCTTCCCAGTCATTTCTGGTCTCCCTTCCCACTCACCATAGGACAGAGATCCCTCCAGAGGGCAAGCGTGACGGTTCTCGGTCCCTGGGCCACTCACGCCGCACTTGTACTTTGATGCTGATCCAGACTTTCTGACTGCGCACTTACTAAAATATAAACCTGGACATGTGATGGTCCAGAGGCATAAGCTAATCCCAGCCCCCACAAAGATGGGGTTTCCCCATGTATATATGTAGAAAGGACACAACCCCAGGATCCCTGCCAGAGGAGGGACAGGAGGGACACAGAGTCACTCCATCAGTGGGTCTCAACCTGTGAGTCCAGGACCCCTTTGGGGTCGCTTAAGACCCCCAGGAAACATATTTACATTATCATTCATAACTGGCAAAATTACAGCTATAAAGTAGCAAGGAAAATAATCTTATGGTTGGGGTCACCACAACACGAGGAACTGCATTAAAGGTATGGATGCAGCGTTAGGAAGGTCAAGAACCACTGCACTAGATGGAAAGTGATCTTTTCTTCTTTTCATTTTTTTTTCTTTTTTTGAGATAGGGTCTCATGTAACCTAGACTGGTCTTGAACTCTGGATTCTCTGATCTCTACTTTTTTTTTTTTTTTTTTTTTTTTTTAAATACAGGGTTTCTCTATGTAGCTAGTCCTGGTTATCCTGGAACTTGCTTTGTAGACCAGGCTGGCTTCAAACTCACAGAGATCCATCTGCCTCTACCTCCCAAATGCTGAGATTAAAGGTGTGTGCCACTACCTGATAGTCTCTACTTCTTAAGTGATTGGACTATAGGTATGCTATTGGACTATAATTTATCTAATGTAAAAATGCATAACATAATTTTATGACATCAAATGTCTACCTAATTTTTAAATTTTATTTATTTCTCAGACAGGTTCTTATGTAGTCCACACAGCCCTTGAAGCTGTGATATTCACCTAAGTATGGCATTACTGGCATGTGACAATCACACATGATATAAAACTGTCAGTTTGGTGATCTTTACAAAGTGTCTAGCCTGTTCTAAAAATCCAAGCATTATCAAAAATCCTGTTTCATACACCCATTATTTTCACATTTGGGATGCTGAGTCAGGAACATTCTGTAATCAAGGCCGGCTTGGATTGCATAGCAAGATCCTATTTCTTTTTTCTTTTTAACCAATAAAGAGATGTTTATTCTAAAATCTACATATGATCAGAATAAAGAAGACTGCTAGGGTTGGGGATTTAGCTCAGTGGTAGAGCGCATGTAAGGCCCTGGGTTTGGTCCTCAGCTCCAAAAAAAAAAAAAAAAAGACTGCTTGGCTGGGAGGTGGTGGCGCACGCCTTTAATCCCAGCACCCGGGAGGCGGAGGCAGGCAGATCTCTGTGAGTTCAAGGCCAGCCTGGGTGGGCTACCAAGTGAGATCCAGGACAGGCACCAAAACTACACAGAGAAACCCTGTCTCGAAAAACAAAACAACAACAACAACAAAAACAAACAAAAAATAAAAAACTGCTGCTGCTTCTGCTTCTTCTTGCAAGATCCTATTTCTGAAAACAATTAGAGAACCATCTTGTTTCATCTTGGGTCAGTGAGACAAGAAGTTTCACTTGGAAACTTGGGGATGAGCTGCTGAGGAAAGGTAGCCTTTCCCCAGGTCCTTGGTGCTAGGGCTTCTGAGAGAGTGCAGGGCTCCCTGCCCGGGCCCTATTCTTCAAGCTCCACACCGGGCTGCCTCATCTCTGGTCAGCAAGGTCAGGAGGCTGGTGGACCGACAGCTTTGAACCTTTGCTCTGGACCTTTGCAAATGCTTCTTTCAGAGGAGCTGTCCACTGGCACGTGTACTCAAGTCATACTTGTGTGAATTCACACACGTGTGCTCCAGTTCTGCATCCACCTGGTGCTTCCTGAAAGCTTCAGCTAGCTGCCTAGGAGGTTGTCTGGCAGAGGGTTTTCCACTTGCTAAACTACTAACTAGGTGTTCAGACAAGGGGAGAGTACTCAGCTCCAGCCATGCTTTGGCCCCGACTACCCTGAAGATTTGGGAGAAAAATGTAGCTTCTTTTTATCTAAAAAATCCCATCAATTTACTGTGTGCTACATTTTGGAAGATTTTCCTCAATGTAAAAATATCAGGTGAGGTTTCCCCAAGGGTAAGTGGTGGCTAATGCTTTGGAGTTTACTAGCAGCCCAGAGGAATGATAGACTAGGAGACATGATACAAGTGCTTAGGATGCCGCCTGAGGTGCCATGAGGGACTTCAGTTCTGATCTTAGGAACCATAGGAAGGCTCCCAGGGGACACAATGGGATGACTATAAGGTAAAGGGAGGCCTTCCAGTCTCTAGAGTAGAGAAGGGCTGAGGGTGGGGACAGAGAGAGGACAGATTAGAAAGACATCTAGAGGGGTCAAGACCGCAGCATGGTTTGGTGGGGAGAACACGTTGCATTTGAGAGGCCGCTGCATTGGGGCCTCTAGGACGAGATGGACGGGCTATAGAGCTCTGGACATAGTGGTCTGGGCCTAGAACCGGTGATCAATGTCTGAGGTCTTCCAAGAAGCCAGACTACCTGACCTAAGAGCCAGTGCCCTTAAATCATGTCAGTGTGTAGTCATGGCGCTGTATGGGAGGGGTCCAAAGGGCCAAGAGTTGGGCAACTGAAGCCTGTTGCCTTCTGGGTATGTGGTTTATGTTCTGTGTGTGAGCCTGCCTTGCTCTATAGAACATTCCTAAGAGTTCTTACTGATGCTAGTCACAAGGTCAGCAATGAGACCGGGCACTGAAGACCTTTTAGAGAATCCTTAGCCGGCCTTGGGATACCACTCGGGTGGCAGAGTTCTTGCCTAGAATGCACAAAGCTTTGGGTTTGATCCCTAGCATCGCATAAACTGAATGTAGGTAATACATGCCTGTAATTCCAGCACTAGGGAGGTAAAGGATGCTCTGAAGTTCAAGGTCAGTCTCCAATATACAATTCATGGTAAGTTTGGAATCCTGGAGACTTTTTCTCAAAAGCAAAAAAAAAAAAAAAAAAAAACCAAAACACCAAACTCCCAATCACCTGACACAGTGAAACAGAACTTTTAGAAGAAAAAGAAGCTACTTGAGAAAAGTCACTTATTGGGGTCTTCTGGGTTCTGCAGGCACCAGAATACATGTGGTGCACATGAACTTATGAAGTGAACATTCACATTTTAAAAAAGTCATCATTTTTCCTAAATTAGGATAATGAATGGTGAGGAACTGAAGACAAAGAGTACCCCCCCCACCTCCCTTGACAGGGTCTCACTACGGGGGCCCTTGCTGGTCTGGAATTCACTAGGTGGACCAAGCTAGTCTTAAACTTACAGAGATCCACCCACCTTACCTCCTGTGTGCTGGGATTAAAGTGTGCATGCACATCACACCTGGTGGAGACAGTGTTTCTGTCAAAGGATTTTATAGACTATTTTATCTATGTACTTTCTATGTACACAATATTCTCTAAGTGAGTCCAGAGATTGTAAGATAGATTCATGTCAAAAGTAAAAACGAAAACAAACATTTCCCAGAACCAGTTAGAATAATCACTTTCCTCTATTCAATGATCTGGTTTTTATCTTGACCCTGTCTCCCACTTTGACACACTGAAGATCTAGTTGTCAAGTGCACTCGGATTCCCCAGGCAGCGCAGTCTTTGGAGGGGACACACGAGAAGACTGCATAATCATGATGGACTTTGTCAATCTAAGTTCCTCCTTCATTTGAGTATAAAAACTGAGGAACAATAGCTTTTGGGAATAGATGATTCCCTTTCTAAAGATAATAGCTCTTAGAACTCACTAAACACCACTTAGACTTGGAGTTTCAAGGGCCCTAAAAGGGTCCTCTGAAGCCCTCCATTTATTTACGCCAAGAAAAATGAACGCTGTGATGCAAGGGACATCAGTAACTGAAGAAGTATCATTCGGAATCAGATGGGCTCTGTTGAGTAGTTCAGACCACTTACCAGGAGAAAAACTGCCTTTTCAATTAGTACTATTAAAAATTAATGCGGGTGGGTGGGCAGGAACTAAACCTCAATAATGCTGGTCATTTGAATTTCAATATATTTTAGAACTTCAGTGCAGAGGTAGGAAATGCATCTTTTTTCCCCCCCTTTACTGAATCCTCTTCCATAGTAATTACAGAAGGAAAGGCATAAACCATCTAATAGCACTTTCCTACTGGAAAATGCATCATTTGTAAAAGATTTGTCTTCCCCATTATATTTTTCTTACATTTAATTTACATTTAAGTTAGTTTTAATCTGAAGGTGGCAATTCGGAGAAGTCAAGAAGATAGAGACAATTCTAAAAGTTAGGCTACAATCAACTTTAAAGACACAAAGGACCACAGCAGTAAATGTAGAAACTTCATCTCCCAACCAAAGCAGAGCCTGCCTACCTGCCTGCATTTTCACACCACCCACAGGTCTGGTTCAGGTTGACTCGTGGGGCGCCTTGTCAAACTCAGACTTCTCTACTTTAACTGTAATGAATGTCTAAAAGTCAATGCGCTCCAGGACATCTTCACACACATAGGCCACCACCAGAAGTTGCTAATATTTGTTCCCTTACCTCCTTCACCCACCTCTCCCCCCTTCCCTTCCTTGATGGGTCTTTCTCCACACAAACAGTCCCCCTTCTGCTTTCAAGTCACACATTGTGTGTGTGTGTGTACGTGTGTGTGCATCTTTGTGAATGTTTGGGGATACTTTCAAAGGAACTCGGTTCTCTGCTCCCACCATGTGGGTTCCAGGGCTGAGACTAAGATTAGCAGTTCCTTTACTGTGCAGTTTTACTCCTGCACACTTTAAAAAAAAAAAAATCATTATCCAGTGGTCATTTGGAAAATAGTGACTCACTGGATTATGATATTTTCCCAACATTAGCACACTGGAAAGACAATAAGATCAGTATTATTCTGAAAATTGTTTCAACCATACAGAAGCCTGACAGACCTGTGGGCTTCACAAGGACTGTAGATCCTCTGATGCCCACTGTGTATAACCATGCTAGGGATGGAGAGCATCTCGGTCACCAGCCAGTCTGGCCCAGCACTCTCACAAGTATTTTGAGATGGTTCTATATGTTCCCTGGTGCAGACTCAGCACCATGCACATAATTTAAAGGAACAGTACATAGAAATTTTTATTACAGATGTGTGACACCACCATGTTTCGTTTTTGCTTTTTTGCAACAGGGTCACTCTACATAGCCCTGACTTTCCTGTAACTTATTACTATCAGGTTGACTAGGCTGGCCTTGAACTCACAAGAGATCCATCTGTCTCTGGCTCCCAAGAGCTGTGACTAAAGGTGTGCAATGCTAAGCTTGGCAATTTTTTTTTTTTTTTTTGGAAAAATTAAAAAGTTTAAGTACTTAGCCAGATATATTAAAGTCCTTCATGAATTCCTAACTTTGTAGCGTGAACTTTTCCTTTCTTCCTGTTATTTTTGGGAGAGGGTCTTGCTAGTTAGCCCAGGCCAGTCTTGAACTGGCAGCACAACAATCTTCCTGTGTCAGCCTCACCAGCGCTAGAGTTACAGATGTGTGACACCATGTCAGGCTTGAGTTTTCTTGAAGAGTCACAGATATATCTCTCATACACCATACATGTGGTCCTGAACCAGGAAAGAAAAATCCTGTAAGGCTCGAGCTACCGTTTTTTTCTTTTTCTTCTTTTTTCGGTTTTTCCAGACAGGGTTTCTCCATGTAGTTTTGGTGCCTGTCCTGGATCTCACGCTGCAGACCAGGCTGGCCTCGAACTCACAGAGATCTGCCTGGCTCTGTCTCCCAAGTGCTAGGACTAAAGGTGTGTACCACCACGCCCAGCTGCCATTTCTTTTAGGTAAGGGGAGGGTTCTGTGACTATTGATGCTTGCTCTCCTGTTCCTCATGCCCCCCCCCATTTCTCCCAGGTCTCATGTAGTCTAAGCTGACCTCAAATTCTGTTGTTGAGAATGGTGACCTTGAATTCCTGATCCTCAAGCCTCCGATTTGGGAGTGCTGGAATACTAATGTGCCACCGTGCTTGTCACGATTCGATTCTACATCTTAATAATTGTCTTAGCATTGTAAAAATATGGAATCTCATTTAGTGTCAATCTGTAATGCTAGTTTGTAATTTGCTAAGAGGATGTCCTCAATCTAATGCTTAGAAATTGGCAATTCAAATATTCAGTTCCCTGTTAGGGTCTCAGCATCCTGTTCAGAGAATCAAGGAAGACAGATAAGGAAGCAGGAAGTGATGGGTGCCCTTTGGCCATAGACCAGCTGTTCTTCAGCTGTACTTTCCACTACATTCTTCGCCATATTTCTGGTCTAACGTCTTTCATTTCCTACAGGGAAAGGGGATCGGATCTAGGGATGAAGAACCCAGGGACACTGAGAGAAGACAAGAGAAGGCAAGAGTCCCCCACTCTAAAGTTGATTCCAAGCTGTTTCCTTCACTGCCTACCTGGTATAGGAATTCTCAGCCAGGAACCCCGCCAGTGGGTAGTTGAAATCACAGGGTGACAAGGAATAGCTCCTGAGAGGATGCTGGGGTAAAGTGTTTTATAAGGCTGTCTTAGGGAGGAGACACCATGACCACAGCAACCCTTATAAGTGAAAGCATTCAATCATGGGCTTGTTTACAGTTTCAGAGGGTTAGAGCATTGTCAGCATTGTGGGAAGCTTGGTGGCCTGAGGGCAGGTGGTGCCAGAGTAGAGAGCTACATCCTGATCCACAGGCAGTGAGAGCCTGGGCCTGGCCTGGGCTTTTAAAATCTCAAAGCCCTGCCCTGCCCCCACTCGCACTTCCTCCAACAAGGCCACACCTCTTCACCGTTCTAATCCTTTCAAATAGTGCCACTCCCTGGTGACTAAACATTCAAACATACCAACCTATCACAAAGATCTTGTAAAATGAAAAATTTAGAAGTCAGTGTAAAGTTTATAGTCATCTTTAACATAAAAAAAAAACTTGACCAGATTTTGTTCTGAGATTAAGACATGTCTAGCATCAACTCCGCTGGAGTATTTTGGTGGAAGTTTTGCACCCATTTACATATACAATTCTTTGAAGCTTAAAACTGGGCAAGGAGCCCGGCGTGGCGCACACCTTTAATCCCAGCACTCGGGAGACGACAGAGACAGGCGGATCTCTGTGAGTTCGAGGCCAGCCTGGTCTACAGAGCGAGACCCAGGACAGGCACCAAAACTACACAGAGAACCCTGTCTCGAAAAAAACAAACAAACAAAAAACAAACAAATGAAAATAACTATGTAAGGAAGCAGGACAAACATGACAAAGTTTTCTATTACTCACTAGTGCAGTCATCTACTTTATTTTTTTTTTAAATTTTAAATATGATGGTCTCAACAACAGGTCAATTCCTTAGCTACGAAAAACGAAACAAAACAAACAAAAAACCACACATGGAATCCTAAGCTTACTAAATGAGAAACTGAATACCACCTTTAAAAGTTTTAGGGATAAAATTACTTTCTTCTTAAAAAATTATCAAGTTATTGGGAGTGGAGGGTGGCACATGCCTTTTATCCCAGCACTCAGAGGCAGGTGGAGCTGAGTTTGAGGCCTGGTCTATAGAGCAGAATTCCAAGACAGCCAGGGCTACACAGAGAAACCCTGCCTCTAAATAAACAAACACACAAATAAATAAATAGAAGAGAAAAAAAGACATGATCAAGTTTACAAATATCCTGGGCAGTCAGGCAGTGGTGGCACGCCTTTAATCCTGGCACTTGGGAGGCAGAGGAAGGCGGATCTCTGTGAGTTGAGGTCAGCCTGGTCTACAAAGTGAGTTCCAAGACAGCCAGGGCTATATAAAGAAACCCTATTTCAAAACAAAACAACACACACACACACACACACACACACACACACACACACACAACCCAAACAAATATCCTGGGCAAAGTAAAGATGTTACTCTGAATGTCCCTCCTCCCAAATTTAATTTTTTAGTTTGAGAAACCATAGTCATGAGGATAAAATGTCTTCGTTCTAACTTGGTATACTTTCACGCCTCTCAGAATAAGATGTTGGTTGTGCACGCCTTGGTCTGGGTGGTCAGGGTTTATAGTATAGACGCTGTATAGGTATCATCAACCAGGAAGGACACAACAGCCCGTTTAGACACGTCCAGATCAGCCCGGAGTTATGGAGCCAAGTCCATTTCCTTTATGCCGTATTTTACTAAAACAAGACACCGTCAAAATGAGTCGAATCTACGCTCTCACACTAAGTGGATCAAATGCATTGTAGGATGGCGGTGGGAAGGAACAATGCGGACTGGCGGGGAGAGGGGGCCAAAAGCTTGAGTCGCCTCCCCGAGGTCTAATTAGTTCGAGGAGTTGGGGTGGAAGTTCTCGCAGTAAACGGCCTGTCAGACACACGGCGGGGGGTTGGGGGGGGCTTCCACACTCTTCCTGCTGGGCTTCACGAGCTTACTTGCAGGAGAGCCTTTACAATCCACTCCCAGCTAAAAGCAACACAAAGCTTGCCTCCTAGGCAGCTTCTACTTGTGCATGCATCCTGTCCTGAGAAACCATGGTCTGGGGGCTTGCTCCAGTGGGGTACCATGCCTAACCCCTCGGCGGCCCTGCTCAGATAGATAGATAGATGGATTGCTCACAGCGCAGCGCAACGCAGCGCGCGCGGCGTGCAGAAAAAGAAGAGGGCGCGGCTGCCCAAGGCGGCCTGGCCCCGCCCAGGAGGCCTTGGCCCCGCCCCCAGGGGCCGAGGGGAGGGGTGTGTGTGTCTTTGGGGGGCGGGGGAGCAACGCACTCAGGTCCGCGCCGCTCGCTCACCCCGCCCCGTGAGCCCCGCGCGCGCGCGCGCCCCGAGTCCCGCGGCGCCGGACACAATGCCGACGCCGACGCCGCGCTCGCGCTCGCGCTGGCGCAGGCGCGCGCGCGCGGGGGCCGCCCCGGCCGGCGCCACGGCCCCGGGCGCCAGGGCCGGGCGGACGGGAGAGCGGGCGGGGACGGGGGAAGGGAGGAGGGAGGAGGGAGGAGGGAGGAGGAGAGGAGAGGGGGGGAGGGGCGCAGCGCGCGCGAGAGCCGCAGACAGCGCGAGACCCGGGGCCGGAAGCGCGCGTGCGCGCCCCCGCCCGCGAGCGGGGAGGCGGAGCCGGAGCCGTCGCGGCAGCAGCTGTAGGAGCCGCTGCAGCTGGGAGACGCGCCAGAGAGGCCGGGCCTGCTCCGGTCCGACCGGATCCCTCCCCTCCCCCTCCCCTGGCTCCCTCCCTCCCCTCCCCCCCCAAACCCACTTCCGCAGCCCGCGGCCCAGGGCCGCCGAGCCGGCGGCGGCGGCGGCAGCGGCGGCGACCGCGAGCAGGAGGCGACGGCGGAGTACGCACCTGACGGGCCCACCTTGGAGGGGCTCCGGCGCGGGACCGCTCACCGGCCGGCCGCCGCCCCCGCTCCGGACGCCCTTGGCCGCGGCGGGCAGGCAGGGACCGGCGACTGGGACCGGAACGCGGAGCGCCCCTCCCCTTGCGCCCGCCCTCTCGGCTTCCGTCCCCTCCCCTCGCGCGAAGCCCCGGATGGAGCGGCCGGGACTCGCCGCCGCCTGGCTGCCGGGATGGTTTTGTCAGGCGGCCAGAGAGCCCCGGCGCCAGGCGCAGTCGCCGCCTCCCCCACCCCCCACCCCACGATCGCCCGCCCGCCCGTCCGCCCCGCGGGTCCCCCCCGCCCTCCCCTCCTCTCCATCCCTCCCTCCTCCCTCCCCCCAAACTCGCCCCGCCTCCGCCCCGGCGCCCCGCGCGCTCGGGCACGCCGCCTGCCTTTCGCCCGGAGCCTCGGACCGGGAGTCATTCGTCGCCTTTGTTGCCACGGCCGCTGCCGGAACCGTTTGCGAGCTCCGGCGGCTCCCGCCCCTCCCTGCGCCGCCCCGGAGCCCGGGCCGGGGCGGCACGTGGGCCCCGGGACGCGGTGGCGGTGCGCGCTTACCTGTCGCCGGTGCGGCCGCGGCGGGGCGTGAGGGGGAGAGGCAGAGCCGGGCGGCCGAGCCTAACTGTCCCCGCCACCGCCGCCGCCGCCGCCGCCTCTGCCCCGCGTTGTTGCTGCTGCTGCTGCTGTTGCTGCTGCTGCCGCTGCCGCCGCGGTCGGTGTCTCCGGCGCGGCGGCGGGCGGCGGCGGCGGGGCTTTTCCTGTCCGGTTACGTTAAGGTCACATGACCGAGAGAGCGGAGCGACTAGTGCAAAGAGGCTGAGAGCGGCTCCCGCCGGGGGGAGAGGCGGCGAGAGAGCAGTGGCGGCAAGAGCCCCTCCGCCCCCCCCCCGCAGCCGCTCCCCTCCCCCCTGCCCGCCTCCGCCTCCTGCTGCTCTGCCGCCGCCGCCACCGCCGCCGCCGCCGCCTGCAGCTCGGCGCTGCGGCGGCTCCCACCCAGCCTGGGCTCGCGGCTCCAGCCAAAGTTCTGCAAGCCATGTGCAGCCGAGGCGAGAGGAAACTTCTCCGCAGCGGTCGGGCCCCGGGAGGCTGGCGGCCCGACCCCCTTGTTTACAGAGCGCTTAGGTAGGACCAGTCCTGCAGATGCAGGTGGTCATTTCGGGGTGCACAGGGAGATGCATGCCCGTCCTGCTGTCAAGGGATGCCTGACATCTCTTGGCTCTGCCTTGGTACCCGGACTGCTCCGTGTTAGCTTTTCGTCCTAAGATGTGAACTTGAGCGGGCTGCTGTCAGTCACTGATGGTGATGCCACCGGTGGTGGCTGAAAGTCGTGCAGAAGTAGATGTCGCTGTGTGTCCTGTGTGGCGAGGTCGAGGTGCTGCCTCACATAGGCGTCTGTGGGCTAAGATGTTTTTAGGATTGAATGGGGATGGGATGCTTGTTCCCTTATGTTGAGCTTTAGTTTATGACGCTCTGCAGGGTGTTGTGTGTATTTGTGCGGGACACCACTCTGGTTGGCTTTTGGCATCTGAGGATCTGGTGGAGTGGATTCAGAGTTGCCATCCTGTTAGTTGTAACGGGGAGATCCTGAAACATGGTAACATGGTAGGGGAGTTGGAATTCCCTGATGAGCCTTCTTAAGGTTTTTAGTTTACTTCTTATGTTGCCATTTTGCTAGGAGTTCTGTCAAGGAAGTTCGATTTTATCCCTTTTGAAGACTCGAGTTAATGGTTTGTTTTACATATCTTAGATTTTAAGCTTGGCTCCTAAGTAAATGGAGGCAGCAGTTTCCAGATCACACTAGTTTATAGCACAGTAGTACCTGTAAGGACCTCGATGCCAGACCCACTTGGTTTTCACAGAGGCAGACCCCTAGCACAATGCCTGGCACGTTGGCAGTGTTTATCTTGGAAGTCTTGACTTTGATTTAGCAATCCAGTTGTGTGTACAGCTACTGATGACTAATTTCTTTGAAGACAAACTAAGCGTCTGTGTAGCTGGTGTGGCCCCAGAGTGAATAATAGATCCCGTGGATACCTGCCTTGAACTTTCTTAGACTTTGATCAGCTAGATGAACGACTTGTGGAGTCCTTACATGTTTGCCTCCACAAACAAATTCTGACCCTGACCTAGGGCACTATGGGGCCACGGCTTGCCTGGTTCATTGGAGTGATGGGTCTGTTTCCTTTTAGTAAGTGGCTGAAATGCATCTGATTTGTTGTGTAGAGTCATGATTAAGATCCTTAGATTCTTCGTTCTTTTAAATTGTGCTTGTGGAGTCATCTGTTAAGGTGGACTGATCAAAGAACATCCTTGTGTTTTCTGAGACAGAGTCTCAAAAGTTACGCAGCTTTTGGCTTGCCTGGACCTTACCACAATCATCCCTCTTCCCCTGCAATGCTAGGATTATAGGGGTGCACCACATATCGCCTGTCTTTGAGTCTTAAGAATAGTTTGCCAGGACTTGGTATAGTTGTGCAGGAACAAACCAGTGGTAAGCTCTCTATGGTTCCTAAGGCATTTGGTGAGGGCATGTGTCCTTGAGCCTTCAGAAGCTGCTGCCACCAGTGTGCTTAGAAGTTGCTGCTCAAACTAGAGCCTGACTGTTTTGCTGCTAGTTCTCAAGGCACAGGCAGGCCTGCTCGACTTGTGTGGAGTGTGCAGCTTATTTTGGTTTTCGGTCCCCATCAGGGGTTGGTAGGTAGCTTTAGAGGCTGTGTGGGCTCTGCTTTCTCCCAGCTTGTGGTAAGTGGATCCAGCCTTTGTATGGAGAGGCTGGGAGAAACAGCAGCCCTTGCAGAGAAGGGCTAGTGTAGCTCAGGGCAGTGCTAAGGGCACCTGTCACACCTCTGATTCACAGAAGAGACACACCTGTTCACGTTGAATAAGTAGTCAATTTTATTACTGATTAGTTTTGGGACTTTGAAAATAAATCTAGCAAATTGGGAATTCAAAGAAAACAGTGCTGACAATCTGAGTGGATTCACACACACACCCCCCCATGAGTAAATATCCTGTGAAGTTTTGTATTGATGAGAGATTTGGTTTGTGTTCTGAGGTACAGCCATAAAAGTAGGCATTTATTTGTATGTTTTGAAGAAGATAGTTCCAATGTGACATTGACAGTGGACAAAGTAATAGTTCTGAACTTATCCTTTCACCCCCATAGTTTCAGTGAAAGTTGTGAGCTGTGTGTGCTCCGGTTGAAGGTGGAATTTCCTTTAAACATTGGTGAGAAAGTTAACAGGAAGAGCTTGGTCATAAATGTGATCAGAATCCAATGCTCTTTCACTATATATTATGAAGGATGTCCTGTTGAGTAACTTGTTAAATTAGGACAATGGCCTGCTTTTACATGTTGGACTTCAGAGTGTGTGTGGTGATACCATGTCCTCTGGTGTTCTGAGACAGGGTCTTACCATAGTCCTGAATGGCGGAGAACTCATGTGGACCAGGCTGGACTTGAACTCACAGATCCATCTGCCTCCGCCTCCTGAGTGCTAAGATTATAAGGCATTTGCCAGCATGCCTGCCTCATACCCTCTGTTACATAATGAGCTTAACGTGTAAGTAAGACAAGATGTATTTTAGCCCACTGTGTCACGTCCCTGTAATCTCAGCTGTCAGGAGCTTGAGGCAGCAGGATTGCTGTGAGTTTGAGGCCAGTCAGTGTTACAGAGTGAGACCCAATCTTAAAACAAACCCAGCAAACCCCATAAACAAAGCAGAATGAAAACCCAATTTATTTTGAAGACTCGTATTTATTTCATTGGCTGTATCATAAGAGTTTTCATGACTGGTTGTTACTTAGATCACAGTCCCTAGAGATGAATTCCTGTGCTTCAGTGAGCTGCTGTGGTCAAGGACATGCAAATCTGTGAGAATTCACTAACTGATGCTAATGAACGCCTTTTAAAAATGCCGTGTGCATAGGCATGTGGGTGTGTGTTATAGCCCAAGAGTGGAGGTCAGAGGAATACTTTGGGTCCCTCCACATTTACATGGGTTCTGGGGATCAAACTCAAGTCTTTAGGCTTGCACAGCAGACCCTGACCTGCTGAGCCACATTTTAAATTGAGTGTGTGTTGCTTGTATGTGCTCACTGAAGTCTGAGGGGTCACATCCCTGGAGCTGAAGTTAGGTAGTACTTAGCCACTTGCTGTGGGTGCTGGGAACTGAGTTGTCCTTTGCGAGAGCAGCTTATGCTCTTACCTGAGCCATCTTTCCACCCCTTTTGGTTACTTTTTAAGAAGGCTCTCATGTGCCCATGCCATGTTCCCTGGAATTTTGAATTCTCCTGCCTTTATTTTCCCAGTGCCAGAGTTAAAGGTGTATGTACCTGTAAAATTGATTGAACTGTTTTACATTTATTTCATAATCCCAAACAAAGTTGGGCTCACAGTATGAGGAAACACTGGTTTTGTCTTTCTGCTATAGCCAGCCCACCATTAAGACCGTATGTATGTCACATAGTTTTTGTGGGTCACAGGTGTCAGGCAGTGGTGGAGCTGAGAGGCCCTGTGTCAGGGTCTTTCAGGAATTTCAGTCAAGTTACTGTAGCTTCCAGGGTGGTTCACTGCCGGCCAGTAGTGTTGGCCGCAGCCCCCAGTTCTTCATTGGATTGCTAAGTGTCCTTACGGCTGGCATGGATGGCTTCCCCAGAGCAAGCGGTCCCCCACGGTGAAGGAAGGAGCAGCTGTGCACCGGCACTTGTACTGCCTTCTAGAGGCAGTGCCAGCACAGGTCACCTAGTCCGACGATAGGCGGGAAGTAATCTCTCTTCCTCACTGGCCAGTCGGTAGCTGGCTCAGTTGAGCGGTTTTCCAGTTCCTAGAGGAGTTAGGATGGAATCAGACCTCACTAAAGTCCATCTGTGAGTAACTGACTAAGTCAGTTTTTCTTTCCTCTAAGGGCATCTACTTACTCTGCTCAGCCTTAACTGTGAAAGGAGGCTCAGAGAAGTTAAGGAATTATCTGGCCTAAGGCCTGATTCAGTCTTTGAAAACTAATATTTTCCCTGACCTTTATCATGAATAATTTGTTTGCTGATGAGAAAATTGGTAATTGCTTTTTAATCTTTTTTAAGGAAGTTACTGTGTAGATCTGTTGTCTAGTCTTACAGTTTGCAGGCCTCTGATATGTTTAGCTGTGTGTGTGTGTGTGTGTGTGTGTGTGTGTATTTTAAAAGGACTTCTGCATAGTCCTTTTCAGTTATTTATGTGTATGTGTGTTTGCCTGAGTTTATGTGCAGTACATGGGTGTCCCGTGCTTCTGTAGGCCAGAAGGCAGCATTGGATTGGGTGCTGGGACCTTGCACCACTGAGCCATCCCTCCTGTCCCTGGAGATACTAAAGAAGGCTTTATTTTTAATTATATGTGTATGTGTTAGTTACTTTCCTGTTGCTGTGCTACGATACCATGACCAGAACCCACTTAGGAAGTTTATTTTGGTGTATGGTTCCCGAGGTAGAGTCCCTGATGTCAGGAGAGGTGTGGCCACAAGAGGAGAACAGGAGGCTGAGAGGTCGCATCTCAGCCTCACATAGAAGCAGGGAAAAGAGCTGAAGGGGAGGGAGGCTGCAAACTCAAAGTCTGTCCCCATGATTATTTAGCAAGATCTATCTTGAAGGATTCCAAACTTTCCCCAACAGCACCACCAGTATGACCAACTATTGAATTAATAGGCTGTGGGGAACAACACCACAGTATGTGTGTTTGGGTGTGCCATCATGTGCAGGTGCCCTCAGTCTAGAAGAGAGAGATGAAATGTGAAGAAAGCTACAGTATTTTATGCTGTGAAATTATTTATTGGTACTGGGGATTGAATCTAGTGCTGTGTGCGTGCACTGAACTGAGTCCCTAGTCCTTTTACTTTTCATTTTGAGATGGGGTCTTGCTAAATTGCTCAGGTTGGCCTTCAGCTTGGCATGTACAGCCCCAGTCTCAGGTAGCTGGGATTATATTACATGATTTAGGTTACCATCCCAGCTTTATGTGCTGTGAAATTTTCATGGAAACTTTTTTAAAATTATTATTAAATTATTATTATTATTATTATTATTATTATTATTTTGGTTTTTTGAGACAGGGTTTCTCTGTGTAATTTTGCACCTTTCCTGGAACTCAATTTGTAGACCAGGCTGGCCTCGAACTCACAGAGATCCTCTTGCCTCTGCCTCCTGAGTGCAGCTTGCTTGCTTCCTTGCTTCCTTCCTTCCTTCCTTCTTCCTTCTCTCTTCCTTCCTTCCTTCCTTCCCTTCCTTCCCTCCTTCCCTTCCCTTCCCTCCCTTCCTTCCCTTCCTTCCTTCCTTCCCTTCCTTCCTCCCTTCCTTTCATGGAAACTTTTTTTGAGACAGTGTCTGTCTCATCATGTAACTCTTGCTGTCTCTGCCTCCCATGTGCTGAGATTAAAGGAGTGGACCACATGCCATTGGAAATCCTAGACTAGTGTAAATAATAGATAGGACAACATAGGTTATTTTATACTTGTACTATTACAGGTGGAGAATGACAAGCTTTTTTCTTAAAACATTTTGCTTAACACACACCCCCCCTTTTATAATGAGATGGTCTCACTTGGTAGCCTAGGCTAGCCTGGGACTTCCTGTATGGTCTTATCCTTGTTCTGGAGTATTGGGATTGCTGTTATGAACTGTCTTACCTTGCAACCTTTGTGGTTCCTGTTCCCATGTACTAGACCATTGTGATATGGTTCTGGGGGTCTGAGCAGGCATTGGTTGCCAGAGATAACCTTGAACTTTGAACCTGCTGACCCTGCTTCCATCTCCCAGGTGCCTGCGGTACAGGTTGTGCACCACCACCACTCCCAGTTTATAGTGTGCTAGAGATCTAATCCAGGGCTTCCTCTGTGCTGGACAAACACCCCTACCTGTTGGTTACATTGTTGTATATGTTTTTATTGTTTAACCTTTACCCCACTGTAAGCTTGAGTAATTGTGAGCTGCTGGTGCTTATGTGCTCACTTTGTGCAGTGGATTTGTAGTTGAAGGGTTAAGGCTAATGGGCTTGATGATTTTTCTCACTAGCACTGCATGGAAAAGTGATTGTTGTAGAAAGCATCTAGGTACAGGGGTAGATGTGTGTGTGTGTGTGTGTGTGTGTGTGTGTGTGTGTGTGTGTGTGTGAGAGAGAGAGAGAGAGAGAGAGAGAGAGAGAGAGAGAGAGAGAATATCTTTGGCCTGCTCTTAAAGGTACAGTGGGGAGGGACACAATGAGATAATGTAATATACATTTGTTTCCACTCTACAGATGAAGTTGGTATAGAAACTGACTCTGGAGCTTTGGAGAGGAAATGTACAAAAAGTAGTTTTAGTTGGGTGACATCTACCTTGAATTGTTCTTTGATTGGTGGTAAGTTGCCATCATAAATTACTCGTTCTTCTAGAATGTCTATTTCTCTAGATCTGCTTGGTCCAGTCTAGTAACTAAGTCACACCTGGTACAGGTGCCAGCACAGAGAGCAGAGAGCATTTTTACCGCAGTGGAATTCCTCCCGGACGGTGCTGCTGTGACGTCGTGTTCCGCTTACCTGTGTGTGTGTGTGTTACCTGTGTTAGCTGGGAATGGAACAAAGGAGCTGTGGGGGGAGCTGTGGCTGATGCTGATGAACAGCGGAGCCAGTACTGTGTATCGTGGTTGAGAAGATAGGCTTTGGGCTGGGAGGTGACTCGCAGGTAAAGTGCTGTGCAGGCAGGAGGACCACCTCAGAGTTGTAACTGGTGCGTCACACCACGCCAGCCACAATAAAGCGGCGGCGGTGGTCAGATGGCTCAGCACGTAAAGGTGCCCGCTGAGCAGGCCGAGTCCAGTTCCTGGAGCCCAAGTAAAGGTGGGAAAAGATAACTGGCCCCACAAAGTTGTCTCTGACCTCCTCTACACGTATGCTGTTACGTGGCATGCGCGTGCATGCATGCATCCCCCCCATCCCCCACATACAATAGAATGGTGGTGACAGCTCCCAACCTCAGGGACACAGGAAAGATCTGGTCTGGAGTTGTATTACATCTAACACATTGTGTGATCTCTTAACCTTTGTTTTTATTAGGGTTGTGTAAAATAAGTTAGTGCAATGTAGAGGGTTCTTACCTAGCATAGAATCTCAGTAAATGATGGTGTTCATTAATACACTTCTGAAATGGATGACTTCTATGTGAATAACTTCAAATTATACATACAATAAAGTTGATTTTCTTTCCATGTGCAGTCCTGTTAATTTCAGCTCTATATGTATCACTGCCAAGGATTCAGGACAGGTCTATCACATCAAGTCTCCATTGGTTTTCTCTGTTACAGGTTTACCCTCTTCCCACCCCTAACCCTGTTGGCTGTACTGCAGTTTTAAATTTTCCAGCATTTTATGTAAATAGAGTCATAAAAATTGTAGCCATTTCAGAGTACGTGCTTTAATTTGGCTAAAGTGAGATACACATCCAAGTTAGAACTGAATTTAGGGGGGAGAGGTGGGTGGTCTCATTTACCTTAGTCTAGTCTCAAACTTATAACCTTTAACTTTAAAACAAAGATTTATTTTTATTGTGTGTATAAATGTTTCCTTGTATGTATGTACACCCAGAGTGTACTTGTGCCCAGAGGCCAGAAGAGGGTGTCATATTCCCTGGAACTGGAGCTAGAGACTTGTGAGCTGCCTTGTGGGTGCTAGGAACTGAATCTGGGTCCTCTCAAAGAGCAGCAAATGTTAACCCTGGATCCATCTCTCCCGCTTCATTGAGCTTCTGTTAGCTCTGCTTCACTTTTCAAGTGTTGGGACTAAATGCTTATAAAACCTTTATGTAGGCTGGAGAGATGGCTCAGAGGTTAAGAGCACTGGCTGCCCTTCCAGAGGTCCTGAGTTAAAATTCCCAGTGACCACATGGTGGCTCACAACCATCTAAAATGAGATCTGGTGCCCTCTTCTGGCATGCTGACATACATGCAGGCAGAACACTGCATAATAAACCTTAAAAAAAGAAAAAACAAAAACTGCCACACACTGAAGAGTTCAAAAAAAATTTTTTTTAAATTATCTTTCTGAACCTAGAGACTTAACCCAGAGTTGAAAGTCCATTGCTGCTGGCCAAGAGGAAGATAAAGGGAGAGGAGCGGCCCTACACGTGGACAGAGGACCCTGTCCACTCCTCCAGGGTTTTGGCACCAAGATAATAGGTTTTCTGGATCACGATAATAGGTTTTTCTGACACAATAAGTCAGATCAAGCCGAACTGAAAAAGTAAAAATAAAGAAGCTGGGTGGTGTTGCACGCCTTTAATCCCAGCACTCAGGAGGCAGAGGCATCTCTGAGTTTTAGGCTACCCTGGTCTACAGAGTGAGATCCAGGACAGGTTCCAAAGCTACACAGAGAAACCCTGTCTTGAACCGCCCTTCCCCCCCCCCCCCCAATTAAAAGAACAGGTTTATTTGAGCAAAGCAACTTCCAGGTGAGTTCTCCAGCTCCAGAGATGGAGGCAGGAGAAGTCACAAGCACATACTAAAGCAGGGAGGTTATACTGCTTGTAGGCCAGGGGTGATGACATGTCCACCACAAGCTGGGTTTGTGCCCAAGTATGGTCAAAAGCTGGACTGCTTGGGTGGGACTTGGGCTGCTGGCAACTTCAGGGGAGAAGCTACCAATACCCGCCAAGAATGCAGAACTCGGCTTTTTGGTGCCTTCCCTTTGTTCAGAGATTGTGTGAGAGGTCACAGTTTGGAGAGAGACAGGACTGGGGCTTTCAGTGTCAAGCAGGAGTGAGCTGGAGGTGCCAACCAAACAGGTTAATTTATGTGCATGAATGTGTGGCTTGTGTGTATGTATGGGCACCATGTGTGCATGGTGCCCTTCAGGGTCAGAAGAGCATTGGGTGTTTGGATTTGAAGTTGGGTCCTCTGCATGAGCAACAAGTGCTTTTTAACTGCTGGGCTATTTTTCCAATCCTGTAGATTTAAACTGTATGTGTATGAGAGTCTTGCATGCATGTATATATGTGCTGTGGGATGGTCTGTATGCCAAATGCTCTGATTGGCCAATAAATAAAACACCGATTGGCCAGTGGCCAGGCAGGAAGTATAGGAGGGACTAACAGAAGAGAAGAGAGAACAGGAAGGTGGGAGGAGGCACTGCCAGCTGCCACCATGACAAGCAGCATGTGAAGACATAAGCCACGAGCCATGTGGCAAGGTATAGATTTATAGAAATGGATGAATTTAAGATATAAGAACAGATAGCAAGAAGCCTGCCACGGCCATTCAGTTTGTAAGCAATATGAGTCTCTGTGTTACTTGGTTGGGTCTGAGCAGCTGTGGGTTTGGCGGGTGACAGAGATTTGTCCTGACTGTGGGCAAGGCAGGAAAACTCTAGCTACATATATGTGTACCACAAGTGTGCCTGGTGCCCCAAATCAGAACTGGAGTTGTGGATGGTTCTGAACTGATTTGCAGGTGCTGGGAACTTGCAGCAAGTGCTCTTAACTGCTGAGGCATCTCTTTAGGCCCCTGTGGGACCCCCACCCCCCTTTGAGACAGGGTCTGATGGCCCAGGCTGGCCTAGAGTTTACTTTGTAGCCTAGGATAATCTTGAACTATCCCCACTTCCCAAGTGCTGGGATTATAGTGTGGACCACCATGCCCCACTAAAGTACTATTCTAGTTATTCAAGTCCCATTTGACTCAGGATTTTGTTATTTTTTCAAGACGGGGTGTCACTATGTAGCTTTGGCTGTCCTGGAACTCACTGTGTAGACCAGGCTGGCCTCAAACAGATCCAACTGCCTCTGCCTCCAGAGTGCAGGGATTGAAGGTGTATGTCACTAAGCCTGGCAATGACTCAGGTTTTTTTTTTTTTTTTTTCTTGAGACGTTTCTCCGTGTAGCTTTGGCACCTTTACTGGAACTCACTGTAGCCCAGGCTGGCCTGGAACTCACAGAGATCCACCTGGCTCTGCCTCCCGAGTGCTGGGATTAAAGGCTTGCGCCACCACTGCCTGGCTGACTCAAGGGTTTTAAATGATGAAATTTATAAGGAAAATTGCCACGTTTTCAGCTTAGTTGTTTGTCTTGTTTTCTGACTCTTCTGTAGCTCAAGCTTGTCTTCAACTTACGAAGTAGACAGAATGACTTGAGCATCTGCCTCCATCTAAGTGCAGAGATTCCAGGCATTAGGACAGGGCTGTTTGAGGTGGTGCTGTTGCTTGTACTAAGCAAGCACTCTGCACTGCCTTATCCTCAGCCCCACAATCGATGTTTTGACTTTCAAAGTCTCCTTGAGGATGCAGATGCGCTCTAGTCTGATTCTCCTGAGTGAGCTGCAGCTCCCAGTTGGTGGTAACATCCGCTAACTGGCACTGTTGGGAACTCTGGTGTTTGGCAGGTGAGATAAATTAAATGCATTTCATTCATATTTTCCACTTGCAGCTTTTTTGGGGGGTGGTGGTGGTTTTGAGCACCACAGTAAACTGAGAAGAATCTGTACTTCCTCTGGCTGATGTTTTTGTGACAACAGCCCCTGGTGGCAGAAGAGGCAGCAGTTGGGGCTCCATAGCACTGCAGCCCAGCTGTGAGATGAAAGGTAGCTTTCCACCCAGCATCAGTGCCTAAGAGGTCTGAAGATGGGTGGGTCAGTTCTTGCCAAATTTGCACACTCTCGGTCAGAAAGTAGCTGCTCTGGGAAACGTTCACTTTCAGGAAGACCCAGGATGGTGGGTCATGCTATGCAAAGAGGGTCACAAAGGGATTGTTAGAGGATTCTAACAAGCTTAAATGGAAGCCATCAGGTGCCTGATTGTCTTGTGTGCCTAGAAGTAAAGCTCTGGGTGACCAGAACCCAACACACATGGCTTTAGTTCAAGATCAGCCCTGGGGCAGGAGTGGTAGATCTGAATGGGAGCACTTGGCTAATTTTTCTTAGTTTGTGCCCGCTAGAAGCCTTTAGTTGATAAACACCAGCCAGCCCAATATTAAAAACATGGTTACTGTATAAGCAAATACCAAGTCTCTTGTATGGAAGCAAAGTTAAAAGTTTTAAATCTCTTCTGTTCCAAGTTGTTTTAAAATTCAACGGTGACATCTAAGTCTGCAGTCAACTTTGAGTTCCTGTCCCTAAAGCAGATGACTTTTGGTTTCCTCCTGCCTTCAGTGCCAGTAAGCTTTGCAGAGCAGGGGCGGCTCTTAGCTGCGCCATGGTATCTTGGAGTTCAGAGTAATATGTAAGAATTCGGAATACTGCTGAACTGGACGAAGAGTGGCCACTGGAGTAGGTATACAATGCTGTGTGGTTACCAAGTGAAACACCGGGGCAAGGCATGACTACGGAATGGAATACCTTAGTAAGTGTCCACCATGATCCATTGGAAATACAGGAGAACTATTCAATCTGCATTATTCCTTTCTTTGGCTACTGCTTTTGTATTACATTTTCCCCATAAAACTTTATCCAATAAATATTTGTGAAGAAACTGGTTTTGTTTTGTTTTGTGTGACATAATTTTTTCAGAGCTATCAGGCAACATAGTTTTACTAGTGTATTGAAATTGCACTTGTCATCCACTGGAATTTGGTTTTTTAAGATGTATTTATTTATTATGTATGTATACAATGTTCTGCATGCCAGAAGAGGGCATCAGATTTCATGATAGATGGTTGTGAGCCACCATGTGATTGCTGGGAATTGAACTCAGGACCTCTGGAAGAGCAGTCAGTGCTCTCAACCTCTGAGCCATCTCTCCAGCCCCGACATGGCGTCTCTTAACAGAGGTAGTAATCTTAATGGCCTTGGCTCAAAAAGGCTATACTAACCAGTTTGTCCTTTCATGTGGTTTAAGAAGCAGACCAACTAGTGTGGCTGAGATGCTACTGTTTGTGAAGTCATGGCAGGCTCATGACAGCAGGTTTATGAACTCTCCATGCTACCTGCTCCTTGGAAAACTTGGAGTACCCTTGGGTACAGACAGGGATCTCAGCTGGACACAGCTCCTACATCTCTGCAGTGTGCCCGAAAGAAAGCCCAGGTACTCGGCAGTAGTAACAGACATTGCATCAGCAAGTACCAGTGAACTTGTGTTGTCTGGGTACACAGTTAACCAAGGAACAAATGAACATTCCATTCTAGTCCAAAGTAATACTGGGTGAGCACACGTGTGAAAATTGTGATCTTGGTAGACTAGAGCATGCTGAAAAGGCCATGAAGGTAAGCATCTTCCAAGTTTTTTTTTTTTTTTAATTTTATGTGTTTGTGGTGTGGGTAGTGCATTGAGTCATGCACATAATAAAGTGTGTCTGTAGGAAGATTGGCTTTCTTGATGTTATAGGACAAAGGGCTGATTGTTGAGATGCAGTGTGCCTATGAACAGTCAAATTAGGCCACTAAAACTGATGAAACAGTTTCCTTTTGAACTTTCAGGATGTTGACCCAAACATCATATTCATAGTTTTTATTTGGACAACAAAACAAAAGGTCATTATGATTTGTTTTGAGACAGAGTCCTGCTGTGTTACAGTTGGCTTCAAACTTGGGGCAGTCCTCTGCCTCTGCTTTCCAAGTGTTGAGACTGGTGTGCAACACCACAGTCAGCTCCCCTCAGCTGGGTTTCCTGTGCAGTGCAAGGCTGGAAGGCATCTGCCTGCTTCAGCTTTCAGAGTTCTGGGATTACAGGTGTGTGTCCCATGCCCACTGACAGTTGATTTAAAGCATTAAATACCTATTGTGAAGAATTCACCAGAAGTGAATGCTGATTTTTTTTCAGTTGCAGAACTTGAATTATCTCTTCCAGTAATGTTCTTCTCATTTTCACAAGATCAGAAAAACACTCTTCCCAGCTCAAACATTACCTTAGGAGAATAAAGAAGTTAGAGTTACTAATTTCGTGCTGAAACACCTGAATTTCATTCCCTAAGAAAAGAAGGGTTTTTCTGAGGCTCACAAATCCCTGGTGGTTCTACCTGATGTCAAGTTGACAGAACTCACCACCACAGCAGCTAAGGTGACTTCCAAGACTGCTGTGATGAGAAGTGTCCCTGGAAGAAGCACTGCCTTTCTCACATGGCAGGTGATCTGATCTTAGGCTGTGTGTGATAAATTCACAGCTAAACTAGTGAATGGCTCTTTAGTCAGTGCATCTTAACTAGTTATTTGAGACTGTGTCTCCGGACTAGAACTCAGCTGCTGACCTCGATGGTGATGAGGATGACGATCATCCACTCCAGGCGGAGTGCCCTCTTCTCATTCAGGTGATTCCGCATTAGGTCTGTTAGTTCCATGCAGTGTTGAAGTTTTTCATTCATGACCTGCAAGAAAAATTTCAGCATCATGCATTTATTTTTAAAGAACACAAATTTAGATATAGTTTATCAAATTCTTGCTGTTCAGTCCTCAAAGACAACTAGCTATTAGCAAGCGGTGGTTAGTGACTCCATCTACAAAATGGCAGCACAGTTTTGCTTACTGTGTGTGTTTCTGAACGTACATGTGTGCAGGTGCCTGTGGGGGGCCAGAAGGATCAAGAACCACTTGGGCTCATGTTAAGCATTTGTGAACTACATGGGTGCTGGGACCTTAACTCTGGTACTAATTCAGAAAGCACTCAAACCACCAAAGCCATCTCTTCAGCCCTTAGCTATTCTGTAACCTAGTGTGGCCTGTAGTCTTCCACCTCCGAGTTCTGGTGTTCTACAAATCACCACATCTCTCTATGCAGTTCTGGGGACTGAACTTAGGGTTTCATGCTTGATAGGCAAACACCACCAAATTAGTTATAGTCCCTGGTCCTTTTGTATTGCAGTTTCAACTTTTTTTTCTTTTTGGCATACTGATCCTTGTAAGACTGATGGAGCTTTTAAACCTTTTCTTTCTTTCTCTTTCTTTTTTTTTAAGACAGAGTTTCTCTGTGTAGTTTTGGTGCCTGTCCTAGATCTTGTTCTGTAGACCAGGCTGGCCTCGAAATCGCAGAGATCCACCTGCCTCTGCTTCCCGAGTGCTGGGATTAAAGGCATATGCCACCAGCGCCCGGCTTTTTTACTTTTTTTTTTTCATTTTGTGTGCATTGCTGTTTTGCTTATGTGTATGTCTGTGTGATGGTGTCTTCTGAGCTACCGTGTGGGTGCTGGGATTTGAACCTGGGTCCTCTGGAAGAGTAGCCAATGCATTTAACTGCTGAGCCATCTCTCCAGCCCTAAACCTTTTCTTAAAAAAAAAAAAATTTTTATTTTTGTGCATTGGTGTTTCGCCTGCATGTCTATCTGTGTGAAGGTGTTGGATTCCCTGGAACTGGAGTTACAGACATTTGTGAGCTGGCATGTTGGGTGCTGGAAATTGAACCCAGGTACTATGTAAGAGCAGCCAGTGTGAGTGCTCTTAATTGCTGAGCCAACTTTCCAACCCCTGATGGAAGTTTAAAAAATAGGGTTTTCTAGCATTTTGTAGGGGAACTGGAAACTTTATTAAGCACGTGGCACGGACTACTTGGCACAGGGGCCATGCTAATCCCCAAGATTGGAGTTCTACTATGTGAGCTGAAGTGAGCAAAGGTACCTTTCTCCTGAAATGCATAGTGCGTGTAACCTGAAACTCACCACTAGATGGCACCACTACTAGCCGAACTGGCAGAGGCTCTGGGCTATGACACTTTGGACAAACTGGTTGGCGTGGGAGTGTGGATGGGTGTCACACAAAAGAGAATCTGATTTTAAAACCTGGGCAAGAGTACTAGGACTAGGTAGTTACACACCTGTTTAGTACTTTACATTCCTCTGAAAGCTGTAAAGTTGGGGGACACAGTTGGTGCAGGTTTGGCCAGGATGGGCTGGAGTATAGGTGTGGACTGAAACATATGTCATACTCAGGGTCCTTCTATACAGCATTCAACTGCTTTACTAGTGAGGGACAGCACACACAACTTCCCGGATGGTAGGCCCACCTTGTAGTTTCTAACTGGAAATGTCTGGGGCACGTTGTTTGATCTGTCTACTGACTGCTTCATCTTGACCTCTAATGTGTCCATCCTTAAGCTTGCTTCTCTTCAAACTGTGGACAGACCTCCATTTCAGCTGTGACCACAGAACAGAACACGTTCTCCCCCAAAAATTGCTCACAATGAACAAAACAAAACAAAAACCCAAAATAATCTGTGCAGTGTTAAGTCTCCTGGGGACCAGAGAGGTCTCAGCAGTAGTAAGAGTGCTTATTGCTCCTGCAAAGGACAACTTAGGCCTTCCCTGGTATTCATGTCAGGCTGCTTACAACTGCCTGTAACTTCAGTTCTAGGGGTTCTGATACCCTCTTCTGGACTCTGGGGACCTGCATGCATGTATTGCAGGAAGTTCACACAGACTAACATAAAAACATAAATAAATAAATCTTAAGGAACTTCCTTGCAGAGAATGGTGATGAATTACCATTGAATCTCAGTACCTGAGATGTCTTGAGTTCAAGGCCAGCCAGAGCTACTTAGATTCTTTTAAAGATAAGTCTCCTGATTAAAATACGTTTTCTTGGTTCAAAGCTGGATTAACCTAAGCACTTGACACAGGCCAAAGCAGTTTCAAAATCAGGAGACTATAATTCGTTTCCTTTTGAAATCGAATTGCCTGTTTATCTACAAATACAGATGTCATGAGTTTACACACTAGTGGGGAGTAACAGTTGGTTTAGGGGATGCCTAAGAATGTTAGTGTGGAGGGCCTGAGGTCACCGGGGAGACACACGAAGGGAAATGTGGCTAGTGCTTGTGGTGCGGACAGCCCCGAGCTCATGGCTGTTTCCTAATCAAGTTCATTAAGCTTGAGCGGAAACATGCTGGTTCCAAGCAGGAAAGAAGCCTACATCTTGGTGATAGTCATCACATCTCATCCTAACGATTACACTCAAAATCTGCACATGGAGAGAGACCTCAAAAGAGGGAAATTGGAATATTTAAAAATTTCTCACAATAAATACAGCTGCACCCAAAAAAAATACGAGGCTTATTTTCAAATCAATGGAGACAATTTACATAACACACCCATTCTAAGCATCAGATTTTAACAAACATCACCTATGTAACTACATTTCTGCTACCACAGTTCACTTTGAAGTGTGTTACCCCCACCTGCCAACCACCATACTCCCTAGTCTTAAGAGAATCAGTGTTGTACTCTTCTTTTGAGACAGGGTGTCACGTAGCCCAGGCTGGCTTCCAACTCACTGTAGTCAAGGATGACCTTGAATTCCTGATTCCCTCTCCATAAATGCTGGGATTATAGGCAAGCACCACCGCTCCCAGTGTATAGATGATGGACATAGAACTCAGGGTTCATCCATGCATACCAGAAAGTTCTTCACTAACTAACCTATGTCTTCAGCATCTGAAGTAGTTTGTCTTCACCCTGTAGGGTATTTGTCTTTCCAGAATTTATTTTTTTAGGTTTATTTATCTTATGCATATGAATGTGTGCCTGCTGAGTGTCTGTAAATTATTGACAGGTATGTGGTACCATGTAGGTGCTGAATCATTAACTGGTAGTGTGAGGATGATGTAGGTCACCGTTCACAAAGTAGCCTTCTAAAACAAACTTTTCTCAAAACCATTCTGACAGGTGACTTCTAAGATACCATCTAGACGTTTCTGACCTGCTGCTCACTGTCATTACCTCCTCTTGGAGTATGCGTGGGCATCTGACTTGTCTTAAACAGAGCAGTGCAGAAAAGACAGTTACCTAGGACTGGAATTAGGCTGTAAGATACTGCCTCCTGTTTTGCTGACTCTAGGACTCTCTCACCATGTGTGTGATAGATACTCTCACAGAAGCCTCTGTGGCGAGGAACTGAGAGACCTTAGTCCAAAGCCTCGAGGGACTGAATCTAGCAACCACATGAAAAGACAGGAAGTGGATCCAGAGATGCCTGCAGCCTTGAGAGAGGCTCTCACCCATAAAACTAGGAGAAAGAGCTGCTTTAAGCGGCTAGTTTTGGAGAAATTGACCACACAGCAGCGGTTAGCCAATGCTAGCCCTGGAGAGCTTCATTTGCATAGACCTTTAGCATCCCCTCATATCCCTGTCTTCAGCCTGTGCATCAGGAAAGCCAATCTTCCTTCCTGTGTTGTGTCCAGACAACCTGGGCTGTCGGATGTCTCACATCTGTTATCAAACTACACCGAGTCTCCTGGAGCAACTCTGCCAACCCCACTCACCAGTCCTCCCAAGCCAGCTAGGGTGATGTGGCCTGGATGGCTGTCTCTGCCTGAAATTTGGCAAGTATCTCCATCCCTGCATTATAGAAGACGCAAAGGAACTCCAAGATGAGTGACAAATCATGGACACCTTTGATGGGATGATTATGCAAAGGACAAGTGTCTGGGTTGGAGAAACGGATATAGTCTAGAACTGCATAGCAGCCAATGAATTTAGAGGTTTTTTTTTAAAATTATGTAATTTACTTGATGGGACATAGGTGACTGGGAAGTGACTGGAAGTAATATTGTAAAGAGTGTAGACCAGGAACAGCTAAACACACTGTTCTGGGCAACAGAAGAAATGAGGACTTTAGAGGCTGTTTGAGAGAATGAAAGTGGGAAACAAAGGAACTCTGAGGATGGTAAGATGGCTCAGTGGGTAGAGGTGCTTGCTGCTAAGCCTAAGTTCAATCCCCGGCACCCACCCGGTGGAAGGAAAGACCCGGGTCCTAATAGTTGCCCTCTGACTTCCTCATGCGTACCACAGCACCCACACAACCCCTACCTCCCAGAGTAAGTGTAAACCAGTACTGTGCCTGGCCATTAGAAACAGACTCCCCCTCGGCAGAACACAGTGCGTGGTGGCTCTGCTGGTAAGGTGTTTCTAATACAAGCACAAGGACCCGGTTTCAGATCACTAGCACCCACATAAAAAGTCCAGGCACAGGGCCTACAAGATGGCTCAGCAGGTAAAGCCACTTGCCACTAAGCCTGCCCACCCGAGTTCAAACACCAGAACCTAAGTGGTGGAAGGAGAAATCAAGTTTCCTAATCCACAAGCACACTGGCATATATGCACACACAAATAAGTAGACGTAATTAAAAATAAATGGGCACAGAAGCAAATGCCCATAATCCCAGATCTGGGGAGGAGGGAAGAGGAGGATCCTTGAGGCCTCTGCTGGCCAGCAGTCTGAATGAACCAGTGAGGTCCAGTGCGAGAGCCTGTTTGAAGCCTGATGGGGGGTGGGGGGGAGAGAGCTGACTTAACAGTGAGGGGTACTTGCTGCTCTTCCAGGGGATCAGTTCAGAGTGTGGTTCCCAGCAACCACACTGGGAGGCTTCAATCAACTGCCTGTTAGTCTAACTCCAAAGGATCTACAGCCGCCTTCTACACACATGTACTCCTTGAATACACACAGACACATAGATACATATAAATAGCAATCTTTTTTATAAAGGTGGACAGCTGTAGAGGATGGCTGAAGTCACACTTTAGCCTCCACATGTACGTGCACATCTACATGTGTATATACATATGAACACAAGGATATACTACGCACATCACATGTAATACAAAGATAAACATGTTTACTACTTGGAAGGCTGAGGCAGGAGGATTCCCAAGTTCAAGGCCAGCCTGAGCAATGTAGTGAGATTTCCCACCTCAAAAACAAGGAAACATTAAAACAAAGAACATGGGAATCTTAGAACTGAACCTTTGACCCAGAAAGCTGAGAAGTGGAGCCAAATGCTGTGGCTCATGTTTGTGATCCCGGGACTAGGGCTAAGGCAAGAGCATCACTGGGAATTTGAGGCCAGCCTACGCTACAATGTGATACTTTGTATCTAAAAACTCCTCTTATAACAATTTGAGGCCAGCCTGGGCTACAGTGTGATACTTTGTATCTAAAACCACATCTTCTAACCATTATACTCTATACCTTCCTTCAGGTGGTCATGGCTGAAACAGTATCTCTGTAGTTCACACTGCTCTTGAGCTCAAAAGCAATCCTCCTGTCTCAGTCTCCTGAGAAAAAAACTGTAAACCGACTGCAGTGAGGACAAGAGGCGGAAGTGGGAATCTGAGGAGACATGACCAGAAGTCAAACAGTATTTCTCCAAATGCAATTAAACAGACTTGGCTGAAAATTTCAGCAATAAAATTATAGCAGAGAATCTCTGTCTCTTTTGTCTCTCCCGTTTTTCCAGACAGGGTTTCTCTTTGTAGTACTGGCTATCTTTGAACTCAGAGATCCACCTGCCTCCGCCTCCCAAGTGCTGGGATTAAAGGTGTGCGCCACCACTGCTCTGGATGTCTTTTTGTCTCTAAAAAGACATACCTTAACTCTTCGAGTGATGCTGAGAAATTGGCAGGTCTTATCATAAAGCTCCTCCAGGTTTGCTCTGTCCCAGTAGAAGTCAGGAGTCATCAAGAAATCTGAACTCAAGTTTATACGGTGCCTTAAATCAGAAAGTACAGTTTAGCCTTTTATTTATGGTAAAATAAAAACCAGTTCCTATTATATTCCCTATTTTCATGGTGCAATTTGAGAATAGTTTTAAGTGTCCCTCTTCGGAAAATACTTGGATTGAGAAGTGTACCCCCCCCACACACACACACCTGTGCACCCTCTAAAGGAAAGCCAGGAAGAAAAGGTAAGGACGGGTAAACCTTCCTGTTCTGATCCCGGAAGCTCTCCCTTCCCGGCTCTGGGCTCACTGGCCACTTTCGAGATTCCTCTATAACCTTCCAGCCACTGTGCAAACACAAGACAGGCAGCAGCATGCAGTCTCTTCCTTTTCAACAGGGCTGCGCAGGCTAGCCTGGCCAGGAACTGACTATGTAGCTCAGGCTAGCTTGGCTTTGAGTAAGCCTTAGTGTCTAGTGTACTAAGACTTCAAAGGGGTGTGCGCCACACTGGTGCTCTCTTAGTTTCACTCGTATTTTGGTATCAGAAGTGTGAGCTTACTTTAAAAATATTTAATTTAATGGAAATTCATGTTGCATAGTAAAATACAAACAGCTGTTTAACTCTAAGATGTATGTTGGAGAGGAAAGCAGAAACACAGTGGTCAGCTTGGTTAGCCTACCAAACAATGCAAAATCCTTTACTCCTTAATGACAGAGCAGACCTGTGAACACTTTCACAGGACTACCTGTACATTTCTCCGTGAACAGACTTGTGTATATGCACAGGTCAAGACAAATACAAATATTTTTACTATGCAAATGAAATAATACCACATATATAATTTGCAACTTGATTTTTTGTTTTGTTTTTGTATTTCAACAAGATCTCACTGTTACCTTGGCTGATCTGGAACTCACTGCATACACTAGCCTGATCTTATAATCACAAAGACTTGCTTCTGTCCATCTCCACAGCAATGGCATTAAAGGCATGCACCATATCTTGTAATTTTTATTTTTATTTTTTTTCTTTTTTGGTTTTTCGAGACAGGGTTTCTCTGTGTAGCTTTGTGCCTTTCCTGGAACTCACTTGGTAGCCCAGGTTGGCCTCGAACTCACAGAGATCCGCCTGCCTCTGCCTCCCGAGGTAATTTTTTTTTTTAAGACAAGGTCTCAGCCAGGTGTACTAGGCACACCTTTAATCCCAGCGCTTGGGAGGCAAAGGCTGGCGGACCTGAGTTCAAGGCCAGTCTGGTCTACAGAACAAGTTCCAGAACATCTAGGGCTACACAGAGAAGCTCTGTCTTGGAAAAGAATAAAATTAAATAAAGACAAGGTCTCATGTAGTGTACCCTGGCCTCAAACTCCTTGACTAGCTTGAGAATCACCTTGAACTTTTGATTCTCTTATTTCCACGGTTTCCTGCAGTGCTGGGGATCAAAGCCAGGCCTTGTGCGTGCGAGGCGGACACTACCAACTGAGCTACACCTGCAGCCCCATGACTTCACTTCTCACCTAACACCCTTAGCTATGAGTCTTCACACATCACTACATCTCTTTAAAAAAAGATTGATTTTGATTTATGTGCACATGTGTCTGTATGTACATGGAGTAAGTCTCCAGGTTCAGGAAGAAAATTAAAAAAAAAAACAAAACAATTTTGAACTATCGAGAGTGTGTGGCAAAGCATGTAGCAGTCAGAGGACAGCTTTGTGGGTCGCCTGTCTCTCCAGTCCTTTACTTGGGGTTGCCAGGCCTGCTCAACAGCAAGCGAGCCAGCTACCTGCTGGCCCATTACTTCCGTTGTAGTACCAGACACACTTCCACTGTAGAGACGAAAACGGGGGAAGGAAAGTCAGGCTTTTAGAAACTACTCTCAAGTGAAATTCATTTAGTCCAAACTTTTGAGTTTGGGTATTACAATTTATGGGTTCTGCCTGTATTAGCTAGAGAATAGGGGAAAACAATCTCCCCTGCTTCTCAGGGAACACCAGTCTGTTGCTGGATGCTCTCAGGAATGTGAACGAGCATCCCTGCCGTCTGGGAAACACAGGCACTGAAAGCCTGGACCACTCTTCTGCGGGCTGATCTAAGGTGGTGAGGAGACGTCTGAGGAAACTGGATGACTGGCCCAGTGAGACCACCGCAACCAGGCCTGTCACTCCACAAAGATGGGAAATCACCAGTGAGGAGACAGGCTCCTCCTCATCTGGACCACTGTCCAGTGTCAGACTCAGTAAATGAGGGGAAAACTTCCCGGAACAATGACACCCAGTAACTAAGTATACAAAGTCACACTCCGCCTTGTGTGCACTGCCCTGTTTTCCTGGGGGTCGTGACATGTGACATGCTTAATGAAGAGGAGCTTTGCTCTCTGTATTCATCTGATTTCCTGACAGTCCTAATGGAGCCTTCCTGCTTCTCGTGGGGAAGAGTTTTTACTGCTTAGAGTTAAATGGATTGTCTTAAAGGAAATCCTTCATTTACAAGAGGACATTTTACCTGAGGGCAAAGAGCTCACCCATTTTCTGCATAACTTCTTTATGAGACAGTCTGACCTTCTTCCCAGCTTTTAGTGCCTGTTTGTAAGGAAAACAAAAACAGGAAACATAAACAATGGGCCTTTGTCTGTGGGGTCTCCATAGTGGCTCCAATGAACCCCATTCAGAAAATACTAAAAACTGCACCTTTATCGATCAGGTACACTCTTTTTGTTTGTTATTCTACACACATCACAGCAAACATTGACATTTTAGGCAAAGATGACCTGCACAGATTTTGGTACCTTGGGCAGGAAGAACTCTTTTTTTTTTGTGATTATATTTTTTATTTTACAATATCAGTTCATATCAGCATTCTTGTAGTATTCCACTCCTCAGGACAGTGAACTGTGATACTTGGTAGACTCAGTCAGTTTCTAGATAGCATTCCTCCTCCAGTTAGACAGAACTCATCATGACAGATTTATTAGTCTTTCTATGTTCTATTAGAGGTATGTGAGTCTTTGTTATTTATGTTTTTTTTTTTTTTTTTTTTTATTTTTTTTTTCTTTTTTTATATCTTTTTTTTTTTTGATTTTTTTTTTTATTTAGAATACCAATTAGTATCATTGTCTTTCTGGGTTTGGGTTACCTCACTCAGGATGGGGAAGAACTCTTGTAACAGTCAATCCTCCTGACAGACACTGGGGAGCACTGCATGTACATCTTTCTAATAAGTATTAGGTCTGTGTAGCAAGTTCTCAAGGAACACTTCATTTTATCTAAATGAACGATTTAGATAACTGTTGCCCATTGGAATGTCCTAACTCATATCAAGAGTTCAGAATTTTACACTCAGGCTTTCCTTCCCTTCTGCTATAGTCTGGTTCCTAAATGGCCCATATAGGCTGTCCGTCCAAGGCTTCATCATCAGCTTGCGTTATTGGAAAGTGGGTAAAACCTTTAGAGGTGTAGCCTTCTGGGAAGAAGTTAGGCTACTTCTTACATGGCCTTGAAGGGGCTGCTGGGACCCTGGCCCTTTTCCCACCTGGCTGCCGTGAGGTGAGCAGCTTGCCCCACCACGGGCTTCCTGCCACAAGGTGCTGCCTCCCAAGGCCTAAACCAATGCACCCGACCAGCTGCACAAGCTGGGCAAATAAGCCTTTCCTACTAAAACACTGGTTACCCCAGGCTTATGTTTACATAGGAGAAATCCAATTAATGTATCCTTTTCAGTCTTTTCGATGATAAACATTCCTTGTCGCTCATTTTAAAGAGATTTGCTTTTATTTTATGTGTATGAGTGCTTGCCTGCATGTTGGTTTTGGCATCACATGAGTGACTAATACCAGAGAACACGAGAAGTGAGTATTGGATCCCCTGGAACTGGAGTTATAAGCAGTTGTGAGCTGACATGTGAGTGCTGGGAACCAAACCCAGGTCATCTGCAAGTGCTCTTAATCACATACCCATCTCTGCAGCCCAGACCCATCCCCCCCAAGAATAATGAGTCATATTATTCTGTTATAGTAAAGACCTAGGACCCTGTGAATGCTGGACAATCACACCGCCACTGGGCCACACCCAGCACGGTTTGCCTTTCCCTGAGTCACACTGCTAACACTGCACTCACAGCACAGTCATCTCAAGTCTTCAATGTGGGGTTCCTTAGCTGACTTCATCATTGTCTGTGTAACTGAATGTGTTTCCACGACAGTTTCTGCAGCTTTTCTAGTTATCAGTACTTTATAGTCAAATGTGCGTATCATTATGTTGAGCAACTGGTACTCTCCCTGCAAGAAGCCAATTCTTGATAAAAAAAAAAAAAAAAAAAAAAAAAAAAAAAAAAAAAAGCATAGAGCTGATCTAATTACCTCTGGAATGGACTGAATAGACTCAATAAATTTGTCCAGCGTTGCTTCCCAAATAGCCAGCTTCACTGGGAAAAGAAAAGGGAACGTTTCTTTATCATCATGGGCATCTACACAGAATGCAGAATGGCATGGCGCCTCTGATGCCACTTCCTAAGAAGCAGATGTACAGCTGGGCGTGGTGGTGCATACCTGTAACCCCAGCGCTGAGGAGTCGGAGGCCGATTTGGGACATAAAAAAGATGTTTTCACTTTTTAAGTATGACCCAGAGACAAGAAGGGAATGTCACATGACATTGTATTTATTCAATTAATTACTTTATTTATTTAGTTGTTGTTGTTATTATTATTATTATTATTTTTTGAGACAGTTTCTCTGTGTAGCCCTGGCTGTTCTTGAACTCAGAGTGCGGGAGTTACAAGTGTGCACCACCACCACCTGGCTTAGTAATTATTTTTGAGATAGTTCTCACTTTTCGGCCCCAGTCAGCCTAGAACTTGCTATGTAGACCAGGCTGGCCTTGAACTCACAGAGATCCACCTGCCTTTGCCACCTGGGTGCTCAGATTAAAGTTATGTGCCAGTCTGGCCCAACAATGGAATTTTTAATAATCCCAATACAAAAACAACAGAAAAAGCCAAAGTACTAAAACTTCAAAAATAAAGAAGATAAAAATAGTGCTGAATAAAAGAGAGGGAAGTAGACTTCAGCTTTCTGAGTCTGTTGGCAGAACACAGGTTACCTCCTGTTCCAGACTTTTGCTCACATCTCAGGAACCCAGATCACACCTAGCCCCTATAAGTAGTGTTGTAGATGAGGCAGGGGTGAGACTTCCATGGCCTTCCCTATCCTCCTCAGGACTGAGCAAATGAGAGTAACCTGAGAGGCTTTCTACAGGGTACATACTGTCCCCGCAGCCTGATGCACAGCAGGATAAAGGAAACCCTTACGGAGCACCTATGCTTTTACCAGGGGCCGTGATCTCAGTGCTGTGACTCGCTCCCACTCACACAGGGCTGGGCTATCTCTGGATTAGAGGCTACAGAGTACAGCAGTCATGGAGAAGAGAGAGCAAAGGCCGTGCTAGTAATGTGAGTCCGTTTCAGAGAAGTGAAGCTTCATCAATACAGTTCACAAGGCAGGAACAACCAGTGGATGATATGGTTTATACATTTTCAAAGAGAAAAAAGATTAAGGCTGTACTGAGTGTTATGAAAACAATCCAAAATCATAACCCAATTTCCTCCTGCCCCCGTGGTTTTTCAAGACAGGGTTTTTCTGTGCAACCTTGGCTGTCCTGGAACTCAGGTCTGCCTGCCTCCCCAAGTGCTAGGATTAAAGTCTTGCACCCCCCACCACCCAGCTATCATGACCCGATGTTTAATAAAGCTATGTAATATGCCCTCTGCACAAAGCAGAGTCACTGACCTGAGAGGCACAGAGCGTTGGAGAAAGCAAACTTTTCTAGAATGGAGTCATCCATGTCCAGCCCCGAGTTTAGCCTGATCTCCCCTCGGTGCAGCTTGGACTGCCCCCTGCGAAAAGAAGAGGAAAAGTCGTCCCTCGGACTTTAAAAGCAGCCGCACTTCTGAAAAACCCTGTCTTCCTAGACGCCACTCGACAACTGATGGCATTTTATAAATGCTCTCCTACTCTTCGATCTGATTAATTCCATTCCTAGGAACTAACCCACAAAAATAACCGGATAAAGCTTGTGTACCATGAACATTTTTACTGTATTTTGGGGACACAGTGTCACACTATAGCCTATGCTAGTTCAAACTCATGGCAATTCTCCTGTCTCAGCTCCTAAGTGCTGGGGATTACAGGTTTGAGCTACCATACCTAGTCAATAAACTGCTGTTAATTCACCACGTGGGTGCTGGGAACCAAACTTGGTCCTCTGCAAGAGCAGCGAGTGAGTGCTCCTAACCTCTGAGCCATGGCTCCAGCCCCGCAGTACACTTTTTACTGTCAAATGTTCAAAAGACTCAATAGACAGATATACTAGATTAGTCATTCCGCAGAACAAAGGGGCTGATGGCCTGAGCCTGTGGTCACAGCACGGAGGAGCCGGGGAGGCTCCTAGGCCGCTGCTCGCCCACATGTCCTCACCTGAGGATGCCTGTCAGGCCCTCACACCTCTCAAAGTGTCTCCTGGATCACCTCCTGAGCACACATCTGTCATATTCAAACTCAACTGGAAAAACAAAAAAACAAAAAACCATGGATTTACTGGGAAGTAAATCCTGACTGGAATAACCTCATAAACTCATCCTGCTGAGGGTGTGCTCCCATTAATTTAGGTTGATAACGTGAGACTGTAAATACAAATCCTGTTCTTTGCTGTGGGCACTGGCTCTGACCAGTAACTTAAGAATCTCCATACAGTCACAGTGATCTCCTCCAAGCTTCTCGGCGCTCTCCCCGCCCTCTTCACGCATGTGCTGAGACATGCTTACTCTGTTTTCATGTAGTTCAGCTCTTCATTCTCCCAGTGAACCAGAGCCACTTCGTAGGGCTGGGTTTCGTGTCTCTCCAGAACCTGCATCACGTGCTTCACCTAGGAGAGAAGGAGGTCCGTTACACCGACTCCCGACCAGCCACACGGGCTCATCTGCTCACGACAGCTCTCCATACTCTGCATACTTTAGTAGCGTCTTTTCCGAGTCTCAGTAGGAAAAGGCAAGCTCACCGTGACAGTAAACTAACCAAATGGCATGTCCATTATTTTGACATTTGGAAAGTACAGATGAGCATTAAAAAAGAAGAAAAAATTACCATTATCCAGCATCCAAAGAAAATCACTACTAACATTATGGTTTGTTGAGTCTCAAAAAAAAAAAAAAAAAGGAAGGAAACATTGTACAGGCAAATTACTTGTAAAAATTAAAGCAACAGGCAACGGGCCAGACAGATGGCTCAGCGGTTAGAGCCTCTGTTGCAGGAGTCCTGGGTTCAGTCCTCAGCACCCACGTGGTGGCTCACAATGGCCTGCTAATCCATGCCAGGGGATCTGATGCCCTCTCTTCTGACTTCCTCAGGCACCCAGCACTCACACGGTGCACACACATGAACGCAGGCGAAACATCCACACACATAAGATGAATTTTTAAAAAGCTAAAGCAACATAATGGTGTAGACAGTGCTCCCGAGTCCTGATCCCGAGTTAGCCACGACTAAACTAGTGAATAGCCTTTGTCCCTGCAGGGCGAAGGGCAGATCCCACAAGCGTCTACGTGCTTTCTATGCGCCTGTGTGCCATTGTTTTCTATGTGAGTGGGATGACACTCCACATGTGGACATCTTCCCTGCTGTTCTTAAAGGAGGGTGTGCAACTAATTTATCCGCCCCGACTGTCCATCCCTGGGGGTGATCTACTCTCGTCCCTCTCAGGGCACTGTCCCGCGGCACCACCTTCCTGCCGTGAGGTAGTTCTAGAAGAACTGCTGAGAGGCTCTCCGGCAGAGGCCTAGCATGCTCAAGTGTGACTACTGTCAGCCCCGCAAAGAAGGGGTAGGGAAGAGGACACAGGCATTCATGCTTACAGTTCTGCTAAACTGTTCTCCCAAACAGCTTTTCCTTTTTGGATCGAAATATTCATGAGTGCTCATAGAAGCGAGGCCTGTCATCAGCCTTTCCTGTCTTTACAACAGTCGGACAGGTACTTTGGTGCATTTGCTTTGACCCCCGCCCCTTTCCTTCCCTAAGATGTGTGTGGCTCCTTCCTTTCAGTGACCCTGAAAACACACAGAAGGATATGTATGCACTGAGATTATTCATGGTTACCTCTGAGGAGTAGATTTCGGGTGAGAAAGGATTTCAGCAGACAAGGGGTATGGTTTGGGGCAGGCTTATTTTTTTTTCTTTTCTTTTTCTTTTTCTTTCTTTTTTTTCTTTTTTTTGAGACAGGGTTTCTCTGTGTGGCTTTGCGCCTGTCCTGGAACTCGCTTTGGAGACCAGGCTGGCCTCGAACTCACAGAGATCCATCTGCCTCTGCCTCCCGAGTGCTGGGATTAAAGGCGTGCACCACCACCGCCCGGCCGTATTTTTTTTTTTTCTTTAAAGACATGGTTTCATGTAACCAGGAGACTGGCCTCCCATTGTAACCCATCTCCGGCCTTCATTACCCAAGTGCTGTGATTATAAGCATGTGTAACCATGCCCAGATTTTTCTCTTTTCTTTTTGGAGGCAGGTTTTGTGGCTTAGGTACTGTCCTCTATCTCACAATCCTCCTGCCTCCAACGCATGAGTTCTGGGATGACAGATATGTACATGGCTTACAACGTACTTGACCAAGCACCTATAGTACACTGGTTGTACTTGGAGCTACTTTTTTAATTCAACTGTATCATGTGTAGAAAATTTATAAATAATTGAAAGTCATTATATTTTGGAAGATGAAAGTGATGGGATAAACACTGTGTGACGCCCAGAAAAGCAACTGTGGATGACAGCATGTCCCTGCACCCCAGTTTTCAGATTGCTGAGTACGAGTGACAAATTATTCTCAGAAACTAGAGCTCTACATGCTTATGCTGTACCTTACACTGTACTGTACTTACAGTCTTGTCTTTCACATTCCAGAACACAGTAGCTCCTTCCCTGATTCAAAGAACACGAGAGTCAACCTCGGCAAAGGGAGAACACATTCTTTTTAGATTTAGTATTTTACTTTGCCTCCATGTGTGTATGCACTGTGGGGTGCCCGGTGCCCACAGACATGAGGGTGACAGATTCCCTGCAACTGGAGGTGCAGACGGTTGTGAACCACCAAGTTATGTGCTGAGAACTGAACCCGGGTCCTCCACAAGAACAGCAAGTGCTTTTAACTGCTGAGCCACTTCCCTGGCCCTGAGAAAACATTCTTCAGCAACCTACCGAAAGCCATGTTTAGGTCGCCCGTAGAGCAGTGGTTCTCAACCTTCCTAACGCTGCAACCCTTTCATACAGTTCCTCATGTTGCGGTGACCCCCAACCATGAAATTATTTTCATTTCTCCCTCATAATTCGTACTACTGTTATGTATCATAACTACCTGTGTTTTCTGATGATCTTAGGTGACCCCCGTGAAAGGGTTGACCCGAGGGGGTCACAGCCTACAGTTTGAGAACCACTGCTCTAGAGCACACTGAGAATGCAGGGGAAGAAAATATTTGTTGGTTAGTAAGACGGCTGGCTTGAGTATCTGGAGCTACAGACACGAGCCACCATGTGTGAGCCACCTGCAGTTTAGCATTTTTACTGTTCACTCCGCAGCCCAGGCCGCCTCAGCCTCCAGGCTGCCGGGATTATGGCTGTGAACCACCATATCGGGCTTAGTTTACAGTCTTCTGGACGTCCACCCTTCTGTTCCGTCACTTACTTGTCCTGACTATGGGTCATTCCCAGTGCACCTGACCCTCCTTTTCTTGGCTGTAAGGGGACAGCAGGTATTTCACATGGCTGCTAGCCCCACTGTCCTGTCTTTCTACTCTTTAAAAGGCTAAGACTGTGTGAACCCGGGCCCTTCTCTGAGGTATCTGGCATGGCCAAGGCTGGCTAAAATCTCAGCTGAAATGCTATGGAAGGCAAGCGAAGGCCCGCAGGTGTGGAGTGTCACAGGGACGGTGACGGGGCTGCTGTACCCCGCTTGCATATTCAGTGAAAGACAGGTCGGGCAACGATGATTTACTTGTATTAACAATTTTCATTTTAGCTGGGTAGTGGTGGTACACGCCTTTACTCCCAGCACTTGGGAGGCAGAGCCAGGCGGATCTCTGTGAGTTCAAGGCCAGCCTGGTCTACAAAGTGAGTTCCAGGATAGCCAGAGATACACAGAGAAACCCTGTCTCAAAAAAAAAAAAAAAAAAAAAAATGTTTTTCATTTTATAAGTTGCTCTTCCAGGGCTGGAGAGAGTTCAGTTGTTAAGAGAACTTATTGCTCTTCCAGAGGACCCACATTCAATCCTAGCACCCAAACGTCAACTTACAACCAGATGTAACTCTAGTTGCAGGGGATCCAATACCCTCTTCTAGCCTCCTCAGGCAGGCATGCACATGGTATACAGATACATATGGAGGCAAAAACTCATACACACAAAATAAAATAAATACATATTTAAAAAAAAGATGACCTACCAGGAGATTTAACCCCGACAAACTCTCCAAGATGCAGTCAGAATCAGATGGCAGATTCAAATGCACTGGCCCAGGAAGATCCCAGGGGAGGCAGGCCCACCCAAGACTCCAGTCATCTGGGCACAGCCCTCTTCCCAAAGCCATGTCCATCCTGTCTTACCTGAACAGGAATATTGTCCCGGGGTCACCTTCCTTTGCAGCGTTCTCCACACCCATCACCAAAATATTTGCTGCATCTGTGATTGAAAACGTCAGTCAAGGCTGTGTCTCCAGGTGACATAAACTGCCTGCTGAGAGCAGCCTGTAGATGTAATCTGTTCTTAGATCACTTCACAATCCAGAATGCTCCACAGCACAATTATCAACTTCCCACTGAAGACTGAAGAAGGGGTTTAAGATGCGAAAATGGGCTGAGCAGTGGTGGCGCACGCCTCTAGTCCCAGCCTTGGGAGGAAGAGGCAGGCGGATTTCTGAGTTCGAGGCCAGCCTGGGCTACAGAGTGAGATCCAGGACAGCCAGGGCTACAGAGAGAACCAACCAACCAACCAACCAACCACCTAAACCAAAATAGGGGCTCGAGAGACTGCTCAGTGGTAAGGAGCGTTTGCTCTTCTTGCAGAGGACCTGAGTTCTGTTCCCAAAACCCACTCTGGGTGGCTCCTAACCACCTGTAACTTCATTTCCAGGTGCTCAAATGCCCTCTTATGGCACACACATGTGCATGCACACAAAGACACATATATAATAAACATAAATCTTAGAGGGCTGGAGAGGTGGCTCAGAGGTTAAGAGCCCTGCTATTCCTGCAGAGGATCCAGGTTCAGTTCTGAGCACCCACACAGTGGCTCACAGCCAACTGTACCTCAGTTTCAGGGGACCCAGCACCTCTCTGGACTCTGTAGGATACCAGGCATGCACATGATGTACAGACAGACATACAAGCAAAACACCCATACAAATAATGAAAATTTTAAAAAAGTCTTAGAAAACGAAATGAAGGTAAGAAATGTCCCTAGAACATTCTACAACCTGTAATATTGGCAATGTTATCTACAACTGCTCATTCACACTGATTTTTGATTCAGTAGCCAGTAGTCCAGTTAGATGAATATTACAATTTTAGGTTCTATACAACTATGTCAGGAATTAAATGTCTTTCTACAAAGTTAATTTTAAAATGTATAAATTAATGTTATTTCTTTAAATGCCTCTTAAAATTCTTATACTTATTTAGACAAGGTTTCACACACTTCAGGTTGGCTCCAACTCAGTATGGAACTAATGACAACCTTGAACATCTTTCTGGTGTCTCTGCCCCAAACCTCCTGGGGTTGTATGTGCGCAGCAGCACGCTTGGGTTTTAGTGATGCTGGTGATCAAAGCCAGGGCTGTGTGTATGCAAACACTAACAACTGATCTACACCCCCCCACCCCATGAATTTTAAATTAAATTGTGTAAAGTCTGGACAATAGATAATGTACAATGAAAAAGTGTGACAATTTAAAAATTTAGCTAATTTCAAGGTTAGTCATGAAAACTACCATTATAATTACTTATCCATAACATTTTTAATCTTTTAAATACTGTTGAATGTATCAATATTCATCATTATTTGTTTTACATATTAGTATAGTAATAGTTCTTATATGCATATCTTCTATAATGCAAATTTTAAACAATATATCCCAATTAAGACATTGTTACTAATTTGTACAGCTATTTACAATTTCTTCTTTTTTAATCTTTATGTGTTTGAGACCATGTCTTGCCATAACCCAGCGTGGTTTTCCACTCGTCCTCCTCACCCTCTCGAGTGCTGACATGACACGAACAAGTCCCCACACTGGGTTTCTAACATCAGGATCCTCAAAGCTTCAGGATTCCTGGCAGGATTTCGACGGCCACAAAACCCCTAAACAACCGTTTGAAGCGTACTCCCAAGCCCCTGAGAACTGTGTACTAACAGGGCAGTTTACCTGTGTAGCCCAGAGTGCCCTAAAGGACATGGAAAGCCGCAGAGCCACACCAGTGGCAGTCTTCAGCGTCAGTCATGGCTGCCCCCACCAATTTTTCATCTCAGGGGTTCAGGACAGAGCTTTGTTCTCTTTTTTTGGTTTTTGAGACAGGGTTTCTCTGTGTACTCCTGGCTGGCCTTGAACTCAGAGATCCACCTGTCTCTGCCTCCTGAGTGCTGAGTGTGTGTCTCCACCGACCACTGAGCTTTGTTCTTCTCAATCAACTTGTGCCATCAAATACAGTCTGTTCGTACAATAAACTATGAAAACGCATGGCATTTCGACCCCTTATGGGACCAGCGAGTCTTGTTTTTTTGGTTTTTGAGTCATGGTCTCTATGTAGCCCTGGCTGTCCAGAAACTCTACATAGACAGACACTGACCTTGAACTCCCAGAGAGTCGACCTCCTCGGCCTCTTGACTGTAGGATCAATGGTGTCACCGCCACCCCCGGCTGGGGCCAGGTGAATCTGAGTCCTTCCCACCTTCCTAAAATACTAAGTCAGTTTTCTTTCTTATAATTATGTGTTCAACTTTTGCTTTAATCTTGTTAATTTAAAAGTATTAGGCTAATAATTTCTTTTAAAGCCTCTCCCAGGTCCTGTCAATATCATGGCTTTCTAAATAGCTTTAAAAAAATTTTTTTTAAATCAATTATTGTCACTGTTATTTGTGAGGTCCATGTGTGTAAAATATTTTTCACCAAGACATTTTCTCTGGGTAGCCCTGGCTGTCCTTGACTTGCACCGTAGACCAGGTGGGCCTCGAACTCATAGATCTGCCTACCCCTGCCTCACAAGTGCTGGGTTAAGGGCGTGTGCACCCAGCAGTGGCTGGAATAGCTTTCTAATGTGACAGTAAAGCAGCAGTGTGGAGCGGTGGTTTGGCCTGAGTGTTAAAGGATCGGTCCCGGCTCACCATGCTGGGAGGAGGCACTGCAGCTTTTAAAGGGGCGGCCTACTGAGGGAAGACAGCTCATAGGATGTGCACCCTTGAAAAGGACCCTCATCACTGTGTGGAGCAGCTTCCCTGCCACGTGTTCTGTACCAGGACGTGCTGCTCAACACAGACCCTCACACGATGGGGAACGGACTGTGACTGAACTCGCCTGACGGGAGTTCCCATCACCCTTTCCTGTTTGACGTCACAGTTACTGCAGGCATTTAACACAGCAACAGGAAGCTAACACACACATCCTCTCATCTTCTCGAATGGCAGTGAGTCCCTAAAGAGAAGTAAAGCATATTCATTTTAATCCACAAACTCGGCCTGGAGAGATGGCTCAGTGGTTAAGAGCACCGACTGCTCTTCCAGAGGTCCTGAGTTCAATTCCCAGCAACCACATGGTGGCTCACAACCATCTGTAATGAGATCTGGTGCCCTCTTCTGGCCTGCAGGTACACATGCAGGCAGAATACTATATACATAATAAATAAATAAATAAATAAAAATAAATAAATAAATCTTAATCCACAAACTCTCTACAGGTATGTTTAACTGTATCCCTTGACTACAGACCTCTGAGACCACTTTCATAATGCACACCACTGGAAAATGGATGGAGCGGGAACAAATGTACACTCGGACCACCACCACAGGAGAGTCACTTTCTAGCACACAGCATAAACACTCGGTCCTGGGTTAGGGCAGCAGTACCTCTGGGCAGGCTCGTCACTTCCACATAGCCACAGGAGGTCAGCTCTTGCGACAGGCTTCCCAGGTGATACTCATCTGCTGTTGCAAACGCTGTGCACTGCATCAGGTCCTGTTTAGGGAGGAGCAGAGGACTGAGGTCACCAGAGGCCTCAAGCACCTGCAGCGGCAGCAGGATTCCGCGGGGGAACTCTACCCTGCAAACACAGCCCTCCAGAGTGTGCTGCGGAACCTCAGTGGTGCACAAGGAGTTCAGCGAGCACAAAGAGGAATGAGTTACACGGAGGCAAATTTCCGCTCGAGTCAGAAAAGAGCCTGCTTCTGCTAGTCAAAAAAGCCGACAGGGCAACCCTGAAAGTGAAACTCCACTCCCTCCTCTTCCTCCTCTTCTTCTTTTTAAGACAAGATCTCTCTATATAGCCCTGGCCATCTTGGAACTCTATGTAGACCAGGCTGGCCTCCAACTCCAAGATCTTCCTGCCTCTGCTTCACGAGTGCCGGGAGTTAAAGGTGTACGCCACTACACCCAGCTCTAACTGTAGCATTTCTGTAACCCAGGCTGGCCTCAAACTCAGAGATCCGCCTGGCTGTGCCTCTCACATGCTGGGATTACAGGCACGGGGCACCATCGCCGGCTTGTAGCATTTCTAAAATGTGACCTGTCAACACAAATGGAGGGACTCCACAGACTCCCTAGCATCCCTGACCACAGGCAAGACCTGGGCATGCCCGGCGAGGGTGGATGTCTCTAGGTGAGGCGGTCCCTACCTCTTCTGCCTGCTTTGTTTATGTGCGGGGCCTGTCCCCTCTGTGATAAAATGCAATCCGCTCAAAGGATGAGGTGCAGCAAGTTACTCCATCACCATTTCCATGAGAAAATGTACTCTAAGCTTAGATGAAGAATGTCTCAGACATAAGGCGTTACTTAGGCTAAGCCTTTGCTGTAAGCTGTCCTCCCCTATGCTGGCGAGCCTGTTTCCCCGGTCCTTACCCACGCTTCTCTCAGAACACTTGGTTCAGGCTAACGTGGCCTGCCTGGACTCCTGTATGTACAGCTGTGGACTGCTTCTATTAATATACACCTCGCAAGCTTTCTTGCTTTTTCTTTTCTTTTTGTTTTTGGTGACAGCACCAGTTCCAGGACCTATCCTGGAACTAGCTCAGTAGACCAGGTTAGACTCAAACTCAATCCACTTGCCTCTGTTTCCCAAGGCTGGGATTAAGGGTGTGTGTATTACCTCAGAAGTTTTATAAATAGACTCTTTCTGACATCTTGTTTTGGTATTGTTTCACTTAAGCTCACTTAGAAGGGTAAAGAGATTCATGAAGTAGGCTGTCTTTGGTTGTTGTTTTGTTTTTGTTTTTTGGCTTATTAAAGGTAACACTACTTTGTAAGCAGCTTTCATTTTCATACAGTCCTTTCTAGCTTTTCACAGCTTATCTTATTTATTTTAAAGTGTTAGTTAAACTTACCTATGTTGAAGCATAATTCAGGTTTGGGGATGGGAACTTGTTCCTAAATAGGTAACCAAAGCTGTCTAAAGCAGTTACTGGATTAGGCCTCTCACTCACATCTATTTTAAAATGTAAAACAAGACAAACAAATGCCGTCTACTTCAACACGTTTTGTTTCTTTGGCTCTGGAAGCCGCTCGCTCCAGCAGATGGGGCTAGCAATCCTGATCCCTCTTTGGAGGGCCTCACTCCTGCAGCATGACCAGTGTGCAGCGGGATGGTGCTTCTCTTTCACTGACCCTGGGGCAGGGGAAACCTGTAGTCGGCCTTCATCCTTAGCTCCCAGGAGAGCTGAAGCCAGTGCCTTTCCCGGTGACACGGGACACTGGAGCATCACTTGAGTCCCTGCCTTCTTGTTCCTGGCACACATCCCACATCCTCTGCAAATTTTAGCGGGAAAGGAATGCTGTGTTTACTCTACTGAGGTAACTCTTGGGCTCTGGCTGGATTCATGATAGGGACTGGATGCTGGGAACACAAACTCGGACTCGAGGTCTGCAACCTTCAGCTCCACCTCTCTGGAGGAATGAAAAAGGCTGGCGGGTGAGTTAACTCGCAGAGCACCCCAGGGCTCGGGGAGGAGGCCTCTTCTGCTGACACCTCCATCTGTCACAGTCTGGGAAGAGGCATTGTGAGGAGGGAAGCCAAACCAGGACCCAACACAAGCCTTTCATCAAGTCCCGCCACTGCCCAGCGACCATGTCCACCCTTGGCACGGCTCTTCTTTCTTCCCTTTTTTAGAGACAAGGTCTTGCTATTTAGCCTTGGCTGGGAGGGAACCTACTACATATACCAGGCTGGACTTGAACTCAGAGATCTGACTGCCTTAGTCTCCTGAGTGCTGAGATTAAAGTCATGGCCTTGGCTTGTACTTTCTTTTTCTTTTGAAACTGGGTCTCACTACATAGCCCAGGCTGGCCTCAAACTTGATCCTCCTGTCTCAGCCTTCTGAGCCCTGGGGTGCTACCACGCCTGTCAAAGTTTGTCTTTTCAAAATCTGTCAGCAGCTCAGTGAAAACAAGCCCCGTCAAAATGAATCATGCCCCGGGTCCACCCTCTCAAGTCTGAGGACAGACAGACATTCTGGCTGTTCTGTAGATTTAGGAGGCCAACCAAGGTTTGAACACATACATTCTTTTCTTTGTAAACAGGATATTGCTAAAGCGTCCAGGCTGGCCTCTGATGCCTAGGCTCAGATGATCCAGCTGTTCCAGCCTCCTCAGCTGCATCCACTATGGGTATGCGCACCACCATGCACAAAACGCTATAGACATCGAAGACCTCTCTGCCTCTTTTTTTCGATTTAGTACACAGGTAAGTACAAGGCATGGCTGAAGATATCATTCAAGATACAAAGTTAACTAACGCCTCAGCTCTGACCCTAAACTGTTTATAGCTTGGTGGACAATGCCAACTGCATCTGAAAAAAAAAAAAAAAATCCCAGAAACCCCTTAACAGTGACTAAAAATCAAAACAAAGAAATGCTTGTACTTGCAGAGGGTAAAACAGCAAAAGCCATCACTGCTTCCTTCCTGCCTTGCGGCATCCTCTCTCTACCCTTAAGCAGTCACCACAGGCTAGGAACAAACACCTGCTGGTTGGCAGGTGGATCTTTTTAACTTCCGGTGCATTTCTGGTTCAATTTTTTAAAAAAATAAACTAGCAACAACAGCAACGAAAACCAGCTCTTTTCCTCAGTTGTATCCCTGGCTGGCCTGGCTGGAGGCTTCTTTTCTAGTTCTCCCTGGCCTAACTAACCCTCCCACACCATGACTGGGGCCTTTAGTGCCACACTTGATACGGGCAACTAACGGTTGCGCGGTCCTGTTGTTGGTTTGGCTGTGTTAGGCTTCAAAGGTCTAGTACGGCATTCTAAGCTGGCTGCCCAGTTCTCCTACGTTAGCAGGAGGGTATGGTGCAACACATGCGGGTTCAGAGGGCACACAAGGACCGACGCACTCGGGGGTCACAGGACTACTGGGCTTTACCTCATTCACAGATAGGTCTGGAAGGTTGGTCCTGGATGGCTGACGCGTCCGGGATGCCTTCAGGGGCCTCTTGATCTGTGGAAGGTCTTTTGGAACAAGTGTTTCAGTTGATATAGAGTAATGCCTTTTTACTGTTTTTATAAACCACTTAGAACATAACAGATCTGGTTTATGGGTCTCTATCCTGGGAGTCCCAAAGGGGCGCATGGTTGGTAGGTGTGCTTTTCCATCCCGACAATGGACAGCAGTTAATGGAAAGGGTCTGCTTGCGTTTGAGATCATCCGGCTTATTTCCAGGATCTTCGGCTTGTTCAAACTCTCAGCTGGTACACTAGGAAAGAATGAACCTAAATGTCGCTGTATTTTCAGGGTGTTGTGGCATGCTGTATGTTCAGATTCCGTAAGCGGTTTTAAAGGAAGCTGAGAAAGTCTCTTGCACCGACGTGCCTTGGATGATGCACTGTGTAGAGAGGCCAGGGTTTGGAGAAGTCTGGCTGGCATGACCACATCTCAGGCTGAAATCAAAAGAGTTAAAAAGTCAGGTTGGGTTTAAAAAATGTTTATAATACACATATATTTCCTTAGGAAACACATATTTCTGTTAAAGATTTATACAGCATGGGCTAGAGTGACTGCTAAGCAGTTAAGAGCATGTGTTCTTTCTTTTTTAAATGATTTGTTTTATGTGCATTGGTGTTTTGCCTACATGTGTTCTGTGTGAGGGTTGTTAGACTTCTTGGAACTGCAGTTACAGACGGTTGTGAGCCACCATGTGGTTGCTGGGAATGGAACCCAGGTCCTCTGGAAGAGCAGCCAGTGCTCTTAACCGCTGGGCCATCTCTCCAGCCCTGAACATGTGTTCTTTTCTGTTTGTTTTCTGAGACAGGATCTCATAATATGCAGTCCTGACTGGCCTGGAACTCACTATGTAGACCAGACTGGCCTCAGACACATAAAGATCTGCTGGCCTCTGCCTCCTGAGTGCTGGGACTAAAGCCTTGTGCCACCTACACCAGGTCCAGCACTTGGTCTTTCGGAGAACACATACACACATATGTACATATATGGCTAAGGCCAGTTTGGTGGTAGAGTACTTATTTATAATAAATGAAGCCCTGGTTTTCTCAGTCTTGCAAAAGACTCTCTCTCTCTCTCTCTCTCTCTCTCTCTCTCTCTCTCTCTCTCTTTCTCTCTCTAGTCATTATTTGGCCTCTTTCTGGAAGATTATAAAAGTATAAATCGGGGCTGAAGAGATGGCTCAGCGGTTAAGGCCACTGACTGCTCTTCCAGAGGATCTGGGTTCAATTCCCAGCACCCACATGGCAGCTCACAACTGTCTGTAACTCCAGTTCCAGGGGATCTGACACCTTCACACCAATGCACATAAAATAAAGTTAAATAAAAAAAATAAATAAATAACATTATAAATCTACTCTCAATAACAAAGATGTTAAAAGAGAAAAAGTTATGGAAACTTTTCATCATTTTGTATTATCAAATATTTAAAAACAGTTGGTGCATGTCTTTAGTCCCAGTACTTGGGAGGCAGAGGCAGGTGAGTTCAAGGCTAGCCTGCTCTACATAGTTGAGTTCCAAGCCAGTCAAGCGATACATATGGAGACCCTCTCTTAAAAACAAAACCAACCAAAAAAAAAAAAAAACCCAAACAAAACCAACATCCCCAACCCCACATATATGCGCGTGCGCACACACACACACCAATCCATACTTACACATTCCTTTTTTCAACCTTATAATTAAAACATCAACTAGTCAGGAGGCAGAGGCAGGAGGATCTCTGTGAGTTTGAGGCCAGCTTGGTCTACAGACTGAGTTCCAAAAACCAAACCAAACCAAACCAAACCAACAAAACATAAACTAGCCGAGGCCACGGGTGCATACAAGGCCAAGAACCCCTGCCAACATATTCTAGCCCTTGGAGAAGACGGGTATTTTTTTCCTTTCCTTTCCTTTCTTTCTTTCTTTTAAAGATTTACTTATTTATTCTATGTATATGAGTGCTCTATCTGCATGTATGACTTTATGCCAGAAGAGGACACCAGACCTCATTACAGGTGGTTGTGAGTCACCATGTGGTTGCTGGGAATTGAACTCAGGACCTCTGGAAGAACAAGCAGCCAGTGCTCTTAACCTCTGAGCCGTCTCTCCAGTCCGAATTTTTTCCTTTTCATCACAATGCCATGAAGAGCCCAAACCATGGAGTTGGGTCCAAAACACCGAGCAAACAGAAAGAGCTCACTCAGTTCTACAGGAAAAGCTCCCAGAAAGACTGAAATGGCTTCCATCTTTTAAGGGGGAAGGTGCTATTCATTCCGGGGCTGGACAGAAGAAGTGGGGTCAGGCATATCAGACAGGCACGCACACAGCCCGAAGGAAATGGGCTGTTAGGTGTGATTCCCCCGCATCTCCTACAATATAAAATAGCACCTTCTTTTACAAGCAAACCTACAGTAAGTGATAACAACATTTTTAAAAATTAGGTGCCAAGGAAGAAACAAAGTGCTAAAGAGACCTACAGAAATCCACAAAGATACCCCCACAAAAGACTGATGGCAATTGCCGAGAGACAGCCGGGACTGACCTACTCTGGTGATGGGATGGCCAAACACCTTACTAGTTGTGCCAGAAACCCCATCCAAGGACTGAGGAATCTGGATGCAGACATCTACGGCTAGGCCCCTGGTGGAGCGCTGGGAGTCTAATTAGCGAGAAAGAGGAGGGATTATATGAGCGAGAATTGTTGAACCAAGGTTGGATAAAGCACAAGGACAAATAGCCAAACGAATGGAAACACATGAACTATGAACCAAAGACCGAGGGGCCCCCAACTGGATCAGGCCCTCTGAATAGGTGAGATAGTCGATTGGCTTGATCTGTTTGAGAGGCATCTCAGCAGTGGTACCGGGTCCTGTGCTCATTGCATGAGTTGGCTGTTTGAAACCTGGGACTTATGCAGGGACGCTTGGCTCAATCTGGGAGGAGGGGACTGGACCTGCCTAGACTGAGTCTATCAGGTCGATCTCAGTCCTGAGGGAGACCTTGATCTGGAGGAGGTGGGAATGGGGAGTGGGCTGTGGGGAAGGGGAGGGGGGCAGGAAGGGAGAGAACAAGGGAATCTGTGGCTGTTATGTGGTACTGAATAGTATTGTAAAATAAAATAAAATAAAAATTAAAAAAAAAAAGAAAACGAAAAAAAAAATTAGGTGCCAAAGATACAAGCATCGATGTCATCGAGACTTTATAACTCACAGTCCAGCCAAGGTGATAAACTATGACAGACCACAGAATGCTATGTGGTCTCGACAAGGGAGGCCCTGGAGTGAGGAGGGTGCCAGACTCAGGGGTGATATTTGCAATGGTTCACGAAAAGGGAGAGAGATCAGCAAGGCAAACAGGCCAGGTACACAGTATTATTTATCTGACAAACAGGCTATGACTTCAGCTGAGGGAGAAGTGGGCTGAGGTAAGGATGAAAAAGTGGCCAGATACGAAATGTCACATTAAATGGTCCTACAGGTTCCACAGGTGGGGGAGCCCGGGCTTTGAAATAAGAGAATCATGTGATCAGGTATGTGATTCAGAAACATGTCTGCTAATGGGTGAAGGAAGAATAGTGAAAAACTCAGACAGGATGTTCCAGTGCCCTCTCCATCCTAAATGCTCTGTTTTTCCTCACAGTAGCCCAGGAGGACATTTCCCACACGGGGACACTGAAGTCTAGAGGCTAAAGGACATGCCAGGGCAAACTTCAGTGGTTCAGTGGGTAGACATGCCTGCTGTTAAGCCTGATGGCCCAAGTTCAATCCCCAAAACCCACAGGGTAAGAGAGAATTGGATCCTGCGGGGTTGCCCTCCGACTGACCTCCACATGCTGTGCGGCATGCCTGTGAATTCCCCCTCCCCCATCTCTAAATGAAGACAAAAGTCACCCAGGCTCTCCTTATTTCAAGAACCATCTTCTTACTGCTACCTTAGTTACCTATAAAACCCCTGTAAGAAGGGGTTATGTTATTAAAGCTAATTTTTCTCTTATCAATGCAGAGTCTAAAAAGCTTATGATCTCACCTTGAATTTTCAGGGCTCCTCCTAGTTTCTCATTCTCAATGATGACCTCACTTCCTCTTTCACTAACAAAATAGAAATCAAAACATCTACAAGATGTCAGCCATCATCAGCCTGTAATCCATTGCTGCTGTGCCCATTGATCAATTCACCCTCTTTGAAATTTTTTATTTTATGGGTATTAAGTGTTTGCCTGCATGTATCTGTGCATTACGTGCACACCTGGTGGCGGCATTGGATCCCCTGGAACTCACTCCCTAATCCTTGAAGCACCTTTTCATTTGGCTTCTAGAATATCACATTGACTGGTTTCCTCTCCTCGATCTCTTTTGCTGGTTCCTCATCCATTCAAGAACGTGATACATCAGGACTCAGTCTCTGGGCCACTCACTTTTCTTCCTAGTCAGTCTCTTGGTGTCCTTGGCCAACCCCATGGTTTTATACGCCATCACAGATGAGTAGCACATATTGATCTCTAAATCACTCTGAGCACTAAAAATGTAACGTGGTCAAAAACAGAGCATCCAATCCGGACTCTTCCCCAAAACCATTCAAACCACACACTTCCCCATTCATGTGCCAATCATATCTTCATCGCTGCTAAGCCGGAAACCTGGAATTTCCTTTAACTTCTCAGTCTCCATGCTCAATCTGTCAGTAAATCCCACTGGCCTCTTTTGACCGGTACTCCGCACTAATTCTTCTACCATCTGGCCCAAGTTTCTGTCTTTCCCACCCATCCTTATAATCGCCCTTTACCTGTTTATGATGGGTGAGGTGACGAGATTCAGAATCCCCACAGGGGCACACCCTTGACTAAGTCTGTGAGACTTTGTAGAGTAGGTTAACCGAGGCAAGAAGACCTACGCCAGCTTTGATTACTCTGCTTTCTAGCTGCCAAGGAATGTGACCAGCTCCTGCCACCATGCCTCATCTGCCACGATGGACTGAAACCGAGTAGCAAGCCCTTTCTCCCTTGAGCTGTGTTCTCTTTTTTTTTTTTTTTTTTTTTTTTTTTTTCCTGGAGCTGAGGACCGAACCCAGGGCCTTGCGCTTGCTAGGCAAGCTCTCTACCACAGGAGCTGTTTTCTCTTCAGGCAGCTTTTCACAAGGAAGGCAACGGCACACCGGTCCTCCGGCTTCCATTCTCGGACTCCTATAGATGATTCTCAATGGACGCTAGCAAAATTCTGGGCCTTAACTAGAACCACGTCTTTTTCCAGGGTCAAATCTGAAGACAGCTTTACATTAACAATAAAAGCCTGTGGCCCCAAGACAGCCTGCAGAGCTTGTATTCCCAGCCCTTTGCAACACTGTGAAATTCCCTTATAGCTAGTCCCTTTTCTTGCTGATTCCGCTCTAGGCCCCCTGGGCATCTCTGGGTCTTCACACTTACCTGTCCTCAGACTCTCCTCCCAAAGATTTGCAAGGGTCCCTCCCTAGCCTCCTTCAGATCTTTGCTTCAAAGTCCTCAATGGCTTCACTTAATACACCTAACACCCACCCATTCCCTCTCCATTTTCTACTTTCTCATGGCATTTAACATCACTTACGTACCTTGTGTTTTTATTAATTCACACAACAGTTATGAACTGGGTTCTTACGAGATGCCAGGCATTATGCTAGCTCCTAATACAGCTGAAAATGGGCAAATATCCCTCTACTGGGAATGGCAAACAGTAAATGTGGCAAACCAATGTAATGCATATTAGATAACAATGATATCAGAAGGCAATAAAGGAGATTTTTGTCTCTCCTTGAAACAGGTTTCTGTGTTTGTACCTTGTGTTCAGTGATAGTGTCCTTAGGGCACAGGTGTCAACTACATTTTTAAAATGAAACACAAGGCAGCTACCGTTATTGGGCACTTTAAGAATTATCTGCCCGTGTGCCTAAGGGCAGCACTAATTGGGCTCAGTGTTTTATATAAAAGCCATTTAATTGGGAGGGGGACACGGGAGAGGCGTGGGCCTAGGAATTCGAGGGGACGACTGGGGGTGGTGGTGGACATGATCAAAACACATTGCACACATGTATGAGATCCAGCATACTATCAATTACGAAAGCGGTTGCGTCCCCGTTCGATTCCATGGGCAAAGTGGTGCTGACCTTTGCGAGCCACGTCTTCCAATTCCCAAGCTCAGGGGTGACTTCATGCATCTTGGCCGCTACCACTAACGCCCCGACTCCAACCAGGCAGGGGTCAGGAGTGTTTTGTCCTGGGTGCTGCGACGACCCGGCTAACACCTGCGGGCCCCGGCCGAAGCCCACACCTCCTCCCCGGCCTCCCGGGCTGGGGAAGCGCGAAGCACTGACCTGTGCGCGGAGAGGAAGACCGCAGAGCCCCGCGCGCACGCGGCCGCCGCAGGAGCCTTTGCCCCGCCCCGCCCCGCTGCGGCGCAGGCGCACTGGGAACCAGCCCCCCCCCGGGCCGGACGGCCGGGCCACGTGACTGCCAGAACACGTGACCTTTCCGTGCTTCCCCCTCTTCCGCTGAGCCGGCTGGCGCCTCCGGTCCTCTCGGGCTTCCGCTCGCGTAGCCGGAAGGCTCTTGCGTCCCGTGCTTTGTCCCTGGCCGGGCAGCAAATAAAGTTTTTGAATTCAAAAGCGCTTTTTTAAATTTTTTTATTTTTAAAGCCCCAACGCTCCTTTTCTGGGCCCGGCGGCGTCGACTGTTGAACCCCCGGTGACGCCGGCGATGGCCGAGCCCCCGGCGTTTCTCTCCGCTCAGGAAGTAGGGTACGTCTCGCTTGTTTGTTTTTTTTCTCCTCTTCCGCACTTCTGAGGAAAAGCCGGGTTGGGTGGGGAAGCTGTGCTGCTGAGAGTTCGAGTCCCTCCTTGGGGAGGAAGGAGCCGGCACGCTGCCCTCGGCCCAGCGCCAGGACCTGGATCCGCTGTGTTAGCGTCTTCCTTGCTGTCACGTATTGCCAGCGCTTGGGAACCTGAGGCAGGAGGATTGCCGCGAGTTGAGGCCAGCTTGCTCTGCTAGTTGAGTTCAAGGCCACCCTGGGATACCTTAAGGAGAGCCTGTCCCAAACTAAATAGGGGGAAATAGCACTGAGGGTGCTAAAATTAAGGAGTCACCTACTGAGATCTGTGTACCTCTGGTATGGGTCAACAGAATTTTTGAATGCCGTAAGTGTGTATGTGTCTGTGTGTGTGTGTGTGTGTGTGTGTGTGTGTGTGTGTGTGTGTGTGCGTGCGCGCGCTATTATTCGCGATGGCAGTTGATTTTTATTTTTTTTTTTCCTTTCACCTGCAAAGGAGTTCAGGGGATTTAGAACTCAGGCGGCCAGATTTACCAAGTGCCTTTACCCGCTGAACCGTCTTGCCCCCAACATAAATATCAGAAGTAGTTCACTAGAGGAAGCCCGCGATTCTCCTATGTACAGTTTTGTTTTTTCTTATACACCTTAGGAAGCTTTTTTTAGACACCAGAGATGAACAAAAACAGCTAATAGCAAAATTGGAACAATTAAATATGGTGATTAAAGTTACTTAAAACTTATAAATTATTGACTGTTGGAATTTTCACCTTGCAGTGTTTTTTTAAACTAGTCTAGTGCCCCTGGGGAAGCAAACCCGTGGACAAAGGGGAATTGCAGTATCCTTGGCTTTGAGAGCAAAGTTATAAATAAGTGCAAAAATAGTACGATATACATTTGCATTGGTTAAATAGCCATTTTTAAAAAAATGGTTTTCTTCTTGACACTGAACTATTGAATTGTGTAGTAGAGGATAACCTCGAACTCCAGATAATTCTGCTTCCACCTCAAGGGCTGGCATTAGAGGTGAGCCACCATACCAGGCTCAATTCATATTTGAAATATTTGAAATACTTTATTTATTTATTGAATTTTTTTGGTTTCTCGAGATAGGTTTTCTCCGTTTAACAACTCTGGCTGTCCTGAAACTCACTTGGTAGACCAGGCTGGCCTTGAACTCATAGAGGTCCGCCTGCCTCTGCCTCCGCAGTGCCGGGATTAAAGGTGTGCACCACCACTGCCTGGACGAAACACTTTATTTTTAAATACTTTAATCGATTTCATGTGTATGGGGAGGGTGGCACTCACCTTTGACATCACCTAGTAGCGGAGGTCAGAGGACAACTTGTGTACGGAGTCTGCTTTCTCCTACTGTGTGGGTTCCAGGGATCGAACTCAGGTGGTCAGGCTTCGTGGCAAATACGGCCCCACAACTGAGGCATCTCACCAGCTCTTGGAATGGTTTCTTCAAGATGCTTAGGTGTGGCCTTGCTAGGACACAGTAGTTTGCAGCTAGAGGGATGTGCCCATGCCTCCAGAATTAAGCTGGCATTATTTGGGGAATCCTGCCTCTAGGAGCCTCCTGGCTTCATCCAAAGCCAGCTGTCTCACCAGAGGTGAGCAGGACTTGGTGGTGGTGGTGGTGTGGTGTGGTGTGGTGTGTGTGTGTGTGTGTGTGTGTGTGTGTGTGTGTGTGGTGGGGGGGGGCATTGAAAAATAAGGCTTTCCAGTCATCTCAAGAAAGGACTGCCTCTTTTTGTTTCTGCTGCCCTAGAAAATCCAAGTGTTGATCAGGTCATTCCCCATCACCTTTGACAGTATTCCTGATTGCTAAACATCCACTTCTAGTCCTAGGAGTAAGAAGCAGGTTCGAAGCTCTGCAAAGCCTTACAGAGTCCAAATGTGATTTTGCATTTTTTTTTTTTAAATTCTTAAAGGTTCCATAGTTATCATTCGAGGAAGCCTTCTGAAGAAATGCTTAAGCCCAATAGTTTAAAAGCCAGAATAAGGCACGTGAGTTTGCAGAAAATAATAATTTAAGTTCAATGGAGATGATTGGGGCAGAGAAACTGATCAGCTAAGCACTGTACCCTGTTAAATAGTTCATGTTTCAGGAGCTAGGCAGAGGGTTCAGCCCTCAAGAGTGAGTCCTGCTCTTGGGCGGGACCCAGAGGTTTGGTTCCCAGAACCCAGGTCTGGTGGTTCACAACTACCTGTAACTCTAGTTCTAGGCCTCCAGCCCCAGCAGACATGTGTACATAACCCCCTCCACACACACACACACACACAAATAAAAATGACAAAAATGGGATTGCATGTCCTTAAAGAAAAAATTATGTCAATCTTGTGGTTTCTTTAATGTCTGATCAAAATGTCTTTGTATTTTGGTGCAAGACTAGGTTTTCCTCGGGCCCCATCTTGCTTCATTCTCTGGCACTTGGGTAAAGTCTCCACTTCTTCAGCAGAAGGGAGAGACTGGCTGGCGTTTATTTGTTTAGGGTCGGTAATAGTTCTCTGTGTGTAGAGAAGACAGTGTGGGAAACCTTTGGGGGGAAATTAGATAAGAGAGAAACAGATTCTGAGTCCTCTTCGCTGCTCTGCTCTCCCAGCCCGTTAGTACCCAGAGGCACTTCATACCCATTTCCCTTTTCATCTTTCCAAGTAGATGAAATCCCTTACTCATAGACCTGGGAGCAGAGCCTGTTTGATTGCAAGACCAATCCTTTTTTGAACTTACACATTGTTGAAATAGTTTGTGATTTAGGAAAAGGAAAGTGAGTAGAATAGAAAGAAGATGATTAAACAGAGTTCTGGGGCAGAACGTGGTATCATAGTCTGCTTAGCTGCCATGACATTAGAGAGATTTTCAAATTTTCTTGTGTCTTTCTGTCTGTCTGTCTGTCTTTGTACCTGCCTGTCTTCTTTCCCTCCCTCCCTCCTTTTTCTCTCCCTCCCTCCCTCCTTTCCAGACCGGTCTTATGTATTCCAGGATGGCCTTAAACTACTGATCCTCCTGCCTCTAGGGTCCCAGTGATGCGCACGTGTCCTCCTGTGCTAGGCCTTCCGTCATGCATTCATGCAAGATGAGCACTGAGTTACATTCCCAGCCCCATAGCTCTTCACGAAGCAGGTAAAACTGGTTTGCCTTTAATAGTTTATACAAAGAAATTTGAATTCAAGAATTTGAATTTGAGTTCCAGAAACTAAAATTGGGCATGTCTTCTAGTATTAAAGCTGCATAAGTAATTTTGTGATGTTAGTGTCATATGTGACTCTCTCTCCTAGGTCATTTGCATATCTTACAATTAAGGACAGAACACCTCAGATCTTAACCAAGGCTATTGATACATTGCATCGACATAAAAGTGAATTTTTTGAAAAACATGGAGAGGTAAGAATTATGTCTCAGCTTTAGTTTTGTGTTATTTCCTCATAAGAATAACAGTGTTCATGGAAGGTCTCAGCTCTCATGTAAAGATTCATATCTGGCACAAATATTTCCCTGCTTTTCTGTGTGTTGAGGTAGGGCAGCCGCCTCTGGTTTAAACATGCTGTGTGCTAACAGTTTAGTCTCATGGAACCTTAATGGACCTCTTGTTTCCTGTTGTAAATAAAGTTGTTGACTTTTCTGAAGAGCCTGCTTAGATCTCAGACCTATCTGTATTACAGCACTTGCATTTCTAATTTGGGATCTTGAGTCCCACAAGTGCAGAACTCCCAGTGAAGGGCCATGTGAATTATGATTGATTGACACGGCCTGATTAAATGTGTGAAAGATTTGCTGATTGGGAGTAGAATAAGACTATAAAAGTCACCTTGCCTGTCCAATCAGCAGGTGAGGAAAAAACCTAAATAATCACGTTATTGTCAATAAAAGCTTTTAAAGCTAGGGGTCCAATAATCTTTGGATTGTTCAGTATGCTCTAGGAGGCTACGCACACTACACCTGACCACCTTCTTTCCTTCCTTACTTCCTGTCTTTCTCTCTCTCTCTCTTCTCTCTCTCTCTCTCTTCTCTCTCTCTCTCTCTCTCTTTTTGTTTTTTTTCATGACAGGGTTTCTCTGTGTAGCTTTGGAGCCTGTCCTGGATCTCACTTTGTAGACCAGGCTGAACTTGAACTCACAAAGATTCACCTGGCTCTGCCTCCCGAGTGCTGGGATTAAAGGCGTGCGCCACCACCGCTCGGCCTGTCTTTCTCTTTTGAGACAAGGTTCCAAGTATCTAAAGATACTGAAAGTTTGGACTACAAGCCTGGGCCACCACACAGATTACACACTGCTAGAGAGTGAATTGGGGGCCCCTCCCACCTCTCCCTACCCCTCCTTTTCACCCAGGACTTCTGCATGCTAGGCAAATGCTTTACCAACTAAGTTGTATGCCAGGGCCTGCACATTTCTTGAACATGTTGGCAGCAAAGATGTAGAGCGGTGGTTAGTGATTTTTTTTTGTTTTTTTAATTGGCTGGACTGAAATGGAGCAAAACATCACACAGGTATTTTGAGTGCATAGAGTTGTATTTCTTTATTTCTTTTTTAAAAAATCATCTGTTTTATGTGTATGGGTGCTTGGTCTCTTGTATGTCTGTGCACCACATACATGCAGTGGCCATGGAGGTCAGAAGAGGGCATCAGATCCCCAGGAACTGGAGTTACAGATGGTTCCATGTGGGTGAGGGAACCAAACCCAGGTCGTCAGCAAGAGCAGCAAGTGCTCTTGACCCCTGACCCCTGAGCCACTTCCCCAGCCCCAGTGTTGGATTTCTCTCTTGACCCCTGACCCCTGAGCCACCTCCCCAGCCCCAGTGTTGGATTTCTCTCTTGACCCCTGACCCCAAGCCACCTCCCCAGCTCCAGTGTTGGATTTCTCTCTGAACAAATTCTGGAATAATACATGATCATCTTTTGTTTTCTTCTCCCCTCTTCAGACTATTTCATTTAGGCTGACCTTGAACTCGGATCCTTCTGCCTCTGTTTCCTGGCTAGGGTCCAAGGCTTACACCACCATACCCCACTGCCTGTCATTCTTTGTTGCTGACATCCAGCTCATCTTGGACACTGACATTTGGGCAGATGGCTGTTCCCAGTGTTTTATCACATACATGCAACTTTGTTTTGATGGATGTACATATTTACTTAAGCATAAATCAGCCAACTTTGGGTGCTTTGCTTAAACACTGGCTCCTTTATTTAAGCACAAATTACCTGTAAGTCTTTTTTTTTTTTTTTTGGTTTTTCGAGACAGGGTTTCTCTGTGTAGCTTTGCGCTTTCCTGGACTCACTTGGTAGTCCAGCTGCCTGAACTCACAGAGATCCGCCTGCCTCTGCCTCCCGAGTGCTGGGATTAAAGGCGTGCGCCACCACCGCCCGGCACCATAAGTCTTTTATAATTTGAATTTTTTTTACTGGAGTGACTGAAAGTGCAGGAATGGGTCACGGCGTCTTAGTGTTTGGCTTTGGCCTCTGCACTCGTTGTGACCAGGGGGCCACATACGGCTCTGGCTAAGCATGAGGATGCATTATCTGTTGTCACTGCAGCCCTGTCCCATTTTGCTGGACGAGGGCAGGACACTCTTAAAACACTGGCATGAGTAGAGTCAGCCCTTGGTGGCCCCTGTCGCCTCTTCAGGGCTCCCATACTTTTAGACTCTCCTTTGGTTCTCTGAACAATATTACGTTCTCAAGGGAATCATGTCCCTCATTTGATTCTCAAAAGCCCATCCCTCTAGACTGCCTGATTGGGTAGACATTGAGTCTCTTGGAGATGGCCCCAGGCCTTATTTATCTCGAATGCTTGGATTACAGATGTGAGGGGCCATTTGTAGGTGTATTTTTCTGTCCTGCCTGCCAGCTCACAAATAACCACACAGAGACTTATTAATTTTGAAAGATCGGCTGATAGCTTAGGCTTGTTTCTAACTAGCTCTTATAACTTAAATTAGCTCATTTTTATTAGTTTACTGTCTCGTGGCTTTATTACTTTACTCTGTACTGCCCATGATGCTTTCCTGCTTCCCCCATGTCTGACCGGTAACTCTCCACATTTCCTTTTTTTCTTCTCAGTGTTCTCTCTGCCCCCAGAATCCTGTTGCTATTGGCCATTTAGCTTTTTATTAAACCCATCACAGTGACATATTTTCACACAGTGTAAAAAATATTCCACAACAATGATGCTTACAACCCTATGTAAGTCTCAACTGGGGCCCAGGTGTAGTGTTGCATGTCTTTAATCTCAGTACGTGGAAGGCAGAGGCATGTGGATCTCTGTGAGTTCAAAGCTAGTCTGGGCCACATGATGAATTTCAGGTCAGCCAGAGCTACACAATGAGACCCTGTCTCCAAGCAGACAAACAAAATCTCAATAACTTGTCCTTAAATAATGAGTTCAAATTAGTGACTTTAGGGTAGAGACTTGCAGGTGGCAAGTTCCTCTTTAGCATGGGAGGATGTGCTGGAGAGATGGCTTACTGATTAAGAGCACTTGCTCCATAATCGTGAGGACCAGAGTTGATAAAAAAAAAAGATTTGGGGTGTGTGTAGCAGTTGGTTGAGTGCCTGCCAAGCATGCATGGAGCACTGGCTGCCGTTCTGAGCAGAGGGAGGAGGGGATGAGGACAGACTGTCCAGGTGACAGGACTGAAACGATGGAGACCCCCTAATAATGATGTTATAGAAACCCTCAGTTCAGCTTGATGACTTTTTCCTCTTCCTAACCCAGGCCGGCCTCAGACTATACAGCCATGTTGGTCTTGGTCCTTTGATCCTGTGTCTCAGCCTCCTAAGTGCTGGGATTACAGGAGTGCCCTGCTCCCTGCTTCAGCTCCGTCTTGTTTTCCACGAGACATACATCTTGCTGGTGTAGAGTGAGGCACTGTATTGTGAGCCCAACATGTGTCTCCTCTCTGATGTGTCACAGGGTCGAGGCATCGATCTGCCACTGACCTGGACTCAGTAGGGAGTGAGGATAGAGACTGAAGAGCCGCCAGGAGGGGCGCAGGGAGTCCAGGGTTCCCTCCGGCCATGTCAGTGGGAGGGTGTGCAGGTGGGAAAGGTCCAGGGGCTGCTGGTGGTTCCCTTCCCCTGTGCTTGGGTCACAGCCTTCTGAAAACGCAGAGGCCAGGTCTTAGAGACTAAGAGAGGAAGGTTGTGAAGTCACGCCAAGGCTAAGAGCATAGAAAAGGCAAAGTGTAATGTCTGTAAGATCTTATAAAAGGCAAAATGCAGGTCTAAAACACTGAGTTTCTTCACTTTAGGTCTGTAAAGATATGCTCCCCTGAAGGAATATGCATACATGTGTGTACCCACAAAGGCAGCAAAGCTTTTTCTTTGTCCCTTTGTACTTTCACAGGAAGGAGTGGAAGCTGAAAAGAAAGCCATCTCTCTTCTCTCCAAGTTACGGAATGAATTACAGACAGATAAACCAATTATCCCCTTGGTTGATAAACACATCGATACTGACATATGGAACCAGTACCTGGAATATCAGCGGAGTCTTTTAAATGAAGGCGATGGGGAGCCACGCTGGTTCTTCTCGCCCTGGTTGTTTGTAGAGTGCTACATGTATCGGAGGATTCATGAAGCCGTCATCCAGAGGCAAGTGTTTGGTAATGATGATCCTTTTCTAATAGTTCAGCAGGGGCCAGCAAGATAGCTCAGCAGGTAAGGGACCCACGTGGTGCAGGGGAGAACTGACTCCAGAATGTTGTCCTCTGACCTGAGTTCCATATGCATACCATGTCCTGTGTGTACCCTCAAAAAATAAATAAATGTAAAAGAGAATAATTCAGCAAATAGTAACAATACTGTTTGGACATTTCCACAGATGGTGAATAACCTGATCTTACTAAATACGTGTCTGTCTGTCTGTCTGTCTGGGCACACATACCATGCATGCATGTGGAGGTCAGACAGCTTATAGCATTCAGTTCTCTTACACCTTCTCACCCAGCCTTAAATATTCTTACAAAAGACTTCTACAGTAAGAACAAATTGTGCTTACTGAGTAAAAAAAATGTTAATGTGAAATGATTACATCAAATAATTTAAGATGGAGCTGGGTGTTGTGGCGCAAGCCTTTAATCAACACTGCAGAGGCAGAGGCAGGTGGATCTCTGTGAGTTCAAGGTTTACAGAGTGAGTTCCAGGCCAACCAGAGCTACATAGTGGGACTTTTTTTTTTCTTAAATTAAGGTAGAACAAGGAAAGCAAATGCTTTATTTGTAACAATGACATGCTTAGTTACTTCTCTCGTGGCTGAGCTCTTGGCAGGAAACAGCTGAAGAGGAAGGTACCATCTGGCTGCAGTACACAGGGTGCATTCCATCATGGCAGGGAGGGCGTGGTGGCATGAGTGGGCAGTGTGGGCAGCCAGTCAGATCTGCAGCCAGGAGCAGAGGGTTAGGAGAGCTGGAGCTCAGCTCGCTTGTCCGTTTTGTGAAGCCCAGGGGATGGTGCTGCCCACATTTAGGATGGGTCTGCCCAATTCAGTTGACCTGATCTAGATAATCTCTTACAGACCTGTGCAGAGAGTTGCCTCCAAGGTGACTGGAGATCCGGTTAAGTTGACAATCCATATAAACCATTACAAATAATATATCAGAATTTACTCTGTATAAGGAATCAACAGAATGGGGACTCTTGTCACATACTGTCTTAATCTTTGTTCCATTTTTGTTTTAGTTTTAAAGATTTATTTATTTGTGTGTGTTTATATGCACTACTCTGTGTGTGCATGTTTATGTGTGTATATGTGCTACTTGTGTGTGTTATGTATGTATATATGTGTGTGTGTGTTATGTGTGTGTGTACTACTTGCATGTTTGTGTGTGTTTATATGGACTACTTGCATGTGTATATGTGTATATGCACTACATGTGTGTGTCTGTGTGTGTATGCTTGTGTGTATATGTAGTACTTTCATGTGTATGTATGTGTGTATATGCACTACTTAAGTGTATGTGTGTGTGTGCTTACTACTTGTGTGTATATGCACTACTTGAGTGTGTATGCATGTGTACTACTTGCATGTGTATGTGTGTGCACTGCTTGCACGCTGGTGCCAGCAGAGGCTGGAGAGTATCAGATCCCCTTGAACTGGACTGACAGGAAGTTGTAAGTCACCTAATGTTGGTGCTGGGAACAGAGCCTGGGTCCTCTGGAAGAACAGGAAGTGCTCTTAACCACTGCATTTCACTAGTCCTGGTGTTTTGTTTTTAAAGGCTAGATTAGAAAAAAAGTCTAATGCCATATTTTCCAAAAAGTCTTTTCATAGATCGTGTATACTGTTTACTTTTTTTACATCGGTTCACAGTGCAAAAGAGGAGGCAATGTGAATTGTCTTTTTAGTTTTCCAGGTTCCAGAAATCCAGGTTTGATGTGAGAGGAATCCTTTAGTGCCTGCTTCTAAACACAGCATAGGATGATTTAAAGTAATTGATCAAAGTGTAGATGACAGCTCGTGCCTGTAATTGTAGCTCTGGGAACCTGAGGTAAGAATGTATGTCTGAGGACAGTCTGGGTTATATAGATAGTTCCAGGCTATCCTTGACTGGGAAACCTGTTGAAGGAAAGAAAAGTAAAGAGAAAGAAAGGAAGAAATGAATCAAATCAGTACTAATTATAAAATAAAGTTATTTTAGGAAATACTATAACCTTGAGTCTAGGATTTTTTTTCTCTCTTAATTTTTATAGTTTCAAAAATAGGAATTTATTGGTTTTGTCAAACAGATACATTTTAGAACTTTGTTGCATCTTTCAGAGACAACTCTCTGACCTGTGTTAGTTTTGCCTACTTTCAGGCTATTTATTAATTGGTCATATATATATTTTTTTCCCTCCTGAGACATGGCCTCACTGTCCTTGAACATAGTCCAGGCTGGCTTCAAAATCACTGTCCTCCTGTCTCAGCCTCCCAAGTGCTGGGATTACAGGTGTGTGCCACCACACCTGGCTCCTAAATTTTCTTTAAATTAAACACTATGACATATATATTTGACATATATATTTATTGCAGGCTTCTTCCACTGCCTGTTGCATTGGTGGAATTCATCCAGTTTGGGATTTTTATGAAGAACAAAGCTACAAACGTGTGTGTGTGTGTGTGTGTGTGTGTGTGTGTGTGTGTGTGTGTGTGTATAACTTAACTTTATATATATATATTAAATATGTATGTATTTTAAATGTATGTATTTTAAATATGTATATATTTTCAATAATTTGTTTAACTTTATTTTATGTGCATTGGTGTGAAGGTGTCAGATCCCCTGGAACTGGAGTTACAGACAGTTGTGAGCTGCCATGTGGGCGCTGGGAATTGAACCCAGGTCCTCTGGAGAATAGCCAGTGCCCTTAACCGCTGAGCCATCTCTCCAGCCCCCACAATATGTATATATTTTTTAAGATACATTTTATTTTATTTTGGTTGTATGCATGTTTTGTCTGCATATATGTCGGCACCACCTGTGTGGCTAGTTCTAACAGAAGCCACAAGAGGGCCTCAGATTCCCTTGAACTGGAGTTACAGATGGGTGCTCAGAATTGAATCTGAGTTTATTGGGGTACACAATATATCAACCACATTTCCCCTTTTTGTCTAAAATTAAAAAAACTTATAACTAATACAAGAAAAACTATATCCAATAAGTATATAAGGTATACACAGTCAAGAATTACATTAATGATGTCTAGTCCGTTATCATTAGACAGAGTCAGACAAAACCCCACTTCCCTCCCCCTCTCCCTTCCTTTTGTTTTAAGATGGGGTTGGCTGTCCTAGAACTCACTATGAATTCCAGGTTGGCCCCAGATTCAAGGGAATCCTCCTGTCTCTGCCTTCTGAGCACTGGGCTTATGGGTGTAGGCTCTTCTGTCCAGCTGCTTCGCTTGTGCTTAGCTGTTAACCATTTGTGTGTCACACAGTCTCCTGGGATCTGTGGACTTTGGTTAGCTGCCCCGCACATTTGAACTCATGCATCCAAATGGCCTGTGTTCTTTTAAATCACCTTGAGGGACTAACTGATTTCAGTAACATTGGCATTGCTAAAAATATGTTTGAATTCTTTGGAATTTATTTCAGAGCCCATTTCCAGTCTTCAAAAAGGAAAATTCATTTTGTTATTATTTTTTTTTAAAAAAATTTATTTAACTTTATTTTATGTGCATCTGTGTGAGGGTGTCAGAGCTCCTAGAACTGGAGTTACAGACAGCTGTGAGCTGCTATGTGGGTGCTGAGAACTGAACCTGGATCCTCTGGAAGAGTAGCCATTGCTTTTAACCACTGAGCTATCTCTCCAGCCCCATAGTTTTTGTTGTTTTTGAGTCATTCCTCAAGTTTTTTAATCAACGTGTTTTTACTCAGCTTGCTTGTTCTGTTCCTACTGACATTTCTGGGTGACTTTTTTTTTTTTTGAGACAGGGTTTCTCTGTGTAGCCCTGGCCATTCTGGACCTTGCTCTGTAGACAAGGGTTTCTCTGTGCAGCCCTGGGCCGTTCTGGACCTTGCTCTGTAGACCAGGCTGGCCTCAAACTTACAGAGATCCACCTGCCTCTGCTCCTGAATGCTGGGATTAAAGGCGAGCGCCACCACGGCCCGGCCACTGAGTGACTTTTGCCTGTTGCTGAGAGTCAACTGTCGAGAGATGCACGGTCACTGACAGGGTGTTTAATGATGTGCCACAGGTTCTGAAGAAGGTTCCCAGAGAGGAGCTCCAGAGTGCTTTGGCAATGACAGCGCCCTCGGAGTAGAGGTGTGGCTTCCCACACTGCTGCTCAGAAGGAGCGGCCTTCACCTGGTATGTCATTAAAAAAAAAAATCGTGCCTACTACAGTGGCTTATGCCTGTAATCCCAGCACTCTGCAAGTTGAAGCAGGAGGATTACCATGAGTTCTAGGCCAGCCTGGAATATGAGTGGGAACCTGTCTCAAAAATAAAATCAAGTCGGATGGTAGTGGCATACACCTTTAATCCCAGCACTTGAAAGGTAGAGGCAGGTGGATCTCTGTGAGTTTGAGGCCAGCCTGGTCTACAGAGCGAGTTCCAGGACAGCCAGAGCTGTTACACAGAGAAACCCTGTCTCAAAAAAAAACAAACAAAAACCATCCCTCCTCCCCAAAAAAACCCTCAAAATCAGTCAAACAAGCGAAAACCCTCATTCCATAAGCCTATATTGTTTTTAGCCTAATATGGATGGCCTATGAAGAATGTCGCTAACTGCAAACATCAGTTGTTCAGGATGTCTTCAATTCCCTAACGACTCTCATATTAGTACTTATACCTTGTTAGTTATGTGTTCCCATAACTCCCATGAAAACCACAGAGCCACAATACACACTCACCTTAGGTCGGAGGTAACTGCACAGTAAAATTCGACACCCCCCCCCCCCCCCCAGTTTGTGCACAAATGACCCACTTGTTGTTCTTGCAGGTATTTACAAGAGTATTGATTGTGTTTTCCACACGGGCTCTGGCTCGAGATCTCTGGTGATCACTATGTCGTTCAGGGGTTGTGTTTGCTATCAGGAGCCCTGCACATAGGGCATGAAAGGATATTGAACTAACATAGTTACCTTGTGATCTTGTTTCTCAATCCCAATTGTGTCTGCTGGGTACATGATTATGGACCCAGTCACTATAATTGCTAGCTAGTTCTAGTAAAATAGTTTATTTGAATTTGAGTTTTGTTTTATTTTCTTTGAGATAAGGTCTCACTGTGTAACTCTAGTTGGCCTGGATTTTGCTATGCACACCAGGCTAGCCTTGAACTCAGAGCTCCAACTGCCTTTGCCTCTAGTGTACCAGGATGAAAGGTGCGCCACCAGCCCTGAGGTTTGTTTGTGTGACTGAGTTGTCGGCACTGTGTCTAGCGTCTGTCAGTGCTGGTCCCTGAGACGGCAATCCGTTTTTCCTGTTAAGGAACAGCGCTCAGCCAAGCAAGGGGTTTGTTGTTGCTTGTCTTTTAAAAGGTAAGGACTCACATAAATGCTTCTGTTTTTCTCCTCCTTCAGTCCACCAATCCATGACTTCGATGTATTTAAAGAAAGCAAAGATAAGAACTTCTTTGAGTCCCAGGAGTCCATCAATGCTCTGTGTACGCACTTGCAGCAGTTGAAACCAGCCAAAGACCTCAGTGAGAGCCAGCTGAAGGATGAGTTTTTTAAACTTCTGCAGGTATCTGAGTGGGTTCTGTAGTCGGGCTGCAACTATGAGCATTAGTTTATACAAATGTCTATTAGTTTACAGATGTTTATGCATCAGTAACATCAGTATTGCAATCTCTTTTCTGGTTAGTTTTCTTTTTTTCCTTTTATTTCTTTTGTTTCTTTTATTTGACGTTTTGTCTCTCTGAATACTAAAATAAAGAGAACACTGCATGCCAGCTCATTACTCCTTACAGCGCACTCTTTCAGGAAATAGTTCTCTTTCCTATGTCCTTTCACCTGTAAGCAGACTAAACCCTAAAGGAGACAGAGTTAGCCATCTGCTGGTCTGATTTGGCTGTTGGCTATGTTGCCCCTGCTCCCCTTAGAGAAGGCTAGCGTTGTCTTCTCATATTTCCACCATGAGCAAGAGATCGATGTCCCAAGGGAAGCCTGAAGTTGTTCTGGTTCACAGGGAGCAGCGATCTGTTTTCAAAGCTCATAGCTCTGTGACTGTTCACATAAATAATTTTGGACCTCTTATGCCAAGTGCTTTCCTAGACACAGGGTCACAGAAAAAGAAAAAAAAAAATGGCCATCTTTGCTGCCCCAGCAACTGTAATTTTTTTGTGTGTGTGTATATGTGTGTGTGTGTGTGTTTTGAGACAGTCTCACTCCGGAGCCCAGACTGGTCTGTAATTCATCTAGTGCAGACTAGCCTCAAGCTCACAGCAGTCCCCCTGCCTCAGCCCCTCAAGTGCAGAGATTCAGGTGTGTGTCACCACTCTCAACCTGGGGCTTGTGATTCTGAGGGAGTATAACTGGTGACCTGAGATGGGACGAAGGGTGAGTGCAGGGCCCAGGGCCTCCTGGCAGCTGGGGACACTGTCACCGGAGCCACTGGACAGGTGATCCCCACACACTGTAGTAAAGGTGCCGCGGACACGCCATTCACTTTTGATGTTTGTGTTCGCGTCTGGGGCACGTGCTCACCGCAGTGCGCATGTGGGGGTCAGAGAACAAATTGCAGGGCTTGGCTCCCCCACCCTCGGTTCCAGGGACTGAGTCAGGTCACCGGGCTTGGTGGCAAATGCTGTCTGTCACCTCTTGAGCCGTCTCGCCAGCCCCATGTTAGGTTTTATTTTAGCCTATGCCTTAACAAAAGCCCAAAAGTCATCAATTGATCTTTTTTAAAAACAATGTTCTTGGTTGAAATGCATCATCCCAATTTTAGTTTTTCATTTAACTTCATTTAATTAATTAATTAATTAATTAATTAATTAATTAATTGAGACAGGGCCTTCCATGCTGTTCAGGTTGGCTTGGACCCCATAGTGTAGACTTTTTTTTTTTTTTGAGTGTAGACATTAATTTGTTTGAGCCTCCTCTAAAGTAGCTGGGACTATAGCCACAAGCCACCATACCTAGGCATTTTCCTAATTTAAGAAGTATAAAGCTGGGTGGTGGTGACACATGCTTTTAATCCCAGCACTCAGGAGGCAGAGGCAGGCGGAACTCTGTGAGTTCGAGGCCAGCCTGGGCTACAGAGTGAGTTCCAGTACAGGCATCAAAACTACACAGAGAAACCCTGTCTTGAAAAACAAAAAAAGAAAAGAAAGGGAATTATAGTCAAGCATGGTGGTGCACACCTTTAATTCCAGCATTTGGGAGGCAGAGGCAGGAGCTTTGTAGTCCAGCCAGGGCTATATAGTGAAGACATATTTCAGAATGTATATATTCAGAATATATACATACATACACACACACACACACACACATATATATATATTCAGAGAATATATATTCTGGGAATATTTAGAATCTATAAATCTTGTGTGTGTGTGTGTGTGTGTGTGTGTGTGTGTGTGTGTGTGTGTGTGTGTGTGTGTATGAGAGAGTGGAGTCTCTGGATAATATTTATGAGTGAGTGTATATAATACACTATGTTATGCAATAGTGCCAGATTGCTCAGAGCTGGAGTTAGGTATTTTTGGACTCTGGGCTTGTTATACAAGTGCTGGGAATTGAACTTGGGTCCTCATGATTGCACAGCCAGTGCTGTTGTTAGCTGCTGAGCCATTTCTGTAGCCCCTTGGGTAACTTTTTTAAACAAAGTTTTATTAGAACACAGTTAACATTTTCATGTTGTCTGTGGTGGCTTTGCATCTAACCCCTAGAGCTGGTGGTTATTACAGAGACCCTGTGGCACATGTTTTTTTGTGGTTATGCTGGGGTTGAACGCAGGCCCTCAAATGTACCAGGCAAGTTGTAACCCTGAGGTCCACCCTGACCACTTTACTGAATGCTTTTATAGCCAAGACTTTGGTGTACTGTGGCATGCATTACATCAGTCCTCAGCTGGGCAGAGGGCTGTATTCTCACTTCCGTTACAGAATCTGAACCTTAGGGACCTTAATTGCTGCTGTAGTCAAAGTTTGAACACAGGTCGGACTCCGAGCCTGCAGTCCTGGACAGGGGATTTTGTAGCTTAAAAAACACAGGATTACATATCATTTTCTCAAAAATAGCATTGAGCATTACTTCAGTATATAGCTAAATAATAAATAAATGACTACATTGGGCCTATGGTAAACATCACTTCCATAAGGGTTGGGTCTTGAGATGTCTCTGCGTCCAGTTTCCGTTAGCAAATAAACAAAAGAGCTGTGTCTCAGACATGCCCTCCTCCTAAGAGCTCCACTCATTCTCAGACATGCCCTCCTACAGTTGTACAATTAGTACAAAGAAGTAGGACTTTTTGGAGATGTGGAGAATAAAGGTGCTTTGCTTTTTCTCTGGATGTCCAATTATAGAATAAATTCTGACCCTCTTTCTCACAGCATCTGATGGTATTTTAACATCTGTGTATCTTAAGTAATGTGGGTACTAATATTACTTAAAATTTTCATATATTCACTAAAATATCATTGTTTTACTTTATTAAATACAGTATCATATAAATACATTTGTGTCATTGGAGAAAATGTAAATCTGGTGAACATTTAAAGAATTTTGTAGACATATTATGCATAATTTGGGTGCCTTCCTATACGGTGGAGTTTTTGTTGGTTATGTAAAAGAGTAATGGCCTTTTTTCCCTTTCTATTTCAGATCTCTCTCTGGGGGAATAAGTGTGACTTGTCTCTGTCAGGTGGAGAAAGCAGTTCCCAGAAGACCAGTGTAATCGACTCTTTGGAAGGCCTAAAACCATTCATTCTGATAAATGATACAGAATCTCTTTGGACATTGCTCAGTAAATGCAAGAAAACAGCAAAACCACCTGTAGTTAGAGTAGATATTGTTCTGGATAACTCTGGGTTTGAACTTGTTACAGATCTAGTCTTCGCTGACTTCTTGTTATCCTCTGAATTAGCTACTGAGATTCATTTTCACGGAAAAACTATTCCGTGGTTTGTGTCTGACGTTACAGTGCGTGACTTTAATTGGACAGTTGAACATGTGAAGAGTAGTGATCAGGAGTCTACATCCACCTGTGGTGCTGCCTGGGAAAACTATGTTAAGATGGGTAGATGGATTTACCACGATCATATATTTTGGACTCTGCCTCATCCATATTGTGCGATGGCCCAGGTTGCCCCTGACTTGTATGCAGAACTACAAAAGGCATGCCTTGTTTTGTTCAAGGGGGATTTGAATTATAGGAAGTTGACGAGTGACAGAAAGTGGGAGTTTACTGTTCCATTCCATCAGGCCCTGAGTGGCTTCCACCCTGCGCCTCTGTGTAGCATAAGAACATTAAAGGCTGAGCTTCAGGTTGGTCTACAGCCCGGGCAAGCTGAGCAGCTCTCGGCTTCTGATCCCCACTGGCTGACCACTGGCAAGTATGGAGTATTTCAGTTTGATGGTCCACTTTGACTCTGCTCAGGAGTTCCCAGTTAATCTCCTTTCAGCTCCAGAAAAACAGTGCGTGGATCTAGTCCTGCTCCTTAACAGCCGTGGGAACCCCATTTCTCAGCTCCTATTGCTCCCTTACACTGTAGATGACGCTTCCTTGGAACAGTTCCCCATTGCCATGTTTGGGAAGATGGGGTTTTAAGCTAGTTACACTCTGCTGGAATTTTCACCACTATTTCAAGTTAAATGCATACTTGTAAGTGGTTTTAATGAACTCATTCTTAATTGCAAAGAATGAGAAATGAAAGTGAAATCTGCTTTTTAAGTTAGTTAATCCTGCTTTTTTCTTCCTTAAACAGAATGATTATTGAATATCCTAAGAATCCTGCATATTATTTAACTTAGTTTTGGCTCTTGAACTAATGGCCTACTGAGCACATGCCTTGTAACAGCTCTGTAGGGAGGCATGTCCATGATGCTTGAACACACAGAGACAGAATTACCTCAGACCTGAACTACAGCCTGCTCTCTTGCATGCATCTTAAGTTTTAAAAGCCTGTTTTCTTGCCTGACTTTGTATTTGATTGACCTGTGATATGGGTCAAAGCACAAACTGAACATTGTGAAACAAGCTGTGTTTGACAGAGTGCAGATGCGGAGCTTTTCCATTCTCCTTCGATGTCCACGTTGACGTCACCACCACACAGGTGTCCAGACGAACAGCTTCCGTTTGCAGTTCTAGAAGAGTGTCAGATGGAAAAGCTTGTTTTGCGTTGTGTTCGATACTGCCAATCCGAGCTCATTCTTTATATTACACATTGTATTCCTCACCTCAGACATCAAGAGTCTGCAAATCCATGCTACTTTGTTTGGAAGCAAATTGGAAACAAACCTGGAAATGTTTTCTTGTACTGGAATAATAAATGAATTTTACTGAGAAATCTCACTGGCTTTGATAGTCTTTTGGGACAAGTAAAGAGAACATCACAGATGAGATCTGCATTGTCCCTGAATTTTGACGTTTACCCGTAGTTGTGAGATAGTATGATGGAAATGAAGTTAGACTCTGCTCCTGTTCAGGCTTTAGATTCTTTCAAGATATCTAAAGCCATCTGGAATGGGCTGCTTCTTGGTGGTGCACCTGTTTTAAGCATCAAGTCACTGAAGTGCTCGGCAAGTTCTGTGTACAGAATTGACATTCAGAGTGAGGTGTTTGGATGGTTCATGGCGGGGACAGGAGCCATCACATACCACTCTTTGCAAAGCGCTGCTCTGGCGTCCCCTATTTTTGCTTTATTGGTTTATTAAGAATGCACATTGTAGTGTTTGAGAAAGTGGTTCAGCCCCACTGCCTGCAAAGTAAAGCAAAGAAGTCAGAGCAAGGAAAAAAAAAAAAAAAAAAGGCTGTCTGGAAGAAAGTTCAAGATGGAGTTCTTACGGATTCTTAGCAGGAGCAGTGCCTTCCTGTTATTTCTTAATTTTTTGAGACAAGTTCATTCTGTAGCCTAGGGTGGCCTTGAACTCTCTGTGACCCTCCTGCCTCAGCCTCCCAAGTAGTGGTGAGATTACAGACAGGAACTAATGACTGGCCTCTCCCTCCCTCCCACTTTTTAATTTTTACACTATATAGCCAAAGTTGGCCTAGAACTCTGTTTGTTTGGGACAGGGTTTCTCTGTGTAGCCCTAACTGTCCTGGAACTCGCTCTGTAGACCAGGCTGGCCTCGAACTCAAGAGAGGTACCTGCCTCTGCCTCCTAGCTGGAATTAAAGGCATTTCCCACCATGCTTGGCTGCTAGTCTAGAACTCTTATCTGTAGTGCAGGTTGGTTTCAAACTCATCCTCTGGCCTCAGCCTTCCAAGTGCTAAGAGTACAGGTATGTACTAATATGCCCACTTACCACTTGACTTAAAACAGCTTTATTGACGCAATTCAATATGATTTAGTTGAAGTGCACAGTATTAATTAGTACACTCACAAGCTTGTGCAATCATCTTTACAACTGACTTCAGAACATTTGTCACCCCTAAAATAAATCCACTATCATTGATAACTACTAATCTTTTTGCCTCTGTGTATTTACTTACATATTCTGGGCATTTAATATGATAGAACAATAAAATGCATGGCCTTTTGTGATTGGCCTCTTTCAAAGGACCATTCCTTGTAGCATGCCATCAGTACGTCCCCCTCTGACAGCTGAATAGTACTCCATTGTATAGATAAGACCACATTTTACTAGCCTGTCAGCACTCTTTCTCTTTTTCTCCCTTGTTTACTTTATCTTCATATGTTTGTTTTCAGATAGGGTCTCACATTGCCCAAGCTGGCCTTGAACTGGCTGTGCAGCCTCGGCTGTAAGCTAGTGAGTCTCCACCTTCCAAGTGCTGCGATGACAGTTGTGGACTGGCCCAGAGTTTCCATTTCCTCACTCAGGATGCTGTTGCTATGACCACTGATAGACAGATAATGATATTTCAGGTTTTCTGGGTAGATCCTGGGTCATGTAGTGTCTTGAATGTTTTGGTTGACTGCCAGAAGTTTCTCAAATATTGTCAGACTGTAGGAAGCGCCACCCCCTGGGGCTGAGTGCACTGGAGGGGCAAACCAGGAAGCAGTGTTTCTCTCTAGGTTCAGCTTCAGTGCCTGTCTCTAAGATCCTGCCTGTGCTTTTTCTTGATGATGGGCTGTGCTCGCAAGCCAGAGAAACACTTTCCTCTCCAAGCTGGTTTTGGTCAGTGTTTTATCATAGCCTCAGAATAGGCCTTGGGAGCTGTAGACCCAGAGTTATACAGGAGCAGAGATGTCAGGGGCAGGTCCCAGGGCCATTCCCTAGATCAGTTTGAAATAGCTTGAGTGTGAAGGGCAGAAGAAACTGCAGTTGAGCGGGAGCCTGGGGCCAGTGGCAGGAGTCCTTCGCCAGGGTAGCTTTCCTGGATCAGGGCTTGGGACAAGTGATGGTGATTAGTCACTGTGCCTGTCACTGTTGTGGAATATCATTTTAACCAGGCAAAGATGTGTTACATTTATTTATGCTGGGGAATATTACTTTAACTGTGACAGTGTGTTGCATTTGTTTCTGCTGCCTTTGCTGACAATGTAAAGATGTGTTACATTTGTTCAATTATGTAAAGATGTGTTGCATTTGTTTCACTTTGCCCAGGCACCTGATTGGTCTAATAAAAAGCTGAAAGGCCAATAGCTAGGCAGGAGAGAGATTGGCAGGGCTGGTGTACAGAGAGAATAAGTAGGAGGAGAAATCTAGGCACGAGAGAAGAAAGAAGAGAGGAGAGAATCAGGGAGGAAGAGAGGGAGATGCCTGGGGCCAGAAGCCAGGCAGTCATCAGCCAGCCAGACGTGAGAAGCAGTGAAAGTATACAGAAGGAAGAAAGGTAAAAGCCCCATGGCAAAGTGTGGATGAAGGGAAACAGGTTAAGTTATAAGAGCTAGTGACAAGCATAAGATAAGGCTGAGCATTCATAACTAATAAGTCTCTGTGTCATGATTTGGCAGCTGGTTGGTGGCCGAAAAGAAAGCCTGCTGCATGCCACCTTCTACGTAGTCTTCTTACGTAGTCTCAGGTAGGGGGTCCTACTGCTTGTGGAACTGTGACTGAATGGCTTGTGTAATCCCATGCATGGCTAGGCATCCTTGTTTTCTTATCTATTTGTGCCTTCTGCACTGGCAGACAGTGGTTTGTTTGAGCCCTTGAACAAGATGTCCTATGGCTGTTCTTTCCTGGCATTTAGGCTCAAAATGATATGACTCAGGTCAAGACTGTGGCTTCATGAAATGGGATCATTTCAAGCTAAGCATGACCTAGAAACCGATATTACAAATGACAGATACTAAATCAGAGCAGACCGCCTTCTACTTTCACGCAATGTGTAAAGAGCCTGCTCATGACACTGACCGTGATAATTTTGAGTCTGGCTTATTTTGCTCAATGTGATGATCTTCATACTCATTTTCCAACAACCATTTCCTTCTTTTATAAGATTGAATGAAACTCCATTGTATGTTAGCCATGTTTTCTTTATCCATCCTCTGTGGGTACTTACTTTGATGGTATAAGTTGTCTATTGTGAATGTTGAACATTTCCCCTACATAGTTATTAGCCCTCAACTCTTTTTTCCTTCCTTGAGACAGAGTCTTACTATGTAGCTCTGACTGTCCTAGAACTCACTCTGTAGACAGGCTGGCCTTGAATTCACAAAGATCCTCCTGCCTCTGCCTTCTGAGTGCCAGGGTTAAAGTCACGCACAACCACCCACACCCCGCAGCCCTCAACTCCTAATGGCATCCTATTGGCAATTATTTCAACACCCAAATTTTGAAGGAGACATTTAAATCATGATACCATTTCCTATTAATTGTGTGGCTCCAATCATAATCTCAAGAAATACCGTGAACCAGATGTTCTTTCTGGTCTGTCTGGTCTATGTTAAGGCTCAACTCCAGATTATATTAGGGAAGTTATCAACTTGGAAAAATATCCTAGCATTCTGGTATCCACTAATGGTCATCAGAATACTCTGTCAAAGCTGATTTTCCCTTCCTTAGCCACCTACATGCAGGGACCCTCTGTGGCTCTGGATCCTCTGCCCATGCTAAGCAGTCACATCAGAGACCATTCAATCTCTTCTCTTTTCTCTCTGCCTTTGCCTCTCGATACATCATCACACTCCCCTGCTCAATCTTGACTATTGCCTCACCCCATCTTCAGACTTTTCACAAAATAATCAAGGGAACCGGTTCATCCTGAAGATAACCTCTCCCAGGTGAATCGCAGGAGCTGCACATTTCCTGGGCGGCCCAAGGCCTGCGTCTTTGGTGATTTTAGTTCTGCTGGAATTCAATACAAAACTTAGGCACAAGGGGGAGACCCATTAGCACAGTGGAGTGGCTGGATTGCACACAGAGATTTCAGTGAGAAAAGCTAGCAAATCGTGAGTTTCATTTTGACCGCAAGAATCCTTGTGTCTTCACCTTTAACAAGACTACAGTGGAGCTAGCCATCTGCCACGGTGAAGAGGGCAAGCATTGTATGGAGGTGCCTGTCCTTGTCCATTCTTGGGGCTTAATTACTGCATAGATTTCTTTCTTGTGACAACATATTACAATGATTAGTCATTAGGCAGACTGGAAAATAAAATTCAGGAAGAGGGAAAAAATGAGAATTTGTTAATGGGGCAAAATAAAAAGTCACATTATGGAAAGACCTTTCTATGAAAAAGAAATAGCTTCTCATTCTGCCAGCCTTTGCTTGAATGCTACACACAGCAAATTAGAGGAAAAGAATACTGCAGATTTCCCCTAATTAATTAATTAATTTTAGTTTTTTTTTTTTGAGACAGGGTTTCTCTGTGTAGCTTTGGTGCTACCGCTGCCACCACCACCCGGCTCTCCTAATTTATTAATTGTGAATGTAACAAGTGATTTAAAAAAAACAAAACAAAACCCACAATTGAGTGGATTTAAAGGAATAACTTTCTGGGCTATCTTCATTTAAAAAGACACAAATTGAGCTAGGCGGTGGTACACGCCTTTAATCCCAGCACTTAGAAGGCGGAGGCAGGCAGACCTCTGAGTTTGAGGCCAGCCTGGTCTCCATAGGGAGTTCCAGGACAGCCAAGGCTACACAGAGAAACCTTGTCTTGAAAAACCATTTAAAAAAAAAAAAAAAAAAGGACAAAAATTGGGCTTGGTGCATCTCTAATGCTGGGATTCCTACACTGGTGTTCGAGAGAGTCAGTGGGAGCATTTGAATGGGATGGTGTATAGGTGGGGGAGGGGTGGAGGGGTGGGGGTGGGGTCGTCTATATTTCTAATTAAGATGCAGTGTTTCCAGATCTCAGCGCTGTGTGATGTTAGGTGACAGTTACTTCAGCCGTTCCTCAGTGCCGAGTCTCCACCGTGTCCGCTCAGAACCGTGGGGCCATTCTCCAACGGATTTAAAGCGTTTAAACATTTATTTGGAGGAGTCCACATTACTGTACAAAAACAGCTTTAAAAATCCCATTTTTTTTTTCCTTTTCTCTGCACATCTTCCTTTCTTCCCCTTCATGAAGTTGTTGAGTAGGACAGTTGGGCTTGTTTTCATTTTTGTTTATTTATTTGTTTGGGGCGAAGGCTAGACTCCGGGGTCTTTGTGCTCACTCTGAGCACACACTGTGCCATTGAGCACATCCCTGCCCCTCCCACCTCAGGCATCCAGGGCACAGATTAGAGTGTGCTTTACCTTTTTACCTTGAATCTCAATATAAATGCTTTCCTTAATGCTCTCAAATGAATCCTTAAAGTAAATTATTCTTTTCTTTCTTTCTTTTCTTTTTTTGTGTGTATGTGTGTGTTTTGTTTTTTGAGATAGTATTTCTTTCTCTCTGTTGCTCTGGCTGTCCTGGAACTCATTCTGTAGACCAGACTGGCTTCAAACTGGAAGATTTGCCTGCCTCTGCCTCCTTAGTGCTGGGATTAAAGGCGTGTGCCACCACAACCCAGGAAATGAAAGATTCTTATGTGTGCATATAGACTAAGTCATTGATTTTTTTTTGTTGTTGTTGTTTTGTTTTGAGATAGGGTCTTTCTATGTAGTGCTGCGTGACCTGGAAAACTCTATATAGATTAGAATGGCTTTAAGATGGTAACAATCCTCTTGTTTCTATCCCTCAAGTACTGGGATTACAGGTGTGTGCCACTAAGCCTGACATAAATTTTTTGTTTGTTTGTTTTTAAATAAAACTGAGAGTCAAGCATGGTGGTTACATTGCTGTGATCTCCTCATTTGGAAGGCTGAAGCAGAAGGATAATCCTGAGTTCAACCACATAGCACCACATAGCAAGATCTTGTCTCAAACAAAACAAAAGTTGAAACAGAGTCCCAAATAGGGGTGTGTCCCTATAAGCACAGCAGCTGGGAAGGGCAGGCTGGACCATCAGGAGTTGGAGTCTAGTCTGGGCTACATAATTAGTTCCAAGCCAGCCTGGGCTATATGAGACACTGTCTCACAAACGAAATAAATCAGTAACAAACAAACAAACAAATAAATAAAAGCACAAGAAAACTATGGAAAAACCCCAAATGGAATGGTTTTCCTATTTAGGACCTAGAACCAAAGTCCACAAAAGAATATTTCATTCGTTTTTTGACTTTCCCGGCCGGAGGCACATAAAGTGCATCAGGCATATAAAATGTGTGGATACCACATATGAAGCTCTGCATTCCAGGCACAGTATTAAACACTTACTCATGATGTGGTGGAATATGCTAATCCAGCTACCTACAGCTACCACAGGCAAATGCACTTATTACCTTCTGCACACAGACATCAAGGGGCAAGAGTGTTTCTTGCTGCTTTGAGGCCAGCCTTACACCGTAGCTCAGGCTGGCCTAGGACTCATTGTTTAGCCTAGGCTGACATCAAACTTGTAACAATCCTCCTGTATCAGCCTCTAAGGGCTGGGATGATGACCGTGAGTCACCATGCCCAACTGAACACAGGATTTTAAGTTACAAGCCCAATGTTATCCAGTTAGTCAATGAATCAAAATTTAAACTCCAATCTGCTGGAATCCAAAACTCTGTTTATATCTTTATAAATTATTTCATTTCAGCATAATTTATAGCCATGGTGGCTCGAGGCAGGGTTCTGGATGTAAGCCGTACTATGAGTTTCAAATACATCACAGCCTCACAAGTCCCACAATGAAGATCGATGGTGGACAGATGGAGGCTGTTTTTTGGTAACGTTGCAGTTAACATCATTTGGCACAGTCGAATTCTTGGATTTTTACAATGAGCTGAACACCACATGAGATGAAAGCCTTCTCTAAGATCTTCAGTTTAGAGAGCCCCAACATGAACAACTCCCACGATGAGAAGACATGTTTCATGTTTCAACAGGCCACCAGCAGCTGGAAGCCAGTGGGGAAGAAAAAGGAAGTTATTTGGGGGGGGGGCAGATGGAAGCAATTTGACAAAGATGAACTGGTTCACTCTTCTAACCAAAGGGATGCTAATAAAATTTGTTGGTGAAATCCAAAATTTTGCTCATATAAATGATCCCAACTCCAGCCTGGTCTTTGACAACATCACCGACAAATTATTTAAAATTAAATGAGGTACGCTTTTATGTTGAGCTATTCCATGTTTCCACTTCCTTCGATCTCAAACAGAAATCTTGGCTTGAGCTGCTGAAGCCCCGGAAACTGTGGAAAATGAACTTGATCATTGTTAAGATGAGTTCTGACTCAGAGTTGAGCAAGGATTCAAATCCTATTCCAATACTAATTAACAATGCCCTTGCAGATAAAGTATATGGCTTAAGTGCTCAGCTATTTTTGTACTTAATATTCTTTATACATAAACAATAAATTCACTTTTAGCTCTGTCTATAATTTTAGTATCTAATTGCTTGTGTGTGTATATGGTTGTCGTGTTTCCTCCTCTCCCTCCTTCCTCCCTTCCTTCCTTCCTTCCTTCCTTCCTTCCTTCTTTCCTTCCTTCCTTCCTTCCCTTCTTTTTATCTCTTTCTTTTTATTTTATCATGTACCAAACAACATGACCCTATTTACCCCTTTTGCTTGAAAGTTGATACTTACTATAAAAAAAAATTCCAAATCCCTTTTCCCACTAAGTGCTATTTTTCTGCATGGACAACTCCTGTGAGATGATATGATGATTGGTGTTGTCGACTTGTCAGAAATTGTGGGCATGCTGGGGGGGGGCAGTGTTATTGTGATTAAAAAGGTGGGCAGAGCCTTCCACCTGGGGGCTCCTTACTGCTCTAGAAGCGGTGGGACCTGGGAGAATGAAGCCAGTAAATGAGGCAGACTAAAGTCCACGAAATAGCCAATTTTATTCAGAACATCAGACAATTTATATTCTGACGCTTAAGGAGAGTCATGTGAGTAAAGTGTACAATCACAAGGACAAGGCGCATGTGGCAGACAAACTGCACATGGCAAAACCATGTTCTTCCATAGCGGTGTAACAAACAAATAACAATAGCCAGTTGTAACGAATAATCTGAAATAAACTCGCCTGCCTGTGTCTGATATACCTTGGAGGGTCACAAAAGCACAATCCAAGAACAGTGCCGTGTTTTTTGAAGAAGTTGAGGTCAGGAGATTCTTGGTTTCTTGGAGTGCCTTTTCCTACAAGCATGCAGAAATCTCCTCACACAACTCCATTCTTGGACTATGTTCTGACAGTGGAACATTCCTATGGGGGGATCTTGGGCCAGAGAAAAAAGGGAGATAAATAGCGGCATGCATGTGTGAGGTGGCTGCTTCTGACTTCGGATGTACTGAGATCCACTGCTACACACTCCTGTGCCTGGTTGGAGGGGTGGGGGAAACTGAGGCAAAGGCAATAATGTAATATTAGTGTGAACTAAGCAATGGTAGAAAAAAATAGAGCAAGGATACACACACACACACACACACACACATAAATAAGGAAAAATTGAATTTCTTGCCTAAGAGGTTATACAGGTTTAAAATTGTAAATTTATTTACAATTTTAAACCTGTATAACTGGTAGATATACACAAACTGGTAGATAGTAGGGTCAGTCTAAATTATAAGGGAAACTAAGTGTGCCCAGTGTGACTCTTCCTAAGGTACTGTGATTGGTTGATATAACTGTGACTTTTAAACTGTGCTCCCAAGGGCTCCAGGAATTTCCTTACAGTGTTTCCAAGGGGCCAGAACCGAGTGGAAGCCAGATACTCAAGTCCCATTTCAACCATGTTGGCACCCACATTGTCTGCTTTGCTAGTGTGAGTCCCTGTAAAACTTCATCAGGATACAGTGTTACAAAGTGAGAGTGTTATTGCACAACAAACACTTTCCATGGGATGAATGGAGTCTTAGTCCCTCCCACAGACAGAATCTACTCTGGCCTCCTAGCTAGTGAGGAGAGGGTAATGTGGATCTAGGCTTGTAATTTATGAGTGTAACTACACCTAGAATTTTAGTTATACTCATTGTTCAAATGTTTTGTTTTGACTTTTAGAAGTGAAAACGGATTCACAGTAATCTCCCTTCATAAGTCAACATCATTCCCCCAAGAAAATTGAACGCTCTTTCATTTCCATTAGCCCCCCGCCCCCTGTTATTCCTGGAGCCCACCCTCCAATAAACAGACTCTGAAAGCCCATTAAGCTGCTGCCTCCCAGCCAAAAGGATGGAGACATGCCATTGTCTCCTCCCTTAAGACTTAATCCAGGTGGGCAGGTCAATCTCCTGGCCAAGAGATGACCTCTAGGAAACTGGGCTCATCTAACACTATCCTAAAGAGATGGGAGGTATATTTATCTCTTTAATGAGATAGTACTTTTCTCTCCCAGAAGTCCTGGCTCCTGGGTGGTCCCATACGAAACCACAGCCATTCAGCTTCCTAAATCAGCCCTCTTTTCCGAATGAGTCAGGAAAGTGCATAACTTCTCCTCTTCTTCCTCCTCTTTTCTAAGCATGCTCTTTTTAACACTTTTCACATCCTCATGCTTTCAGTAAAAACCATTCCTCCCTCTCTTTTGCCATGAAGCTTACCTCCATTGCCCAACATGCCAACTTAACTCAAAGAGCATGATTTTCTGTCTTCCATCTCCCTCCTGTGGGTAGCTGCTAAGATTTATAGTTTGCATGCCCTGGATTTTTCCTTTGAACTGTAACAAAATTTTCTGTAAGTTTTCTTCTTCTTCTTTTTTAAAAATGAGTCTAAGGGCCCTCAAAGGGGACCTCAATTTCCCTGGTAACATGAGGCAACCCCAACGGGACCCTAAAACATTTCTGGGAACAGGATGTCTGAAATCCGTTCTAAATGCGCTACAGTACACAGCTACCTGTGTGTTTAAACCTGGTAAGATTTAGTTTATAAATTAGGCGCAATATGAGATTAGTACTAATCATAAAGTGAAACAATTGTAGTACTTGGTGATATTCCTCCCTTAAAAGAATTAAGGCCCATGCCAGTTCTTTCAGACTGTGTTGACAAGGACATCTGAAATGTTAGAAAATTCAGCTGCAGATAGTGGAGCTAAGGCACTGAGGTACTTTTTTTTTTTTTTTGCAGGACAGGTTTTCACTGTGCAGCCCTGGCGGTCCGGAAACTCACTGTATAACCAGGCTGTCTTCGAACTCCCAGAGATCCACCTGCCTCTGCCTCCCTACTACTGGTTGGTCATTAAAGGTGTGTGTCACCACCGCCACTGCCACCGCCACCACCAGCTCAGAAGTGCTCTTTTTAAAAAGGTATTATTGTATGTATATAAGTGGTTTTCCTGCAAGTATCTGTGTACCGTGTGTACACTGTGCTGCAGAGGTCAGAAGAGGGCATCAGATCCCCCGGAACTGGATTACAGAAAGTTGTAAGCTGACAGGTGGGTGCTGGGAACTGAGCCCAGGTACACTGCAAGAGCAACCCGTGCTTTTAACTACTGAGCCAACTCCAACCCCTACTATATCTCTACTTTCTTTTCTTTTCTTTCCTCTTTCTTTCTCCCATTCTCTTCCCCTTCTCTTTTTCAAGTAACATTTCTTTCGTGTGTGTGTGTGTGTGTGTGTGTGTGTGTGTGTGTGTGTGTGTGATGCGTGTGCATGTGCACACATGCCATGCATGCTCGAGGAGGTCAGAGGACGATCTGGGGGTGTCATTTCTCTATTTCTCTCCTTTTACCGTGTGAGTTCTGGTGAGGGAACTCAGATCCTTACACTCAGCAACACACACCTTTACCCACTAGCCATCATCTCACAGGTCCCCCATTTTCTTTGTTTCAAACGACAGCACACCTTTCGTTAAGATTGTGCTAGCTGGGATAACAGCCGCAACTCGACAGCTTGGTAGACTAGAAATTATTCTTATGAAGTCCACTTGTCAGGGATATGTGTGTGGAAGCATCCAGCTCTGTGAAGACGGGATGGCGGCTCTGGGCTCCTACAGAAATCAAGATCTATAAAGACTGAAAGAGAGCAGCCACAAGCACAGGTGATTTTTATTTTTTTTCTGGGCTGAACTTGGAAGTCATGTACTTCACTTGTGCTTACATCCCAAAGGTCAGGTTTCAAGGTCACACCTAACTCTGTTTTGTGACCTGCAAAACAGTTGGCCACACTATGGCTGTGGCAGAAAAAAATGAAATGATAAGTTTATGCTTTTGATTGGGGCAAGTTAAGTGGCTTTTTGTGTTTTGTGACTGAGAGGAAATGCATAGGTGTGTAAGGACCAATTCAAAGATCTGTGGGCTCATGGGAGGCCCAAATGGCTGTCCCGAGGCTCCAGCATGTAAGCGAGGGATTAGCTTCTTTCTGTCTGTCTTTGGCAGGTTGAGTAATATCTGCTTCCTGGGGAAGTCATTTTCTAGCCTGTCATCAAACTATTACAGGTAACATAAAAATCAAAATGGCTACAGCATGGTCAAAAAGAGCAAAAATCTCTTTCGAGTCAGTGGTTTTACCAACAGGGCTAAATTGCCACGCAGAGATTATGCTGGGAACTGAATTTGCCAGAGAGAACAATTTTCCAGACTCCGAAAATACCTTGGAAAGTCTAAGAAATACCAGATTGGCACAGTTTGCCTTTTGACCTGGACATTCCAATGCACTTGCAGAATTTATAACCACCCTGATTTGTGCCGAATTTGCCTCCATCCACCTTATGTCCCTCAAAGAATTCTAAACATTGCCTCCCATTTCTCCGAGTTTCCCTTCCTCATGTGAGAAACCTATGTCCGGTTTACTTGAGCGGCACTTTCCATTTGCAAATCTCTTATGCACCCCCCCCCCCGAAAAAATGTCTTCAATTTTTTTTTAAAAGAAAACGTCCTTGATCATATTTTTAAGTCATTTTATTACCTTGAGTTATGCTTTACCATTTAGCAAACTTTGCAATAAGCATATTATGCTTTTTCTTTTCAAAATCTTACCATTTCTTATTAGTCTGAATCCAGGAGGGCAGTGTTAAATACTTGCCGCTCTCTTTAAGTTACCAGTTTCCTGATCAATGCGCGTATTGAGCAGGCTGACTTATCAAATGAAATAAAAGAAGTTGGTGTTCTGAAGTCAGTGCTTTGCACCTGGGATGAAACTTCTAGAGCCGTGTCAAGAAACCCGGGACAGGCTCAGGGGCTTGCTTGTTTTTAAAATGGCCATCTGATGACCCAACTGCCTGTATCTCACTTGCTTTCTCCTCTCTGCTTCCTTCTCTTTCTCTTTGAAAGAGTTTTTATTGGCCAAGTAAATTCATGACTGGTAATGCAACTTTATAAATAGATTTAATTGAGATCAACCCATGAATCAGCAGAAGATAAGGATCTCTTCCAAACAAAAACTTAGACCAGTTTATTATTTGGATGTTTCTGGGAGGGATAAAGGAGAGTCACTTTATAGATATAGGCATGTGGTTAACTAACCGACAATTGCTTATAAAATCTGGTCTCATGTGATTCCGAAAAATCATCAAAAGGGTGTGGAATGCTGCTGTGAAAGCCTTGGCAGGAACTTCAAGTCAGCCCAAGAAGCTGGGGCGAAAGCAGCGTGAGCAGGGATAGTTTCCCTCTTGATTTTTTAAAAAAAACGAGAACTGCTTTTTGTTTGAAAGTTGGCACAATTTTAAAAGCAATCCGGAACATGTCTAAAGCGGGGTCAGGAATATCCCACACTCCTCTCAACCCTACTCAGAGCCATGAGATGTTCCAAAATGATAAGGAATTTTAAAAGATTCAGAAATAGCTGGAGCTTCGGCCTAAGTTTAGAAACCAGCTTGCTTTTGAAAGCTTGATCTTAGCTGAACGTTTGATTCGTTGTCTTCATGTTTTGAGGAACTTTTGACTTCACTCCTTTGAGAACTTTGTGGTGCAAGAAGGGTCCTGGGCTAGGAGGGTGGCTCAGTGAGTAGAGATGCTCTCCTGCACAAATGTGGTGGCCCGGGTTTGATCCTGGGAACTCGAGATGAGAGGAGAGAACTGGCTTCCTAGGATTGTTCTCTGACCCCACACATGCACTGTGGCATGTACACCACACACCACAATGATAATATTATTAATAATAAACCAATCTTAATATTTTCTCATTGCTATCTCAGCATGATCTTGAGTAACTTCAAGTAGGTTGTTGTAAGTCTGCTGTTAACCTCCTGTTCCTGGACAAATTACCTCCAGAATCATTTTACAAATGGACCAGGATTCTAGGGAAGACAAGTTCATGGCTGCACTGTGGCATGCACTCACCCACCCACAGATCACACATGTACACAAACCAGGGCTCTCTTGGATAGGGCTCCATGCCATTAAAATAATAACAACAACAATAATAAATCTAAAGCATAGTGGCAAATTTCAGTAAATGGCATTAAAACTATCATTGGACAATTTCATGCATTTATGTAGTTCCTTTTGACCATATTTACCCCTTATCCCTTTCTTATCCCTCTCATTCTCTGAATCCCTTCTTCTTCCCAACATGCTTTCCTCGGCCTGCCTCTCATCATCTGGCTCTTGCCTTCTTTCCGCCCCCTCTTTGAGATGTTTCCCGGGATGTGGGGAGGATGTGCTACAGCTGTCCAGATTAGGGCTGAGCACTCAACCCTCCACTGTGAGACTCTGTATTAACTCTTGCCCACCGTCAAAGGAAACTTCCTCCACCAAGGCTGAGAGCAGCACGGATCTGTGGTGTGGATCCAGGCACAGTTGAGCATTGTTGAAAGAGAAGTTCTTAGATCTCTCCAGCTCTAGCAGGTTCTGCTTGGTGGCTGTGTTGGGTGAAGACTTGATCTTTCAAAACTAAATGCCAACCCATTATTTTAGATGATGACCAAAGCTGCCGAAGGGACAAGGCATTAGTGATTAAAGTCCACAGCCCTCCCTGTCTCCTGTCCCCATTGTGAAGCCACTTGCCCCCATGTAGACCACATTCTTTCTTTAAATATGATGAGACAGTTAACTAGGTTAAGGTTTTTCTTTGGCTCAGGAAATAGTAGGGTTTTATAAGGCATTCTGCATATCTCTGCTGTGGTTTAAGAAGAGGAGGCCAATAGGTGTGTATTTTTAATTAAAAAAATAGAAACATTGAAATCATTTATTTTCTTGGTGTGTATGTGTGTGTGTGAATGTGGGCTCAAGTCTGCCATGTATAGAGGTCAAAAGGCAACGCTTGGGGGTTGGTTCCTTCTTTCCACTTTGCTGAGAAAGGGCCTCTTGTTTCTGCCACTTTGGGTACTCTGGGCTAGCTGGCCAGCAAGCTTCCGGAGAATCCTCCTGTCTCTGCCACTCATCTCACAGGAGGACTGTTGGGAATATGGGTCCACGTCACTTGCTACCTCTTCCAGGTTTTTGCATGAGTTCTGGGGATTGAACTTGGCTCATCAGGTTTCTACAGCCACAAACACTTTCAACTTTTGAGCCATCTTCTGGCTCTGTGTTGTTTTGAGGCATGGCCTCGTGTAGCCCAGGCTAGCCTTAGATTCCCTGTATAGCCATGGGTGGCCTTGATCTTCATGTGCTCACCTCTCAAATGCTGGTCTTACATGCCTGTGTCTCTATGACCGGTTGGATGTCTGATCTTAGAAGTGAGGTGTTTTCAACTCCCTTCTAAAAATTTTTGGTTCCCCAAAAGCAAAGAAGGTGTTTTTAAAATGTATTCTTGTGCATTTAGTTAAAATAATTTAAGCTTATGATCTTCCAAAGTTGTTGGTCTGGTAGAATAACAGTAAACACTACTTTTGTGGTCCTTATGGGGAGAATTCGCTACTCTATTTCTAGGACAAATAATGCTAATAGCTAACACTTATTAACTTCATCCCAAATTCTGCATGCTAGGTACTTTGCACATATTAAACAGTATCATCTTTATATCAACCTCACATTAGTACCTCTATATCACTGATACCAAAATAGGTTTAAAGAGATTAAAGAATTTGTCCATCATCCTAAGACTAGGAAATAGCAATATAAGAATTTGAACCCAGACAGCCTGGATCAGGATGTGTCCACTCTTGTGATCTGAGGACCTCCAAGCCTAGGGACAAATCCAAGGACTTTCCATATTTTTTAAATGATAAAATATCCTTTACTTTATGGTCATTTTTTTCATATATGTGAAAAGATCTTGATCTCATTAATAATCTGATTTCAGTGAAGAGTTAATTGCTGATTGCCAACTTAGTTAAAGTCAAGAGGATGCTTTATTCTACATCATTTTCCTTGAGCCATCTATTATTTTTAGCCATCAAGAAGAAGAGTTGGGCTTTTGTCTGGGAAAAAAAAATCTGCCATCTCCATTGGCCAGTTTTGATTTCTCGGGGACCTATCTATTGAGGACTTTTGCTCCTGGCTGTCTTCCTCTATCATCATCCTTGGTGACATCAACATCCAACTGGGTGACCTGTCCAGCATCTTGGCCATTTAGTTTTTTGATTACCTGCTTTGGGAGCAATGATTTTTTCCCCCCATTTTTCAACTGAGTTACCTGTTTCCATGGTTACAGCCTAGCCCAAGAGCTGCACTGTCTCTGGCTTCAGACATCTCACTCTACCCAGCACCCACTGTCTTCTCAATTATTTACTGGAATAGCCCATTGCTGCCGGGTTCTGACCTCCTCATATCTTTCATTCATCACTCCTGCACTTTCATTATTACTCTGTAGCTCTCACATGCTCTCATTTTTCTTCCGCCTCCACTTCCTGTACTATCCCGCTCATATTCCATATCCGTTATTATGACGGCTCCCTTGCAAATACAATAAGGTCTCTGTTCTTCTCTCGATCTGACTGGCCTGGTATAACCTTGACCTTGCTTGAAGGTAAATGTGTTCCATTTTCCTCAAAAAAATTGGAACGGAGGAGAAAAATCATACAATAGAGACCACTGGTTTCATTTTAAAACCTTGACCATAAACCTTAGGTGTTTCCTCAATGCTGCTAGGAAGTCCCACTATTTCCCAAATGCTAGCCGTTCCCATGTCACCTAGAAGATATTTTTGTGTCTGAATACTTCTTATGCAATGATTTACTACATAATCTACCTTAAATTGACTCTGGATGAAAATTTAAAGCTGGATGTGGCAGCACACCCTGTAATTTTTGCAATGAAGCAGGAAGATTACTGCAAGTCTGAGGGTAGCCTGGTCTCTGTGGTGAGTTCCAGGTCAGCCAAGGATACGCAGTGAGACCTAGTCTCAAAACAAAAACAAAAAATAAAGGAAATGTATCTCTATCTCAGATTTTGTTCTAGACTATAGGAGGCATGTAGGTCCTTGTGTTCACAGACAAGTCACAGGGAAATCAGGAATATTAACCTCACAGGGTTGTCTCTTCAAAGAGAGAGATGGATAACCTGTTTTCTGCCCAGAACGCTGGGATCAGATGTGATTAATAGCCTGGTGACCTTTGCGCTGTTTGTATGGCCAGGCCACAGCTGCTAGCCTAGCTCCTTATCATGAGCTTGTTTACCTTGAGCCTCTTTCCTTGGTTAATCTACAGAACCTATCTTTGTAGATGACGTCATTTGTACTTTGCAAGAGTTTGGAGTAGTCACGTCTTAAGCTGTGTTGTACGCGGGGGTTTGAGTTAATCACCAGCAGGAAACTTTTTTCCAAGTTCTGCTGCACTTAAATGTGCCTTAAATAAACTACTTGGGGTCAGATTCTCAAAGTTTGAACCAACACCAGCTACTGAGTCCTGTTGGAGTGGATTTCCTTCTTGTCTTCCTCCATTGACACTCTGCTGGCCATGGCGTTTGCAGAGACCGTCCCCCACCCTCACATGTTAGATCAGGGATTACAGGTTGGAAGCATGGCCTATGGGCCAAATCTAACCTGCAACCAGTTCAGGGTGCATGTTTGTGCCCATGTGTGTACATATTTGTGTTTGTCTGTATGTAGGAAAAACAACGTCCGTCAACATCTTTTTACCCTCATTGACTTAGAATTCACAAACAAGGCCACACTGGCTGGACTAGCCCCCTGAAATCTGCCTAGCTCCTAGAACTGGGATTACAACTGAGTATCACTATACCCATCTTTGTTTTATATGGATTCTGGGGATCAAACTCAAGTCCTCCAAGCTTGAAAAGCAAGCACATTCCCAACTTCAGAAAGTTTTATAATCTCTTTGATGCTTTCCCGGATCTTTTTCCCATGGTGTTAATACTTAAGACTCTATTTTCTCTTTGTTTAGTGCATGTGTGTGTATAATGAGTGTTCTATCTTGTTGGAGGAGAGGTCTCCTTTCTTGTTTGCTGCTATACTGTAAACTGCAATGTGTAACTAGTCCACAGCTTCTGAGGAATTCGGTCTCCACCTCTCATCTTGTAGGGGTGCTAAGTTACAGTCATGTGCCACTGTGTCCAGATTTTTTTCATGGGCACTGGAATCTGACCATCAGGCTTATGTGGCAAATGCTTTTACCTAATGAACCATTTTTCCAGCTTTAATTTTGTTTTTTAAACACTACCAAAAAAAATCCAGTGCAAATACATCTAGAAGTTATTATATTGTAGAGCAATATTTGGCCTATTTAAAATTTGTTATTTTTTTAAGTTTATGTGTATGTGTGTGCGCTTGAGTGTGTATATGAATACCATGCATGTGTAGTGCCCGTGGTGGTCAGAAGAGGGCATCACATCCCTTGGAACTGGTGTTAGAAGGGTTGTGAGTCACCATGTGAGTGCTGGGAACTGATGCCAGGTCCTCTGAAAGACCACTGAGACATCTCTCCAGCCCCTTGGCCTAATTTTTTAGAATTCATAAGAAATCCTGCACATACATAAATTAATCAATCCTCCAATCACTGTTTTTACATTTATTATTTATCTGTTTTCATGGAGAAGGGATGCACCTGCTCCGGTGCATGTGTGGATGTGGGAGGACAGCTTTTAGGAGTCATTTCTCTCCTGCCTCTGTGGGGGTCTGAGACGTCAGACTCAAGCTGTCAATTGGTTGCAAGCACCTTTATTCACTGAACACCCTTGAGAATCCTAAGGTCTTTGCTTCTTAAAATAGCAATTATAATTCCCCTTAACAGTGACAGAGAAGGTGTTTGAGTGGGTTATTTCCCATGAAGTGAGCTCTCAATGGCTCTCTCAACCTCTCTGACAGTAACGTTACAAAAAGGATCATGTTTATTTCTGTTATTAAACATGTATGCTCGCATGTACATGAGAAAAAAAAAAGTGGACCTTAAACATAAATGGGATGGACGTTTGTGGAGATCACTGAAAGTGACATTGATAAGTGGCTTCACAACCAGCGTCCTATTACAACAAAAGACATAACAGATGGGGGGTGCATTTTAGGATGAACTGATGACCACAACCATTGTTCATTTATCAGAGAGCAGGGATTAACACCCACTCAGGGACCTTTCCCTGCTCTGACATAGGTTTCTGTAATGTGTGTTTAAATTATTTCTCTTTTTCTTAAGTGACTGAATAGCTATTTGCAGCCTTGTGCTAGGTTTCATTCAGTTCCGTCTTAGTCTATGCCGGTTGCTATAATAAAATACAAAAAAACTAGAATGGGCCACTGTAAACGTAAAACTATTTCTCATAGTTCCGGGGGTTGAGAAGTTCAAGGTGAAAGTGCCAGCACTTCCGGTGGTTCTGAGCTCTGCTCTTTGCAGATGACGACGTCTGGAGGCAGTGTCCACGGCAGCTTGCTGGAGCAACTCTTACACCGGCACTGATCTCTCTTTCTCCTTTTTAAAAAATAACTAACTGACTAACTAACTAAATATATAAATAAATAAATTTATTTATTAATTTTACATCCCAGCTGCAGTTTCCCCTCCCTCCTCTCCTCCAGCTCCCTCCCCTACCCCATGGCCCTGCAATCCACTCCTCATCTATTTCTGTTTAGGAAAGGGCTGGTTTCCTGTGAGCATCAACAAAAATATGGCACTTCAAGTTTGCAGTAAGACTAAGCACCTCTCCTTGTATTAAGGCTGGGCAAGGTGACCCAGTATAAGGAGTAGGATCCCAAAAGCCAGTAAAAGAGTGAAGCATGATCCTAATTAGTTTTATTAATTAAAAACCAGGTGCTGTGGGATGTTCTGTTTGTGCTGTGGGAGCCCATTCTCAGGTTCCTCATGGCTTTACCCAGCAGGTCCGCATAGAGGATGATTAGGACCATGGGCCTGAGTGCAGGTGTCTGAGATGGTCCGCACTTGGCTGTGCTGGGGGATGGTCTGTATGTCAAGTTGCTTTGATTGGTCAATAAATAAAACCTGATTGACTGTGGCTAGGCTGGAAGTATAGGCAGGACTAACAGAGAGGAGAAATAAAAGAACAGGAAGGCAGAAAGAGTCACTGCCTGCTGCAGCCGCCAGGACAAGGAAGATGTAAAGTACCGGTAAGCCACAAGCCATGTGGCAAGGTATAGATTTATAGAAATGGACTAATTTTAAGATATAAGAACAGTTAGCAAGAAGCCTACCACGGCCATACAGCTTGTAAACAAAATAAGTCTCTGTGTTTACTTGGTTGGGTCTGAGCAGCTGCTGGCAGGTGAGAGAGATTTGTCCTGACTGTGGGCAAGGCAGGAAAACTCTAGCTACAACCAGGAATCAGATATTGGGGTAAAGCTGAAAGATCAGAGAAGCAAAAGAGCAGCCACAGTCATTCTTACCTTTCTGAATCATCAGACCAAAAGGGACCGAGATCCTGTCTCCCCCCGTCTTATATTCCTGTCTCCACCTCCCATTTGTGCTGGGATTAAAGGCTTGTGCCACCACCACCTGGCCCTGTTTCTCTTTTAGACTGGTTCGATCTCATGTATCCCAGGGTGGCCTTGCACTCCTGATCTTCCTGCTTCCTCCTCCCATGTGCTGGGATTAAAGGTGTGTGCTACCATTGCCTGGCCTCTAGGGTTAGTTAGTGGCAGCTAGCTCCATCCTCTGATCTCCAGGGAAGCTTTATTTGTCAGAACACAAACAAAATGTCATATAACAAAAGAGTCAGAGACAGTCCTGTTCCCACTGTTAAGAGTCCCACAAGAGGACCAAGCTACAAGACTGTAACATATATGTAGAGAGCCTAGGTCAGTCTCATGCAGGCTCCCTGGCTGTTGGTTCAGTCTCTGTGAGCCCCTGTGAGCCCAGGTGAGTTGATTCTGTGGGTTTTCTTGTGATGTCCTTGACCCCTCTTCAACAGGATTCCCCAAGCTCTGCCTAATGTTGAGCTGTGGGTCTGCATCTGTTTCCACCAGGTGCTGGATGATGCCTCTCTGATGACAATTGGGGTAGTCACCAATCTATGAGTATAGCAGAATATCATCAGGCATTATTACATTGACTTTGTAGTTTTTCTCCAGTCATGCTTGGTTCTATCCTAGGTCTCTCGGTCATCTAGCCTGTGGGTCCTGGTGCTCCAGGCAGTGCCAAGAGTGGGCTTACTCTCCTGGCATGAGTTTTAGGCTAAACTGGTCATTGGCTGGTCACTTCCTCAATCCCGAGACCACTCTTACCCCAGCACATCCCATAGGCAAGTCAGACTATAGGCCTAAGGCTACGTGGCTGAGTTGGTTTCCCAGTCCCTCCACTTGAAGTCTTGCCTGGTCACAGGAGATGGCCAGTTAGGCTACATATTCACTATTGCTAGGAGTCTTAGCTGGGGTCATCCTTGTCGATTCCTGGGAGATTCCCTTGCACTAGGTTTTTACATGACCCTGAAACGCCCCGCCTTTTCAGTAGTCTCTTTCAGTATCTCCCCATTCTTCCCCCTGTATCCTGATTGCTCATGTTCCCATCCATACCCACTTGCAGTCCACTCATGAAATCTCTTCTATTTCCCCTTCCCAGGGAGACGTAGGCATCCCCCCATGAACCCTCCTTATTACCTAGTCTCTCTGGTTCTATGGATTGTAGTATAGTTACCCTTTATTTTACAGCTAATATCCACCTATGAGTGAGTACATACCATGTATGTCTTTCTCTGTCTGGGTTACCTCACTCAGGATAATTTTTTTTCTAGTTCCATCCATTTGTCTTCAAATTTTCTGATGTCCTTGTTTTTAACAGTTGAGTAATACTCCATTGTGTAAATGTACTGCATTTTCTTTATCTATTCCTCAGTTGAGGGGCATCTAGGTGGTTTCAACAAATAAACTATTTATATATATAAACAAATAAACTATGGCTATTACAAATATAGCTGCTATTAACATAGTTGAGCAACTTTCCTTGTGGTGTGGTTGAGCATCTTTTGGGTATATGCCCAAGAGTGGTATTACTGGGTCCTGAGGTAGGTTGATTCCCAATTTTCTGAGAAACTGCCACTCTGCTTTCCAAAGGGGCTGTATAAGGTTTCACTCCCACCAGCAATGGAGGAATGTTCCCCTTGCTCCACATCCTCTCCAGCATGAGCTGTCACTTGTGTTTTTGATCTTGGCCATTCTGGCAGGCTAAGTCATTTTGATTTGCATTTCCCTGATGGCTAAGGATGTTGAACATCTCCTTAAGTGTTTCTTGGCCATTTTGAAATTCTTCTGTTGAGAATTCTCTGTTTAGATCTTTACTCCATTTTTTAATTGGCTTATTTGGTTTGTTGATGTTTAGTTTCTTGAGTTCTTTATATATTTTGGAAATCAGTCCTCTGTTGGATATGGGGTTGGTGAAGATCTTTTCCCATTCTATAGGCTGCCATTTTGTCCTATTGATAGAGTCCTTTGCACAGGCACTGATCTTAATCATGACAGTGAGGTCTTCCTAGAGGCCATGTTTCTTTATAATTTTGTGTGTGTGTGTGTGTGTGTGTGTGTGTCTGTGTCTGTGTCTGCGTGTGTCTGGGGGGTGCATTTGCCTGTGTATGCATGTGTGGAGGCCAGAGGTAGATGTTGAGTGTCTTCCTCTATTACATTCTACCCTATTTTTTGAGATAGGGCCTTTTACTGAACCTAGAGCTCACATAGTTTGGCTAGGCTGCTGAAGCAGGCTCTCTCTGGGGTGCCAACCAGCTCCCAAATAAAGACGCAGAGACTTACTATTAGTTATGACTGCTTGGCCTTATCTTGTGCTTGTCCCACCAGCTCTTATAACTTAGTTTAACCTGCTTCCCTTCATCTACATTTTGCCTTGGTGCTTTTTACCTTTCTTTCATTCTGTATGTCCTGCTTTCCTGCTTCTTCCATGTCTGTCTGTCTGACAGTAGCCTGGCTGACTGGACCCAGGCATCTCCCTCTTTTCCTCCTTCATTCTCTCCTCTTGAGCCTAGATTCCTCCTTCTACTTATTCTTTCTGGCTGCCAGCCCCACCTATCCCTCTCCTGCCTAGCTATTGACTGTTCAGCTTTTTATTAGACCAGTCAGGTGCCTTAGGAAGGCAAGGTAAAACAAATGCAAAGCATCTTTACGTGAACAAATGCAGCATAAACAAATGTAAAACATCTTTACACAGTTAAAGTAATATTCTGCAACATAAAGAAATGTAACGGCCAAGTGGTGGAGGCCAAGTGGTGGAGGCACATGCCTTTAATCCCAGCACTCAGGAGGCAGAGCCAGGGGGATCTCTGTGAGTTCCAGGCCAGCCTGGGCTACCAAGTGAGTCCCAGGAAAGGCGCAAAGCTACACAGAGAAACCCTGTCTCGAAAAACCAAAAAAAAAAAAAAAAGAAAAAAAAAAAATGTAACACATCTTTACACAGTTAAAGTAATATTCTGCAACATAAACAAATGTAACACATTTTTACATAGTTAAAGTAATATTCCCCAATAGGCTGCTGCCCAGCAGTCCTCCTGAGGTCTTTCTCTCTCCTCCAGCCAGTGCTGTGATTACAGATGTATGCTGCTATGTATGCCCAGCTTTTTATGTGGGTGTTAGGGAACCCATCTCAGGTCCTCAAGCTTGCAAAACAAGCACTTTACCCATGGAGCAATTTTTCAGACCCCTTCCTTTTTTTTTTTTTTTTTTTTTTTTTTTTTTTTTTGGTTTTCTCTGTGTAGCTTTGCGCCTTTCCTGGGACTCACTCTGTAGCCCAGGCCGGCCTCGAACTCACAGAGATCCGCCTGCCTCTGCCTCCCGAGTTCTGGGATTAAAGGTGTGCGCCACCACGCCAGGTGGATGACACACTTTTAAACACACGTTAAAGCTCCAAAAAAAATCATCATAGCAATTTTTTTCTTCCCTTTTTTTTCTATTTCATTTCTATGGGTATTTGACCTGCATTTGTCTGTGCACACGCAGAGCCTACGGAGGCCAGAAGATTCCTGGGATGGGAGTTACAGACAGTTGTGAGCTGCCATGTGGATGCTGGAAACAGAACCCAGGTCCTCTTGAAGAGCCATCTCTCTAGGCCCAGTACAAATTTTCTTATAAGAAGCACATGCATTTGCAAAACACACAAGTAAACAAATGTCATGATTTAGAACGCAAGAAACTATGTCTGAATGAAAAACAGCTTTCCATCTTCCTTTCCAGAAGCTACTTTCAGGCTTAAAAACAAAAAAAACTTGTCTCAGCATTTACTTAACATGGGTGTGGGCACTCCAGGATTTTCAGGGTACTTCAAGACAGGGTTAAACACTGTTGGAGAATGAGCTGAATTTCTGCTTTAAGCTCCATGTGCCCAACACTTCTCATTCCATACCAAAAAATATTTGTCTTCTCCTCTCCACACCTCAGTCTGAGTTTGTCCCTGTGGTGGTTTCAATATGTATGACCCCCCCCCCCAGACTCATGTGTTCTAATGCTTGTCCCATTGGGAGTGGCACTATTAGGAGGTGTGGCCTTGTTGGAGGAAGTGTGTCACTGTGGAGGTGGGCTTTGAGATATCTTCTATGTTCAAGGTATGCCCAGTGTGGCACACAGTCTCCTTGTGCTAACTGTGGATCAAGATGTAGAACTCTTAGCTACCTCTTGAGCGTCATGTTTGCCTGCATGCTGCCATGTTTCCCACTATGATGATAATGGACTGAACCTCTGAAACTGTAAGCCAGCCCCAATGAAATGTTTTCCTTTATAAGAGTTGCCGTGGTCATGGTGTCTCTCCACAGTACCAGGACAGTCCCTAACTGAACGTCTCCTCTTCACTCCTTAGCTTTGTCTGCTTGCTGTCTGATTAGGTCCCACTATGATCCCCTGTGTGGTCGAAGATGTAAGTACACATCTGTCTCCCCTCTCCTCAAGACTCCCCTACCCTCTGTTGAGTCATGTCTCCCCTTCCCTGTGGCAGTTTTGTCCCTGGGTCTCCTTGCCACCCTTCCCCTCCATCCAGCCCAACACTGTCCTGCTGCCTTCTTGAAGTTTAGCATTTATGATATTGCTCTTCCCAAACTTACTCGCTTTAGAACTCCTGGACCACACAGTTCAAATTCAGCTTGAGCCCACTTAGGAGCGTTCCTCTTCTGCAAAAAGTTAGAGAATGTGTAAAAGGGAGAACAGCTGGTAGCTCATATCTCTGTTGTCACTGTAAAGAAAAGCATAAATGCACACTGGGATATTATGGACCATAGCGAATTACTCACCCATGGATTGCTCCCACTCATGGAGTTCTGTGAGAAGACTGGATGGGAGCAAGCTTTACTCATTTTACTTCTTTCTTTTGCTAAAATGACCATCATAATGGAATGCTCCAAAGCCCAGCCCAGAAAGCTACATTATGCAGCCCCCTCCGTAATCCAGGCCTCTGAATCCACCTGCCTAACTGCCTAGACATTGTTAGATTCCAGCATCAGACAGAGGCATCAAGAGTCACTGGGTTCACGTCTTAACACTCCAGAAAGATCGAAGGCAATGCTTGTCTGTGTCCATTATGGTACGAGTACTTATGCCTTCACATGGAGACAAATCTTTTCACAACAAGTCTTGAGAACGGTGAAAGCTGAGATCTGTTTTCCTGAAAAAAGTCTGAGGTCAACCAAAGTGATCAGAAACAGACTTCAGCAAATGAAATTCTGCGATAGGCTTTAGAGTTATTGGAGAGGGGGCTTTTTCCAGGCTGGTTCTTCCAGAGGCCTCAAGTTTTCATCTGCTTTGAAGTTTCTTGGACAGTGTCAGTTCATCGAAAATTAAATAAATCCACATTGATTCCCATGTGATGAAAAAAAAAAAAAACTAACTGGAAGGTATGTTTCCGGTGAATTCCACTGAAAATAGGAGATTCCAAAAGCATAGTTTCCACTGAGGAAATTTAAAAATTAATGTGGCTTCAAGCGAGAGTACTGACAGGAGCTTGGATTGAATATATGGCTCTATTACTGTAAGGCTACAAGCCTCTGTGAAGCATTGCGTGGTACCCTGTGAATATGCACGGCTCTGATGTGTCAATTAAGGTAGTATAGGTTGTTTTTTCAGTATTCACAGTATTTAAATTATGGAACCATCCTAGATATTTGGTAACAGAGGACTGGATAGAGAATGTGTGGTACATATTCACGATAGGATTTTTTTCAGTCAATTAGAAAAATTCTGGAAAATGGATGCAACTGAAGATAATCACATCAAGTGAGTTAAGCCAGCCTCTGGAGGACAAATTTTCTCTCATTTGTAGTTCTTAGATTTTGTATGTATGTTCGTATCTGTAAATCATGTGTATATGTGACATAAAAGTAGAAATAAAACTGTCCTTGTGGCAAAGGGGACTCATGAGGGTGCAGAAAAGGTCGTGGGAGGTAGAATGAAAAGAATTATGCTTAGCATACAATTTATACTTGTACAAAACCTCAGAAAGTTGAACAATAATAACCGCTTGTCAAGGTCGAGACACCCTGAGATACATCTAGATACATGTAATGGATACATCGAGAATGACTGGACAGACCTAAGAAAAGCTGCCTCAGCCCTGATTTCATGTGTGTTTCCAGCAGCACATGTGTCCCCCAGGGTTCTCAAACAATGTGACTGTGGGGTTCACGTCCATTTCCTCTAACTAAGGCAAGCTCCTCCACCACATTTAGTTTTCTGGTCTGGGATGTCATCAGTCTTCCATTTGATGGCTCTGTGTTTTTGGCTTTTATTTCATCCCACTGTGACTGTTTGCTTATTTGGAAAACGGATTATTCTAATATCCACTTCCAACTCTCACGGGAACACTTGGAGCTGCTGGAGAAAGGCCACCTGCCTGCGAGTATGTCGCAAGAAGCCACGAGGTTACCTGCACAGCGTTGCTACAGCTGTGCTCCTGGGCAGGGTTGTTGAGAAGGTGGGATGGAAGAACGTTCACTCACTGGGGCAGGCTACATATTTTGCAGAGCCAGGTACAAAGTGAATGCATGACTCTTAAAAAAGAAAAAAACAAACAACAACCAACCCAGCTGAGATGGTTGGACATGTGGCTGAATTGTCTAAGTGCTTGCCTCACATGCATGAGGCCCTGGGTTCAGTCTCCAGCGTTGCCTAAGACCTGGAATTACACTCACGGTAGCAATGTGCACCTCTCCCCCTCTTAAGAACGACTTCTGTCCCTAAGTGTCATTGGCAGCCAGGAGGACAGATCCCTGAGGGATAATTGCACTGTGGCCTGCGGGCCTCCGTGGTGGCTTTGGCCACTGGCTAGTTCAGGCAACAGGCGCCGCCTCCTGATTCTGTTTACTTGTTGCCCCAGGAGACGCACCGGCGTCCCCGGCTCCGTGCGGTGCAGCACTCCGCTTCCTGGGTCCCAGCGGCATCTCGTGGGGGCCAGCCAACATGAGCCACAGCAGCTCCTTGGGCTCCGGGAGCCTGGAGCGCCCCCGCGACGCCTCACCACCCGAGGTAGAGTTCTCGCTGTTGTTTCCTGGGAGGGGCACGGGAGTCTCGGGTTTGCACAGTGGGTGGGAATGGAGCAGCTCAGCTCCTACAGGGAAAGTGGTCAGGAATGGCAGGTCTCAAGGTGGTGCCACGCCGCGGCCCCTCTGACCCTGAAACTGGCTGAATTCCCCAGAGCAGCCTCTTCTGGAGGTTCTTCTCCCACCCTCTCTCCAGGGAACAAAGGGATTGCTTCAAGGAACTGAATTTTCCATTTGGTGCAGCGTCTTTTAACCTAGAGGTGGCGGGATCGGCGCTGGGCCTCACAAGGCCTCCAGCCTGCAGGCTGCTAACAGGTCCCCAAAGAGTGGTTGGAACTATTTCCTCGTTACTCCTAGGATCTACTAGGCATTGGGGACCTTAAGAGGTGTCACACTCCCAAACAGGAAAGGGAAACTTCTGAACCTGCCTGGGGTCCTCCTCCTCGGAAATTGTGTGTGTGTGTGTGTGTGTGTGTGTGTGTGTGTGTGTGTGTGCGCGCGGCGCGCGCGCGCGCGCGCGCGCACTTCTTTCAGAATAAATCTCTAACCTAGGAGGTGTCCTCAGGACACACCCACCATGTACATACTCTGGGCAAAATTGGATGGATTAAAAACATGGGTTGGAGCTGGGCGGTGGTGGCGCACGCCTTTAATCCCAGCACTCGGGAGTCAGAGGAAGGTAGATCTCTTGAGTGTTCGAGGCCAGCCTGGTCTACAGAGTGAGCTCCAGGACAGGCACCAAAACTACACAGAGAAACCTTCTCTCGGAAAAAGAAAAAACCCCAAAAACCCATAGGTTGGATTCTCTAACATGATATCAGAATTCAGTTATTTAGCACACTCGACTGTCACCCCACTTCTAGGTTTCTCTGATCCCCACACATATTGTAGGGAACCAATATCATGCGTGATATGCAAATATATCTAATTTTTCTTCTGACAATATCATATTTGGTGTTACATTTTTTTTTTTTTTTTTTTTTTTTTTTTTTTTTTTTTTTTTTTTTTTTTTTTTTTTTTTTTTCTGACAATTTTATTTTGTGTTACATTTTATCTTAATGTAGTGTCTGTTCTCTGAATTAAGATGGTTGAATCATATATAAGTTATGTAATACATTTGTTATTAATATATTTTTAGCGAGCCCATTCAAAGTAAATTACAGGTCCTACCTCTAAATATGTTCTTGTAAGAATAAGGGAAATTCACCAAAGTGCAGTGGTCAAATTCAGAATGGTTAGCATTATTATAATCATATCGTCTAATGTATATTATTTGCTAAATTTTGGCAATTATCCCAAATATAAAATATTTTACTCCACCCACCCACACACACACGCATTGTGTTTAGTGTCTTTAAATTTGAACCAGCTCCTCAGCTTTTTGCAACTGTGACTCCCCATGAGCTGATGATTGGTAGGAGACTACATAGGAGATATTGTGTCTTGGTACATTACTTCAGGAACTGTGAAATATCAGCATGACCATTATTGTTGATGTTCCCAATAACGGGGACTATGTCTGCTGGATGCTTCCACCATAAAATTCCCCTCAGTGATAAGTAAATGATTATCGGGGCTGGGAAGATGGCTCAGTGGTTAGATCATGTGCTGACCTTACATTGATATGGTGGCTCAAACCAGCTGTTCCTCTAGTTCCATTGGACCCACCACCCTCCTCTGACCTCCTGTGGGCTCCAGGCTTGTACATGGGCACCTACACATACACTTGGCAACACATTCATACATGTAAAAGCACTTGTTTAATCATCATAATCATCATAATTGTGTAATTATCTTTTAGGATAAGCTCCTACCTACTATAAAGGAGAATTTTTGCTACACTCGATATTGGAGCTGGCTTGGAAGAAATAGACTTTATTGAGAAGGGTGGAAAGAGAAAAGCCAGCATTTATTACCATTAGAGTTTGAATTTATAAAATAGTTCATCTGAGATGATCTTAGGTAGATAATGAAAACGTTTCAAATTATATAGTTGGGTTGCTCAGTTGACAAAAGACGAAACTAAGACTTAACTGTCTTCTGCAAGTTTTATGCATGTCCTGCTGTGCTGCGCTGGAAAATGGATTAAAATGCAAAGCATGGACAGGAGGTCCCTTTCTGATAGCAGAGATATCCAAGGGACTGAGACACCAGGCTTGGAATAAAAGCAGGGCTCAAGCAATCTGGATTATTCTACTCCTCCAGAATATTTTGGTTAAAAATTCTTTAGGACTTTAGAACTTGAATGTTCTCACCAGGAAGAAGATGCATTAATGTTACCCTTTTTGCTATGATACAATACCATGACCAAAAATGGCTTATGGAAGAAGGAGTTTATTTGGACTTTTGGTTCCAGAGGGAGAGTCCATGCACGCCCTCTGCATGGCAGCAGGCAGCTGGAGCTAGGAGCTGAGAGACCACACCTTCAAACACACTCAGAAAGTAGAAAGAGCAAACTGGAAGTGAATTCTCAAAGCCTGCCCAGTGACATGCTTCTTCCAGCAAAGCTCCATTCCCTAAAGGTTCCATAGCCTCTCCCAAACAGTGCCATTAACAGGGGACCAAGTGTTCAGATATGGAAGCCTTTGGGGGGGCATTTCTCATCTAAATCACTAGAGAGAGAGAGAGAGAGAGAGAGAGAGAGAGAGAGAGAGAGAGAGAGAGAGAGAGAGAGAGAGAGAACTCATAATACCATGTAGTGTCTTGGGGATTTCATAGTCAATGTGTGAAGGGCACTTAACAGATTGTCTGCTATGATACTAATTAAAGTTAGCCATTAGTGTGCTTCCTGCTATAACCATCACTGGTATTTCAACCAGTACCTCTGCCGCCACCTCAACAATCGGTTTCTTGAGGATTCAAGAGTGAGACTGAAGCTAGAAAAATAAACGAGTTCTTGCCTTTCCTGGAGAGTTAGTTTGTGGTCAAGGGAACTGGAACCACGACAGGGATATTCCTTCTCTGATGTCACATGAGAGTTTATGCCAAGATTTTCCTCAGTTGAATTTACTGAAATCAAATCACCCACCAGAAGAGCTTTCTGAGGCTAGAAAATGTGAGAGCTGTGGGCGGTGTTAGAACTGACCAGAGCTTCTCAGGCAGGGAGGAGGGGGCCGTGCGTTGGAGAATTCATGAATAGTGTGGTAGAACTGGGAAGTCCTCGTGCACTTGAGACAGTAGCGAGGTGTGAAAGCGCCACCCAAGGATGGGGCAGTCGTCAACAATCGGCAAAAGCTATAAAGCGGGAATTTTCTGAAAAGTGTTTTGATTTCTTGTCAGGGCCATGAACTAATGATAGCGTGCAGGCTATTTTCCAATATTGCTGTTTTTACTCATTTAGAGGTTCTGAATGAAAGTTATGACTCCAGTGTGAGCTACTATTGGGAAATGGAGCAAGTCTCTTTCCTCTGGGTATCACAGGGGCTGGAGAGATGGCTCAGTGGTTAAGAGCAGCTGGTTATTGGTACAGAGGACCCAGGCACATAAGGAACCAAACAACTGAATATGTTAAGGCAAAAAGGCATCACTCAAGGTGATGGTAAAAATTGATATGCTAAGATGATAAAGATTTCATTCACTGAGAAATTGTAATAGTTCTAAGTGTGTATGTAGCAAGTAGTATGGCCTCAAATACCAGAAGAAAACCTGGTAGGTCTGTTAGGATGAACAGACGAATCCACACGAGGTAGCACGTGTCCTTCCTTTTGAAATTAAACATTATTGTGTGCATGTGTGTGAGTGTGTGCGTATGTGTGTGTAAGTGTGTGAGAGAGTGTGTGTGTGAGAGTATGAATGTGTGTGTGAGTGTGTGTGTATCTGTGTGTATGTGTGAGAGAGTATGACTGTGTGAGTGTGTGAGAGAGACTGCGTGCGTGCGTGCGTGCGTGCGTGCGTGCGTGCGTGTGTGTGTGTGTGTGTGTGTGTGTGTGTGTGTAAGCCAGAGGATTACTTGTCAGAACCAGCTCTCCTCACTATGGGTGTCTGAGTGACTGGAATCAGGCTTCACAGTTAGTACCTTAGCTCCCTGAGTCATCTCCTTGGCCCTAGAACACTTGCAGCATACCTCAGTTAGGGTCAGGTGGATCAACCAGTCACGAGTTTGGTAGGGGAGGCGTTAAAAGGCTAAGATTCAGATGTCGTTAAGTTATTGTGAGAATAAACATGTGTAAAATAGTGGAAGGCTGGAAGAGGAGTTGGAGAGGAGGGAAAAGGAGGTGGATTTGATGAAAATACTTTATGCACGTATATAAAGTTCTCAATAAACAGACAAACACCAAGCCCTGAACAATAATTTGAGCCTTTGAGTATCTTCACTCGTGTGGGTTGCTGTCGATCTTGACAGCTGCTCCTTCCTAATCTGTATTATTTCTTCACTTTAAAGTTTTATTGCTCTGTTGCAATCCCTATGAGATAAAGTTATCAAGATGTTTTTCTCCCCTGTGCCGAAAGTGGTGTGTGTGTGTGTGTGTGTGTGTGTGTGTGTGTGTGTGAGACTCCTTAGATCATGAAATAATTAGACCTAAGCCTAGAAGTACTTTATTGATGTGTGTGTGTGTGTGTGTGTGTGTGTGTGTGTGTGACTCCTTAGATCATGAAATAATTAGACCTAAGCCTAGAAGTACTTTATTGGTAGGGACTGAATGAAATGAGAGCTTTATACTATTATGAACGAAGGAAAACTATCAAATCATTTGAGAAAGTTAGATAACCCAGCTTCAAAGGAATTTGGCAAAATCCTGGCCAGTACCCTTCCAAAGTGTTGAGGCAGCGAGGGAAGGCTGAGGGGATCTGAAAACCAAAGGTAATATGGGAGCCTGCATTGGCTGCTGGTCTGGAAAGGGCTCTTACTGCAAAGACTGTGAGACCGGAACAAGGCCTGTAGAGCAGTCATACTATAACACTCTAAGCTCTTAGTGTTGATAAATGTGCACAAGCTGTTTCAGGGGAGGCTGGGGGAAGATGTCTTTGATCAGAAAGTCTTTGTTCCGGTTTTGCATCATTTCCAGAATCCTAAGTCATTTCAGAGTAAAATACCTAAGAGGTAAATGAATAATGATGACAGGCTTGCTCATTTACACTTTGACTTGGAGATTTTTATTATACCGTTCATCTGCTCCTGGCTCCTACTCGCCGGCCACCTGGCTTCAGAATGCTGGGGGAGATAGCACCTTCTGGCTTCAGAATGCAGGGGGAGATAGAACCTTCAAAGAATGGGCAGGACTTTTTGAACACCAAAGAGAGAATCACTTTTTTTCATAATATCCTTTAAAGTTATTGTCTTTACTTAGTGTCAGCAAATAGAATGTGGAGGCATTTTCGAACAATAGTGGATGCTTCTTGGTTTGAGTTAAATTGATGCATTTATAAGGACTTACTCCCCCCGCCCCATGTTCAAGGACTAATTTTTTAAAAACTGTATGAGGGAGCCACACTGAGTACACGAGGAATTTTTTTTATGCCATGTTCTTTTGCTCAAGGTTTCCTTCTTTCTTTGTTTTACTTCTAGTTTATCTTCTCCTTTGAAACTGGTGTGTTGCGGCTTTGATCTCAGGGTAGGGAAGTTCAAAGGCATTGCTGGAGTGGACCAGGATACTTCACTCTTTGAATTCCTGATATGCCAGCCCAACGGGCTACAGTCTCGGTATCAAGTTGTATATTGCTTGAATAACTAAAGGTTGTTTATAAAATTATCAAATGGAATAAATAAATATCTCTTTAGGTCAGTAGGAGGGTATTAATTCATAAAATAAATACCTGCTTTATAGTTCTGAGTAACCGAAATGATTTTCTTCTCATTGAATTTCCTTTATATTTTTCTTCTCAAACCTTCCCCATGGATATTCATTTTCAGAAATGTGGCTTTTGGCAGAGGAAGGTCAACATGTTGTAACCTCAGCATCAGTGCCAGAGGCAAGAGTTTTAAGGAACAAGGGCGATTAGGATGTTTCTATAAATCTCTTGGATTTGGGGTCAAAGAGACAGATAGTAGGATTTCTGATTGGAGGTCCTGATGTTGAAACCTAAATGTTTGGATTAGCAAAAGTGAGAACTTGGGAGGAAATGGGAACCACAAGGGTTCTGCTAGTGAGTTGTTGTTATAGCCAGTCACAGGGCAACAGTCTCAGGATGCTGTTGTTACACACCAAAGGCACAGGAGTCCCTTCCTGCAGCCACCGTGGGGCCTGCCTGAAAGTCCGCTCTCACAGAAGTTGTGTGTGAGTGAGAGAAAAGGGTTTATTAAAAATGAAGCAATGAGCCGGGCGGTGGTGGCACACGCCTTTAATCCCAGCACTCAGGAGGCAGAGCCAGGCGGATCTCTGTGAGTTCGAGGCCAGCCTGTGCTACCAAGTGAGTTTCAGGAAGGCGCAAAGCTACACAGAGAAACCCTGTCTCGAAAAACCAAAAAAAAAAAAAAAAAAAAAAAGAAGCAATGGAGAACAGCATTTGAGAGAGTGACAAAGGCTTTGAGAAGAAAACCAGACAGGGTCATGAGCTGAGATTTGTAGGGTACAGGGCAAAACCCACTTGGCTAGGGTAAGGAGGGGTGATTCCAAGGAGACGGGTGGCAATGGCTGAGTCCGGGGTAACCTGGAAGGAGCGTGCCCTAGAAATAGCAGGCCTGTTGATGGGAAAGAGATAGATGTATGTGGTGATATTTTGTCTGTGTCCCCCAATAAAGCTAATCTGAGGGTCAGAGGAAAAAGCCAGCCACTATAGTAAACATAGAGGTCAGGCAATGGTAGCACACGCCTTTAATCCTATCTCTCAGAAGGCAGAGATCCTCTGTGAGTTCAAGGCCACACTGGGAACAGAGCCAGGCATGGTGGTACATACCTTTAATTCCAGCACTAACCATAATGGTCTGGAGGTCTGTACAGACAGACAGGGAGTGACAGAGCTGGCAGGAAGAGGAAGTGATGTAGCTTGGTGGAGAGAAGAAATGAGATGGCAGAACAGAAAGGCATATAGGCGTGGGTATACAGGAAGTAGGTCTTTTTGGTTGAGGATCTCCAAGTGGTGAGAATGTGGCTGGCTTCTGTTTGCTTTTCTGATCTCCCAGTTTTAACCCCAATATCTGGCTCTGGTTTGTTTTTTTTTTTTTTTAATTAGTAAGACCGTTTAGCAATTCGTCCTATAGATGTATTTATTCAAGAGTAGTTTGAGCCAGACATTCTGAATTTCCAGCCAGAAATCCAAGAATTTGGGATGCTGAAGCAGGAGGATTGCTATGATTTGAGGCCAGCTTGGTCTTCTTGGTGAGACTTTGTCTTTAAAACAACAACAACAACACCCACAAAAAATCCTGCAAACAAAAACAAACAGCAGTAGATTGTTTTCAGAAGTGTGGCTTTTGGCACAGGAAAGTTAACATATTGTAACCTCAGCATCAATGCCAAGGGCGTAAGTTGTTGATTAACAACAGCAAAAACAAAAGTTGTTTGTTGACTGATGTTTCTCAGTTTGTGCATGTGCAATGTCTCCATGACTGACAGTTCCATGGAGGCGCACGAGTAGTCCATGACAGTTTATTCCATTACTGAGGATATGAAAGACAAGCACAGGCTGAGGCACGGCTACTTGACAGCCACATGCCATGCGTTCACTGTTACTCTGAGAGAACATTACTGGGATAATTGGTGAATAATTCTGCAGCCTTGTTAAACGTCTTGAATTTGACGTTACGTGGAGAGGAATGTTTTTGTTCTTGGAAAATATGTGTCGAAGGACTTGGAGGTAACGGGCCATTGTGTGTGCAAATTGCTCAGAAGTGATTCAGCCATCAGAATCGTCATTCACACACGAAGAGGTGAGTCAAAGGTCGCCAAATGTTCTCAGAATTGTTGACTGAGTCTAAACGAGTCTTGAGTTCATTGGATCCTTCTTGGAAGTTTTCTTCATCGTGAAGCAAGAAAACAAAAACAACAACAACAAAAAAATCCCGCCAGCACATGCCAGTCAGCAAAGGAGGTTACAGAGTAGAAAGTACTGTTTCTGGCAATTGAGTTTATAGTTTAGTTAAGTGACAAGTAATGAGCAATAAGTGATGTGTGCACAAGGGAGATGCCATGCATGGCGAGTGTCAACACACTCATTCATGGAGGAATCCAGAGGGGTAGACACGAGGAAGCACACACATGTGGGCGTTTGTAGACTAGAGTGTGGGGTGTGCGTGAAGGGAAGCCTCGAGATGAATGACTCCTGTCTTTGTCGTGTGAGAACACGGGATAGGGCCCTACGAGCTAGGGAGAGTGCTCTCACTGAGAAAACCTTGATTTCAGCCTTGCCAGCCTTCTGAACTGGGGACGAGAAGTGTTTTTGGTTTAAGTTGTCCAGGCTCTGGTATTTTGTTATAGTAAGTCTGAGTTGACTGACAGACAGCCTTTGCTGAAGTTAGAATCCTTATTCATGTACTTGGGTCTTACACCCAGCAGATCTGATTCAGGGCAAAGACCTTTGGCAACATTCTGGGCAGTATCTTTAACTGCAGAATCATTCCTCATATGAGGGCTTCTCATAGACTTTGACCACTGTAGCGGTAACGCCCACATTACCGATACCCGTTCACCATGTCTGAGCGAAGGGCTGCGGATTAAAAAATAGAGACAAAAGACAGCGGGTCATCCGTACGATTGGATGTCGAATGCCGTTTATTGAAAGAGGGAAGAAACCTTAAATACGTACAGGCTTACAGCACAAATGGAGGAACCCCCGGAGGGCAGAAGTTCGCTGTCAATGGTCCACATTCCAGACTCAATGTTCTACATTCTAGCATCTAAGTAGTTAACGCCCAAAATGCAGGATACACAACAAGGAACTTCCCTTAAGCATTCAGAAGGGTGGATACCGGCAGGGAATCTGAATAGGGAGGACATCTGATCAAGGTCAAGCAAGCAAGGCTGCAGCCACTCCCAGTCGGGGGCCAGGGCCCATGGCGCCCACAGTTCCCCCTTTTATTAAATGAGCTTCTGACTTAGGTTGCGTGGGACCAGCAGACCACCTTACCCGTCATAGAGACACTTGCCCAGGCCACACAAGTGCTCTGTCTTAGGTTGGTGGCAGCCCCCCAAGCATTACCCGTCTCTGAATACTCATTAGCATACAGACTCAACCATGTGAGCTGTAGAGTGACTGCTGCCAAAGATCTCAAAGTGGCACTGGGCTTGCAATCTGTGCGACACAGAAAAGACCAACAGAAGTCCGAACCCACCCATAGCCAGGAGGCTAAAGGCAATTGAACCATTCCCTTCTTAAACGAGCCTTACTGTAAATAGGAGTCCTTGTAAGGTGGTATCCCATAAGCAAATGGAACTTGAGTTTTAATAATTTACAACTTACAAAGCCAATTATAATGTATAAAAGTGGAATTAAAGTTATCATGCCCAATAAGAAGAAAGATTAACTAACCGTGGTAGCTAATTTTGCTGCCAGGGTCTCCATTGTGCTAGCTGTAGTAACCAATTATGAAATAGCAATCCAGAAACAATACAGCAGTGGCCACCACTGCTATAACAGCAACAACGGCAACAGCGATGTCAGAGTCTCTTCTGGATCGTGTGAGCATCATCTGTGTCTAGCTGCCACGGTCCACTGGCATGGACACGGCTCCAGGAACACGAACCACCAGGGCCCATTTTTCTTGATCCCAGCACTACTTAGGCTGGCAGGTCTGCAAGAGAACAACTGAGAAACAAAGAAAACAGAAAACAAAAACAGCAAACAAGGAGCAGAACTAATGGCCTCAATAATGGCTACATTCAGGCTCACAAATTTTGAGGTATCTTCAAAAAGGGCTAGATGAATTTCAGGAGGCAAATAAATGTTACACAGAGCCATTCCTGAAAAGTAGGTACTACACCAGCTTGAGGGGGGTTGCAAAATGCGAAAAAGGCTTAGCTGGCATGCTACTGTTTACAACTGAAGTTCATTGACCTTCAGAGTTATCCTTAATCTCCAAGGTGTGGTACATTCTCAATGTTTTTTGAAAAAAGGTTACCATACATTACCTTCTGAGGAATCCAACCACATGGCTACAGTTCCTAGGCTTAGAATAATGTTTGCCAAGGCTGGCTGTATTGGGCTCTCAATCCCCATTGGCATCAGAAGGGAGAGTTTTTTACGAAGGCCCAATAGGTCTCTGTCATGTTGGGATTCAGCAGCAGCCACAGGGTGCACACAGCGTTCAGGAACCCAAAGAGGAACTTCATTGTCCTGTGGAAAGACACAAACAGATCCCCGGGCCCACACCGACACGGGATCGCGTCCCCTCCAAGTGCCAGTAGAAAGATCTTTCCATTGCACCAGAGGATGATTTGCAACAGGAGCCCTCCAGTGCTTATCTGCAGCAGATACTCCAGCAGAATCCACCGATAAAAAATTTAAAATATATAAAACAAGGGAAAGAATAGAATGTGGAGAGGAAAGATGAGCCCCTAACTCCCCCTTTTTTACTTTAGCAATATAAGTTTTTAAGGTACGATGGCAGCGTTCTACTATAGCCTGCCCTTGATGATTATAAGGAATACCAGTCTTATTGACAATAGAAAAATCTTGGCAGAATTTTGAAAATCCCGTACTACTGTAGGCGGGACCATTATTAGTCTTTATGTATTTTGGCACTCCCATGTAAGCAAAAGCATGAAAACAATGATTCTTTACACAAATACAATAAGGGAGAATTAAGATCTATATACTGTACGTGAGCCTGTTTCAGGGTCTCTTGTATACGTTGTAGGGCTATACGTCCTTCAGCTGTTAATTTACGGGGAGATGAAGGGTCAGGGTCGCCCTTTAAGACATCATACAAGGGGCGAAGCTGACCTGTTGGAATTTTTAAAGTGGGCCGAAGCCATTGAATATCTCCCAGAAAGGTTTGGAAATCATTAAGTGTGCGTAGCTGATGCATATGCAGAGTAATCTTTTGTGGGCGTATGCCCGTGCGTAACAATTCATGACCTAAATAATGATAGGGAAAAGATACCTGTACCTTTTCTGGGGCTATCTGTAAATTAGCCAAGCTAAGAACCTCTTGTAAATAAGAAAAGGCATCAAAAACAAGTTTTTTATCTTTAGCAGCCATTAATATATCATCCATATAGTGAATTATATAAACACCTGGAAAAGCTTTTCGAACTGGAGCTAGGGCCAAAGACACATAAATTTGACATATAGTAGGGCTATTAGCCATTCCTTGAGGCAATACCACCCACTGATATCTCTGATAAGGTTCCTTAAGATTTTCTGAAGGAAACACTGAAAGCAAAGCGAGGACTGTCCTCGGGATGCAAAGAATGGTGAAGAAACAGTCCCTCAAGTCAACCACAATTAAATGCCAATGCTTAGGAATTGCCACAGGGCAGGCAAGCCAGGCTGTGTTGCTCCCATGAGAAGCATGGTTTTATTTACAGCTCTAAGATCCTGTAACAGCCTCCATTTTCCTGATTTCTTTTTAATGACAAATATAGGTGAGTTCCAAGGTGAAGTGGAAGGAATGATATGTCCAGCATCTAACTGCTCCTTAACCAATGCATACGCAGCCTCCAATTTTTCCTTAGCAAGGGGCCACTGCTCCACCCATACAGGGTCATCACTCTTTCAAGTGATTTTTATCGGTTGTATTATTGAAGGCTGCTGTGCAGTGACCTCTATGGAAAAGACCCTAATCCTCTAGTATCCCCAGGACCCCTAGTGACACAGTTTTTGTCTGCTGCAGGGAGCGGGTCTCCTTGCAACATTTTCCCTAAGCCTTTGTCCGGGCAGTAGCCCTGACTCTTTAGCATCTGTTGTACAGGCTGTGTAGTAAGCACAGCTCCAATACCATCTAACACATCCCGTCCCCACAAGTTCACTGGAATGTCAGGTGGCACAAAGGGTTGAAAAGTTCCTGCATGACCTTCCTCATCCTTCCAATTTAAAAGTAGCCTGTTCTGTAATGGCGTCTGAGCTGTGCCAATACCTTGTAGGTTAGAGGTAGAATTTTTAAGGGGCCAATTGGGATCTCAGGATTCTTGTGAAATTATAGATATATCCAGCACCAGAATCCAATAAACTTTCAATCTCAATCCTATATAATTTTACTTTTAATTTAGGCTGTTTATCATTGATAACTGTTTGTCAAAACACCTTTTTTTTCCCTGTACTTCCAAAGCCTCCAGTTTTATATATCAGCACCATTTTGAATTTAAAATATGAAAGCAATAATAATTGAGAAACTCTATCACCAGCTTCTGTTTTTATGGTCTTTTTTACATATGTCAATTACAAAAGCATTAAATACAATCTCTATAGGATTTGAAGAGGTAAACTTTAGGTAATATTCTTGAGTATTTTTATAAAATCTTTAAAAGAGAATCCTTTCTTATAAATTTCAAGTAACACATTAATGCAAATAAACCAATTATTAACAATGTGGACCAAACAATTTACCTGTATTTTATTTACTGGAAAAATAATTTTGTAACCTCTTTATCAGGAAGAGATTATCATTTATGGGTTTATCTTAGCAACATTATTTAATAGGCTAATAACCCAATCTATTTTAGGTATTATATTTTATAGAATTAAACCAAGAATTTCTAGAAAGCAACTTAAATTGCAGAGCCAAATTTTCAGTAATGATCAACAGACAAGAGCATACCAAATATATATAGTTTAAAATTATGAATTTTGTTTCTTTAGTTTATCTACCATGAAAATCAAACATTTATCCAAACATTTATTAAGACAATCAAAAGAACAGAACATCCTTTATTCAAACAGCATTGACTTAGCATTCAATGTCCTGACCGAAACCATTTTTCACCAGAAGTTAGGCCCGTTTAAACTTTTAGTGCTAGTCCCTTCCCGGCCTCTGCTCGCTTGGTGAGAGCTGAGGCTGCAGCTTAGCTTTGCTTTGCCCACTGTTTGGGCTCTATTGCCAGCGCCTGCCTGGGCCGCACTCCATCACGGCTCTGCCTCCCACCGGCGTGTACCTGTCCGCCCGCTGCTCCGGGCTATCTCCTGCACGCCTTTGTCTGCCACAGCCACTGGGCGCGCCCCGCACACACAAACTCACATTTAAATTTTCTACTCCCATGAAGGGACTACCTAACAATGAGTTATTCCCACCATAAGGGAAAACAGAAAAACATTTCCCACAAAGGGATCCTAAATATTGAATTATTCCCACACTGAGGGAAAAATAAAAAACATTTGAACCCAAATTAAGCAAACAGACAGCAAAACTTTAAGCTCTGGGCTCACTTGCTGTTCAGCCAGCAGCAATGAGGCCTACCTGCCGATTTTTTGTAATTCAGATGCTGCAGCTCTGTACTGGCAGGACGAAAAAACTCAAGAGTTTTCAGCTCTCCTGAAAACTCTACAGTTGGAAAAAGTCTTTACATTTTCCATTACCACGGGAAGAGGCTTCTCTCTTTCCTTCATCCTTCCTCTACAAGACCCAAATCTTTAGGCCTAGTTTTAAAAATTTTTTCTCTTTTTACCGGGAAAATTCTTTTTTCTTGATTAAAATTTTTTCTCTTTTTTTCTTACGGGAAATTTCCTTTCCTTCCCTCTTCTCTATTGGGAAGATTTCCTTTTTCATTTAAAATCTTTAGCTGTCTTGCTCTTAATAATAGTGCCTTGCCGCCTCAACAGTCCAATTAATTGTTCCTCGAGGAGTGACTGTGAGCTAGCGGCCCCCATTCCAATCCACTCTTACCTTAAAATGCCGGCCGGCCTTCCAAGAGTGTCCGTCAGCTGGTCCTCCTTACTCAGACCTCGGTAGGAACCTCCATTTGTAGCGGTAACGCCCACATTACCGATACCCGTTCACCATGTCTGAGCGAAGGGCTGCGGATTAAAAAATAGAGACAAAAGACAGCGGGTCATCCGTACGATTGGATGTCGAATGCCGTTTATTGAAAGAGGGAAGAAACCTTAAATACGTACAGGCTTACAGCACAAATGGAGGAACCCCCGGAGGGCAGAAGTTCGCTGTCAATGGTCCACATTCCAGACTCAATGTTCTACATTCTAGCATCTAAGTAGTTAACGCCCAAAATGCAGGATACACAACAAGGAACTTCCCTTAAGCATTCAGAAGGGTGGATACCGGCAGGGAATCTGAATAGGGAGGACATCTGATCAAGGTCAAGCAAGCAAGGCTGCAGCCACTCCCAGTCGGGGGCCAGGGCCCATGGCGCCCACAGACCACAAAATGTTAAATTGGGTCTTGGAGAAGTTCTTTTCTTTTTTTTAATGTTTTCTACTTTTATTTTATGTGCATTGGTGTTTTGCCATGAGTGGCAATGGAACTGGACCTACAGAGAGTTGTGAGCCGCCAAGTGGGTGCTGGGAATTGAACCCGGGTTCTCTGAAAGAGCAGTCAGTGCTCTTAACCACTGAGCCATCGCTCCAGCCCCCTAGAACTTCTTTTCTTAGAGGACTAGATTCTTGGTGCTCGGCCTTGCAGGACTGCAGGCAATGGCCGCTCTGACCCTTTTGGTTCACCTGAGTTTTCTTCAGGTGGTCAGCAGATGATGGCAAAGTCTGTGACGAGGGCTAAAGTCCAGGGCGGACAAACGCATGAGTGTGCACTTCAGAGATGATGTCGTTTAGGTGAGGAAAATGAAGCTTTTGGTCACGACTCCATTTATTATCAGGAGACATTAACTGAAGTGGAACTATACCTCTTTCCCTGTGCAAGGAAACCCGCCCCATTATTTTCTCTGTCTCCCTTACACTAATTTCTGATGGTGAAAATGATCATGAATATGTTGTCATGGGGCTGAAGATTAGGAACCCTCTTCATGACCTTGTGACCCCCAAGTCTTTCTTCTTGGCCCCCATGGACATCAGTGTTGGCTGGGTTCTTGGCTCTGCCCTGGCTTCTGAGGGTTCAGGCAGCGACCTGGTCCCACTCCCATTCAGAGGTCCTTTGAGTCTCACCTACCTTATTCTTTTAGTTTTTCTTGGGAAAATGGAAAGCCACATACAGTTTCCACCTAGCTAGTTGTCAACAGGGCTTTCCGCTGCCTCCATGCCACTTAAATGGCAGTGTTCCCATTATTCAGTCATCATCCATTCAGACAGAGGCACCTAATACCTCCTGTGGAGAGAGAGCCAATTTAAATGCAAAGACAGTGCTAGATGCTGAAAACAGGCCCTGAAGTCAATTAATTTCCCTGTGACTTCTTTGAGTCCAGTTTGAGAACTATATTGGATAAAATACACACTTCTAAATCGGCCAGATCCAACCTGTACATTTCCGCACCTACAGAAAAAAGAGCTCATCTTTTAGACAGTAACTGGAAAGAGTTATGAATTAAAGTTAAAGCCCTTAACATTACATATAGGATGCAAGCCATCGTTATAATGGTCAGACTAGCAAATAGTAGTACTGGGGGTTAGGGACAAGTTCAATTTATGAAGAGATTATTTTAAACTTTTGACCAGACAGATATAGGATAGTAATACAACAATTGAGAATATGGGCTCAGGAGTCAAGCAGTCTTGGTTTGCATTTGGGTGGATCACTCACTCTTCATTCATTCATTCATCCCCCATACATTTGCTGGTGGCTAGTCACTGGAAAAAGCAGCAGTGAACAAAACTGACATTCTCTTGCTAATAGTCTCTCAGGGGAAATGGATGTTGTATAAATAGTCATTCAGGTAAATCATAGCCACAGTGGACATGACGCAGAGGATAAAGGTTGGTCCCACGTGAGGGAATAACACAAGAACTTACCTTATGTGGAAGGGTCAGAGGACGCTGATTTAGTGGCTAAAGAGCCACCTTGGTTGGAGGAGACTGAGCATGGGAGGGGGTGGTTAGAGTTGAGGGGGGGGAAAGGAGACAGATGGCTCCTTGTCTTCTTAGAGCCTTGTTTCCTTTTAACACATTGTGGACAACACCATCAGCATTACAAGGTGACTCCAGAATTAAATAATGCTGCATTGCATTTTGCTGAGTCCGGGCTCGGTTTCAGTATTTAACACTTGGTGTGTCCTTTGTGGAATCCCTGAGATGGTGTAGACAAAAAACCAGTGTGGGCCAGGGTTGGCTTCTCCAATGGGGTTTTGAGTACAGAAGGGTACAGCACATGACTTTGGGGAAGTTCAAGAAGAAAATATATTTTAAAAATACTATCTTCATTTATATTTTTGTGTATTTTGGTGATAAACCAGATATGCACAGTAGTACACTTTATATAAACATAGTCCTGGCAAGATACTAGCAAAATTATTTGTAGATCCCAAGGTAAAATAATGGGTTTAAGGATCAGATGAGCAGGTAGACTTGAAAACAGCCTCTACAGCACACTCCCTATGGGCTCCTTGGGCAAGACCAAGCTGCTCAGTCTTGTGACATTACTGTAAGGGCTGAATGCTGTAAAATTAGTATAATGACAGTTTATGTTTTCATGTATCCAGTCCTTGAGAAAGGATCACTAATTGTGCCCTTCAAGGAACAAATATTGAATACAGACATCTTTTTAAAGATGTGTATGCATTGCCGGGTGGTGGCGGCACACGCCTTTAATCCCAGCACTCGGGAGGCAGAGGCAGGCGGATCTCTGTGAGTTCGAGGCCAGCCTGGGCTACAGAGTGAGATCCAGGAAAGGCACAAAGCTGCACAGAGAAAACCTGTCTCGAAAAACAAAAACAAAAACAACAAAAAAAGATGTGTGTGTACGATGCTTGTGTGCATGTGTGCATGCGGGTGTGTAGATTTGCATATGTCATGGCATATGTGTGGAGGTCAGAGGTCAACCTTGGGTGTTTTGGTCTTCCTTTTATACTTTGAGTCAGGGTCAGTCTCTCTGTCATTTTATAGTTGTGCAAACCAGGCTTGATGGCTGTGGGGTTCTTTTTCCTGCCTCCCATTCTCCTGCGGGGATTACAGACACTCGCCACTGTATCCAGCTGTATGTGGGTTCTGCGGGTTTGAACTCAGTTCCACATGGTTGTGTAGCCATCGTTTTACCCACTGAGCGCTTTCCCTAGCCCTGGAAAATGACATTTTGAAAGGCCTTTAGAAATCATGAAAAGCTGGTGTCTAAATAGTGACCCTTCATCAGGGACTCCACGAGAACACGACCCACAGAATCAACTGCCTGGGACTCATGGGGAGCTCACAGAGATCGGAGAGCCTGTAGGAGTCTGACCTAGGTCCTCTGCATATACTTTATGGTTGAGTAGTTTGGTATTCTTGTGGGGTTCCTAACAGTGGGAGCAGGGACTGTCTCTGACTCTTTTGCCTACTTTTGGGACCCTTTCCCCCTGCTGGGTGTCTCATCTAGCCATGGTGGGATGGTATGTTCTTGGTCTTAATGTAGCTTTGTTATGCTGTGTTTGTTTGGTTGATGTCCTGAGAAGCCTCTTCTTTTCTGAAGGGGAGAATAGGAGGGTGGGATGGGGGAGGGGCGGATGGGGGAGGGGCGGATGGGGGAGGGGCTGATGGGGGAGGGCAGAGGAGGGATGGGGCGGAGAGGGAGAGACTTGGGGGAGGGGAGGGAGGGGAAACTTCAGTTGGGATGTACTTTATGAGAGAAGAATAAGAAAAATATATAGTGACCCTTCATGTGATGAATCTCAGTTTATTGGTGAAGTGTGAGTTGGTGTTGCTTTTATGTGAGATAAGCACCCAAATCCTTAAAATGTTTATTACACAGCCGTGTTAGCAGACATTGCTGAAGGTCAGAGGTCGAAGCCTCAGCAGGGCCTAGCAGCTTATCTCCCTCCCTCCAGCAAAGCCTCCTGCTCTCTACCCGCCCTTATCTGGAGAATGTCCCTGGGCCTGGAGGACTGACCCGGTCTGAAAGCTCTCTCTAAACCAGATGCCTGATTCATCTTTAGCTTGACCCTTGGCACAGATCCCTGCTGAGAAGACTTGCTCTAGGAGCCCTGCTATAGGACCCTACTGCCACACACTAACTAAGAGTGTCACAGTTAGTGTAAATTAGGGTTTGTCCCCAGGTGCCCCAATCCTATGTATTCCTTATACTCTGGAGTAAAATTGAGCTGATTCACTGAAATCCGTCTCCCAGAGGGCTGTCTCCATTTGTGCTCATGGTCGCCAAAGCTTTCTGTCTTCCCATCTGCCTCTTCCCCTCCTGACCTGGTGGCCAGAAGGCCGAGGGGGAAAGAGGACCTCCACACAGCCATTTCTTTTTTGGGAATTATTCCTAAGAATAAATTAAAATACATCTTTTATGCTGGAATATCATGTAGGTGGTTAGAACTGCTAGGATTGTGGGGACCGTTGGAGAGGGACTAAATGCATTTCATAGTATAAGATGGACATAAACTTTTGTGGGTCCTAGAGTAGAATTTTATGGTGTCTATTTGGGTCAAATAGGCATTTTGGGTGTCTATTTGACAAAGGGTGGACTTAAACCCATGATGATTTATCCTGAATCTCAGCTTGATTGGGCTGTGAGATGCCTAGGGATTACTAAAGTACACTTTGCAGCGTGTCTATGAAGGCATTTCAAAGAGGACCAGCTAAGGGAGAAAACCTGCCTTGGATGACTGTGGCACCATCCTGCAGGTGGGGAGTGTTTTATAGAGTCAACATGAACAAAGAGAAAGCTTCCTAGTATAGGCAATCTTTATTGGTCCACTTCCTGGCTACCATGCCATAAATTGTTCTCCTCCACCATGCCCCCACTCCATGGTGGACTGAAAGTTGGGCTAGACGTTGAGGATTAGAATAGAAATGAGGGAAATGTGGATTCTGGTTAAATGAGAAGTGTGTTATATAGAGCTTGAGGAGTTTATTTCTTACCTTGTTTACCTGGGTAGGTTTTATAAGGATATTCCTATTGATTGTCACCTTGCCAGGATCTAGAATCTCCTAGGGAACAGGTCTCCAGGGACACCTGTGGGAGTTATCTGCTTAAGTTGGCCTCTGGCCAAGCCCATAGGGGATTACTGTGGATAACTGATGTGAGAAGAATCATCTTAATTGTGGGCAGGCTCATTCCCTGGGCAGGGAATTCTAGACTATATAAAATAGAGAACGAGAGCTGAGTTTTAACAAGCATGTCAGCATGCATTTATCACTTCTTCTTCCGATGGATGCAATGTGAGCAGCAACTTCAAATTCCTGCTGCCGTGAGCCCCCCCCCCCCCCCATGATGGACTGTACTTTGAACAATGAGCTAAAATAATCCTCCTCCTCTTCCTCTTCCTTCTTCCCCATTTATTTACATTTTATATGCATGAGTGCCTGTAGGCATTTATATGTACCATATGCATGCCTGGGGCCTATAGAGACCAGAAGAAAGTGTCAGATCCCCTGTAGCTGGAGTTACAGATGGTTGAGAGCCCGACATGTGGGTGATGGGAGCCTACCCTGGGGCCTCTGCAAGAATAGCAAGGGTCTAACTGCTGAGTGTTGCTACAGTCCCCACCCCCTTCTTTATATTGAAGTTGCTTTTGTCAGGGAATTTTATCAGAGCAACAGGAAAGAAAAAGACACCGAGGAAGTAGTGATCAGAGCTTCGGGAAAGATCAGCACGAAGGAAGATGGAAGGAAGTAGGAATTCCTCCTACTCTGTCAGTCTTCACTTGTTTCGGGGTGGGGTTTTGGCAGAGCCATTTCAGTCCTGACGTTGACATGCTTGCTTCAACTCAGGTGCTTGAGAGCTTGGTGAGTTGGTGTTAGTCAGAGGAGGCTGCCACACTTGCCTCACAGAACACACCTTGCTATCTGTCTTAGGGTTTTTATTGCTGTGGAGAGACACCATGACCACAGCAACTCTTATAAAGGACAACATCTCATTGGGTGGCTTACAGTCTTAGAGGTTTAGTCCATTGTCATCATGGAGGGAAATATGGTGCCGTGCAGGCAGACATGGTGCTGGAGAAGGAGCTGAGAGTTTACATCTTGATCAGCAGGCAACAGGAAGAGGGCTGTGACACTGGGTGTAGCTTGAGCATAGGAGACCTGAAAGCCCACCCGCACACTGACACACTTCCTCTAACAAGGCCACACCTACTCCAACGAAGTCACACCTCCTAATAGTGCCACTCCCTGTGAGCCAATTACATTCAAGCTACTGCATTATCTCAACAGGAACCTGGGTGAGGTGATGAGGAATACACACCAAAGGACTTGAATCTTGGAAACTGGGGGCTGGGGCGATAGCTCGGATGGTAGCACATCTCCCTCCCTACTGGCCTGACCTCACTACGTAGACCAGGCTGGCCTCAAACTCACAGATCAACCTGTCTTCTGAGTGCTGGGATTAACATGTTCAGTTTAGTCAGCTTTCTTAGACAACTGAATCACAACCCCACAGTGGGCCGGGCCCTCCTCATCTGTTAACAGTGAATACAGTTCCTCACAGACATGGCCATAGGCTAACTGGATCTGGGCACACACGCCCTCTTTGCAGATGATTCTAGGTTATACCAAGTTGGCAATAACAGCTAAGGAGGATAGCCTCTGCTGTCTTCTTCTTTGAGTCCTCAGCTGCCTTTACTCTCTTCACTGGAGCTTATGGGGAGATTAGGATGTGGGTCCTGGCGGGGAGGGAGGTAGATCTAGTTTAAGGTGGATCTACCTTTCAGAAACATGTGGTTCCTTCCTAAACTGACACCCGTCACTCTCATGCTACATGATGTCAGTGGATGGAGCTTGAGATCCACCTTGACTCATTCTTGACTTATTCTGAAACAAACTATACAAATGTCATTCTAAACACTTTATTGTGAATCTTGTACCTTTGCATAAATTATTTAAAAATTTTATTACAAATTAGTGTGTGTGTGTGTGTGTGTGTGTGTGTGTGTGTGTGCATGTGTGTGCATTCCATTGCCCACATTTGAGGGGTGGATCCAGGGGTTGAACTAAGGTATCCTAACAGGCTCAGCCAGGTCAATGATCCCAGGTTTGCATGATTTCTTATAGGAAGGTTTAAAATTGTTAGAATATTTGTTTCCATGTTCTTAAGATTTCCACACTCTCTTGTGTTCTGAATGAACCTCTGAGAGCCTTTGTTACCACCAGGAGATGGTAACAAAGTCCTGGAGACCATGCATTTCTCTTACCAGAAGAAAGAGCTGCTGGAAAACATGAAGCAACAGTGTTTTCAGGAGGTTTTCCTGGGCAGCACCAAGGCCTTGTTTGGAAGAGAAAACAGGGGTTTGGTTCAACACAGATGTTATTTAGGAAGGTTTTTTTTTTTTTCCCTTCTCTTGTCTGGTTTGTCCTTTGTTCATTGGAGACCTTTTACAATTAGGGAAAAAAAAATAAAAGCATTGAATTTCCGTTTCAAGCTTCTGGGACACTCATATTTTGGCTGCCACATTATTTTTGTTTCCTCTATCAGTGGTGAGTTTTCTGCCTCAGAAAGAAGTAGTTCAAACTGTCCCTCCTCCACAAACACATCCCAAGCACTCCACCCACCCCCCACCTTCTGCTTTATCTTCAATCACCCTAGGGTTCAGGTTCAGGGTTTCTTGTTGCCTCTGCAGCCAATCAGAGCTCACAAAGAAGCCAGGCATGGTGGCACACACCTGGAATCCTAGCATTTGGGAGGTGGAAGAGAGCAGGAGTTCCAAAGTTCAAGGTCATTTTCTGCTACACAGTGGGTTTGGAACTAGCCTGGGCTACATAAGACGACACCTCAAGAAAACTTTGAAACCCAAGAGAACAAAACACAACACCCAGGAGATTAGGAACGTGACTCAGTGGTGAAAGGCTGGCTGTGTAGAGATGAAGACCCAAGTTTGGATTTCCAGCACTACACACACACACACACACACACACACACACACACACACACATACACACACACACACACACATACACACACACACATACACACACAGAGAGAAAGATACATATATGTGTGTATATATCATATATAGACATGCATATATATATGTGTATATATATCATATAGATAATATGTAATATATAATATAGGCAGGCATTGCAGTTTGTGTCTGTAACCTCAGTGCTGGGGATTTGGAGACAGAGACTCTGGAAGGCACTGGCCAGCCAGCCAAATCAGTGAGTTTCTGGGTCAATGAAAGACCCTGTCTCAAAATCTATGGTGGTAAGTGATTATGGAAGACACATGACATAGACACTGGTCTCCACAAGCATCCACATGTGTATGTGAACACACACACACACACACACACACACACACACACACACACACACCCCGACATGTGTGCTTGTATATACAAGAGCATGCACACACATGCATACACACAGAAAAAAACAAGACCTAAAACCCCAAGCAAACAGAGATCACAAAACATACAACTTCTGCGGTCTCTAGAGGTTAGTACGTGACAACTGAGAACTTGGTGATTTAAACTCCTAAACATGCTTCCAGCTATCACTTAAGATTTTTAGTATGGAAGTTCATCACTTTAAAAATCTATTTGGAACAGAACCACAAGCATACATAAAGTGTGCATGTTTATGGGTATCATGGGGTGTTTTGATACACAGATAAAAGTTAATTGTTTTCCTTTAGGAATCATGGACATTACCAAAGTTGCTATTGTTCCTTTTGAAAATTATTTCTACTCTTGACCTCTTCAGCAGTAATTAATATATAGGACACCCCCCATTGGTATCTTTCAGGCCACTAAAAATACTTTGTGTGTGCATTTGTATCTAGAGAAGTTACTATTTCTTTAGCATGTACTTTTAAAACTAAACGGTGGATTCTGGAGAGATGGCTCAGCTGTTGAGAATACTGTCTACCCTTCCAGAGATCCTGGGTTGAATTCCCAGCACCCACATGGCAGCTCACAACCATTTGTAACTTTAGTTCCAGGAGAGCCAACATTCCCTTCTGGCTTCCAGGGGCTCAATGTGGTGCACAGACATGCATTCAGGCAAAACACCCGTATAGATAAAATAAAAACAAAATCTTAAAGACATAGATGGTCTGATACTGTTAGCTTTGTTCTCTAATTCACTTTATTTAAAGATGTATGCTTTTGAAATCTCCTTATGTTGATCACATAGATTAGATTGGTTCTTTTTTTTCCTGAAAAAAAATTTTTTTTTGAGATTTTAATATAATTACTTCATTTCTCCTTCTCATATACCTCTCTACATCCTCTTTCAAATCCCTGGCCTGTTTTTCACTAATTGTTATTGCATGTACACATATATATTCATAAAGATAACCTGTTCAGTCTGTATAATGTTACTTGTGTGTGTGTTTTCACAGCTGACCGTTTGGCATTGGACAAACAATTGATGTGCTCTTCCCTGGGTAGACCACCTCCCCTGCTCCCAGCTTTCCTCAGTTGCCTATAGTTCTCTGTGTTTGGTTGAGGCTTCATGGGCTCTTCCCCAAGCTGTTTGGTGTGTTCGCTGGTCTCCTCCTTGTTCAGCTCACCTTTGAGCAGTCATGTTAGTGAGACTTTACAGATGGAGCTTCTGACGTCACTGGGAGGCACAATCTCACAGCGAAGTCCTTGATGCTCTGGTTCTTCACACTCTTTCTGCCCACTCTTCTGTAATGTACCCCGAGCTTCAGGTGCAGGACTGTTTTGTAGATAGAGCCACTGGGACTGGACTCTACACCTCTACATTTTGATTGGTTGGGGTTTTCTGTCATGGTCTCTATCTGTTGCCAAGAGAAGCTTCCTTGACGAGGTGAAGATAACTCTTAACTGTGGGTATAAGGGACAAATGTTTATAGATTGTTGTCAGGGTTAGTTTGGTTCCTTTAACTGCTTTCTAGAGTCTCATCTTATGGATAGACAAAAGTTTGCTATTTCCTGTTGTAACAAATATTACAGTGATAAGCCTTGTGTAGAACTGGAAGGACTGTGGGGCAGAGAGTATACACAAAAGTGACAGCCACATTTTATACACCCATTCACAGAGTACACATTGAACTCATTTTTATGTAGATCTATAGTTTTTCTTCTCTCTCTCCATCCCTCCCCTCTTCCTCCCTCCTTTGCTCACCTCCCCCCATCTCCCTACTATTGGCTTTTTAAAAAATCTGCCAATATAATTTTCTTTTGTGACCTTACTTTCCTCAGTTTTAAGGACAGCCCCTACTTATAGGGTCATTGTGAATGGGGACAGCTCCTGGATCAGTGGATATTAGTGGTGTATTGTTATCTAACACTCCAGGAGTCATTTTTAAAGCAAATACCAAAAGGGATTGGCATTTATGTATTTGTTGGTGGAATTTTCTATCCAGTCAGCCAGCTCCCAAATAATCACACAGAGACTTACTATTAATTATAAATGTGCAGCTGATAGCTTTGGCTTGTTACTAACTGGCTCTTACAACTTAAATTAATCCATGTTCCTTTTCTATGTTTTTCTATGTGGCTCATACCTTTCTTCAGCAAGGCATGTCCATCTTACTTGTCCCTGAGTCTCCTGGTGACTGTGTCCTTCTTCATCACAGTGCTCTCTTCCTGTCCATAAGTCCCACCTAACCTCTTCTTGACTAGCTACTGGCCATTTAGCTCTGTATTAAATCAATGAGAGCAACACGTCTTCACAGTGTACAAGAAGATTATTCCACAATAAACTGTGACTCCTGCTCACCACATAATGTCTTTAGCAGAGCAATAATATGAAGGTTGTTCAAGAATAGTGTTTTCTTTTCAGGGAGTATATTGAATTAGAAGGGGTTATGTGAATAATAAATGAGTCCAAAGGAAGATAATATGAAATGACATGTTCAGCTTTGTTTGAAGTCCTTGGATTCATGCAGAAATATCTTCTGAAGTTTGCCTATGTCTGCTAAGTTGTAGGTACTTGGGCTGCTTTCTTAGGTCCTCCACCCATCACTTTGCCCCATTAGACATGAATGAGCCCTAGAGACCAAGTGCAGGCAGAGGAGAAAAGCAGAAGGCTCAGGAGAGTCCTGACAGATCATCAACATTTTGACCAGAACAACCATGTCCAACCTCCAGCCAATGGTCTACGTGTCTCAGTATAGGTCTAAGTGTGGTCCAGCACACTTTAGGTTAATGTCATATTGCAACATCAAAAAGACAGACATCTGTGGACTGGAGGAGTGATCAGGTAGAAAAATTTGTTTTTTAAGAAGATCAATGTGCTGTGAATTAAGGAAGAAACTAGTTGGTGAGGAGAAGATGGACAGCAGAAAAGAATATCTTAGAAGGGGTTTTTCACTAGGCAGCACTGGAAACGTGTGTGTGTGTGTGAAAGAGAGAGAGGGAGGGAAGAGAGAAAATGTGTGTGTGTGTGTGTGTGTGTGTGTGTGTGTGTGTGTGTGTGAGAGAGAGAGAGAGAGAGAGAGAGAGAGAGAGAGAGAGAGAGAGAGAGAGAGAGAGAGAGAGATTCAATAATGGAAGAGTCTGTGGTAATTCAGTTGAACATTATGGTGTGGTGTAATGCTGGAGCAAAGGGAAGAATAGCTGTGGGACCCGGAGATGAGAATAGAATGAACCTGAGAGCTTTTGAGTGTCCCATACTGGTAGTGACTTTCCTCTTCTCCTTTTTTTTTTTTTTTTTTCTGTTTTTGTCCATGGGATGATAAGATAGCTAGGCACTGTAGTAGCAAGACTGGCCCGGACACTGCCCACAGGTCAGATAATTGGGCACATTGTGTACTAAATTATGAGTGAGCTCATCTTTGCTTTATGGCACCGAACTTCGAAACTATCCTTTATTCTGAAAAAAACTATGAGCCTCCGGAAAGCAATTTCATTCATTATCATAATAGTATCAGCGGCAGAATCAAATCATATGTAGTTGGCTCTCTAAAATTAATGTAAAATTGCTTCATGCTAGCTGGGTGGTACCTAATGGCTTCAATTGTCCTCATGGGAGGACAAATGGATGGGGCCTTAATTTTGCCACTGTGGGTAGATTGGAAAAAAAAAAAAGATTGTGTTTAATACTTACAGGTAAAGTTGAGGGATTTTAAAAAAAAAAGAGGGCTGCAGGAGGGTTTGATTAAAAGAAACCTCCTGAAATATCAGTTCTCACCCGTGTTCCAATCTGTGCTGTCAGTCACCTCTTTGTCACTGTGGTCTTCACAGAGAGACTGCACAGGAGGGCTGGTGCATTTTAGCTCTGCTTGACCCTTTAAAAACTACTTAACGGGGATGGAGGATGCCATGAAAATGAGGTTCCCCAAATCAACCTGATCAGAGCCCATCTGAGCTCAGAGAGACCGAGGCAGCATGCACAGGGCCTGCACGGGTCTCTGCCAGGTGCTTTGGGTGTATATTGTGGCTTCCAGTTTAGTGTTCGTGTGGGGCTCCTGAGTGTGTGAGCGAGTGGGGCTTTGATTCTTGTGCCCTCTCTTGGGCTCTTTTCCTTCTGTTTGTCTTGTCCAAATCCAGTGGGTGAGTTTTTGTTTATCTTACTATATTTTATTTTGTTATCTTTTATTACCATCCCTTAGAAGCCTATTTGTTTTCTTGTGAGGCAGAAAGGGAGTGAATCCCCGTGGGAGGGGAGGTGGGGCATGGAGAAGCGGGAGGAGTAGAGGGAAGAGAACTGTAGTCAGGATATATTATGTGAGAATATATTCTCAATAAAGGGGGGAAAAGCAACAGAGGACATGCATTCTGATGATGCAAGTAATACACAGTCCTTGTGATGGACCTGGAAAATATGGGAAGAGGAAAAGAATCACAGCATTTCTGGCCAGCATTTTAAAACTTATATTTAACTATACAAATAATATAAAACTAAGCCATTGCACTCTTACCCTGTGTTCAACACTGGTGTCCCTCCTGGAGGTCATTATTACTACCAGGCATGTGTGTTTTGTTCACTTTGATTTGTCATAGACGTACAAATAGGAAATACATAGTAGTATTTTCCATTTTCCTTTCAGTTTATGAACACAAGCATCAGGTTGTGGCTCTATACTTTTTTGGTATTGTTCAGTGATGTCTCTTGGAGACAATATAATGCTCTGATGTGCAGATCTGTCTCCTGTTCCCCATTTTGTGGGGTTCTACAGTTCAGGAAGGCCTTTGTTTAATAACTGTTCATGTGAACAGGAGTTTACAATGCTTTAATAACTTCCCCCCTTTGTTGTTACTATAAATCATGTAATAATAATAATTATCTGTATGCTGTCTCTGTGCACATGTGTGAATAGTTTTCAAGGAGAAATAGCTGGAGAGCTGAGCTGTTGGGTCAGCTTGTTTGCTTGATTTGGTAGTGCAAGAGATTGCCATCAGGGCTTTATACATGCTTGGCAAGTTCTCTGACATGGACTGCTTTGCACCCATACCCATGTTTTTAACTGAGATACATCCGTGTCCACCCATGAACATTTGAAGATGTTAATACTTTTGGTACAGAGCTCCTTTAGATCAGGACCTGCTAGGATGAAGGGCTATTTCTGAACTGTTTCATATGGCTCTTAATATTATATTCAGTGGGCACATTGCATTTATTAGAAGGGATATAAAACAATGAGATAATTACAGCACTTCTTAAATGAGATAATTACATCACTTCCTCAGTGAAATGTGCTTTGTTGTTGAAAGAGATCACAGGCATTGGAGAACTTATTCTCCTAATAAAATTTTTATTAAGTGGTGGGCTGTGTACACTAAGGTTGAAACCTCTCCCGAGCACACTTCAGTCTCTCATGGCCTCATGTAGGAAGTGTTGAGAGTCAGTAGGCCCTTCTGAATCCTGAATGAGGCCGGTAGGACGGGACCCTGCACCAAGAGCTTCCATTCAACCTGTTTTGGCTCTCTCCCCAGGAGTATTTAGCCACCTTGGTTGTGTTGTGACTGTAAACAGGCACACACACGTGGTGCACAGGTATACATGCAGCAAAACACCCAGACACATAACATAAAACAAAATCGAAAACAAACAAACAACAACAACAACAACAACAACAACAACAAACCCAAAAAAACCTGGGACGATTTGGACAGGCAGGGACCCTTACTTTTGCATCAGCAGTTGTCCGTGGGAGCCCAGAACTGTTACCTTCCAGAAGGGCCTAGACTTCCTGTGAATCTCCACCACCCCATCTCTCATCTCATGCATTCACTTAAGTTGCTTTCATGATCTGAGAGTGATTGTGATACTGAGGAAAATGGCAAAATGAACCATTAGGAAGAAGGCGACCTTTTACATGTAAGCCGCATAATTCCTCGGCAAAGAAGTGAGATCGGAAAGCAGCAGCCCATCATCTTCGTATGTGGAAGGACAGTGAAGCTTGCTCCACAGGATGTAGCAGTTAAAAAGAAGCTCTTTTCAGAATTCTTTTCTCTCTCTCTCTCTCTCTCTCTCTCTCTCTCTCTCTCTCTCTCTCTCTCTCTCTCTCTCTCTCTCTCTCTCTCTCCCTCTCTCCCTCTCTCCCTCTCTCCCTCTCTCCTCTCTCCCTCTCTCCCCCTCTCCCCCTCTCTCCCTCTCTCCCTCTTTGGGTTTTTTGAGGCAAAGTTTCTCTGTGTAACAGAGCCTGTCCTGGAACTTGCTCTGTAGAGCAGGCTGGCCTCAAACTCACAGAAATCTGCCTGCCTCTGCCTCCCGAGTGCTGGGATTAAAGACGTGCACCACCATTGCCTGGCTGCTGTTTCTTTTTGTTCTGGGCTGATGTGAGACATTGAGTTAAGTAAAAGGAAACTTGAAAACATTATTTTAATTTACTTTTTTTGTGCATGTGCGTGTGAATGATGTGTGTTCATTTACAGTCAGTGCCCATGGCATGGTTCTCTTGTGGAGGTCAGAGGAAAACCTCGGATGTTGGTCCTTACCGTCCACCTTGTTTGAGACAGGGTCTCTTTGTAGTTGAGTGCTGTGTATTCCAGACTGCCTGGCTGGCCTGTGAGCTACTGGGATTCCTCCGTCTCTGCCCCGCAGCTCCCTGTAGAACTGCTAGGACAGATGGACGCCTGGCTTTTATACGGGTCCTAGGGATTTGAACTCAGGTCCTCACATTTGCACGGCCAGTGCTTTATCCACTGAGCCATCTTCTTAGCTAGGAAAAAACTCTAAGCTAGCCACCTCCAATTCTTGCTTGCTTGGTTTCTTTTTCTTGTTCTGCCACCCCCTCCTCCTCCTCCTCTTCCTCCAACCTCCTTATTCTATTGTTTTGTTTTTGCTTTTTTTTTTTTTTTTTTTTTTTTTTTTTTTTTTTCCATTCAGTTCCTTACCAGATTCCTGTTTCTTGTTGTTTTTGCTTTTTAAGATAGGGTCTCATGTAACCCAGGCTGGCCTTGAAGTTGACAAGTGGTCAATGTTAATCTTAAAGTCCTGGTCCTATTGTCTCCAACTCCCAAGTGCTACCATGCCTGGCTCTCCTCCCTCCCTCCCTCCCTCCCTCCTTCCTTCCTTCCTTTCATTGGAATTCCAACCCAAAGCCTCACACATGGGCTCTGCTACTGAGCACCCACATTATTTTTCTCATAGAACAGTCTAAGACTTATTTTTCTTGTAAGATACAGGGTTTTGCTATGTTGTAGAGGTTGGCCTCACACTCTGGATCCTCCTACCTCGGCTTCTTGAGTGCTAGGATTATAGGTGTGGGCCATGGCACCCAGCTCTAAAGATCAAATCTTAAATGCCTTATCTCTACCATGATCTCGGGTGTGTCTGTGCATCATTATTTCTTGGGCTGCTTCTTGTTTCCTTTTGAACTTTGAGAAAAAGACACAGTATCTACTCGGTAGCATTTTCTATGCATTTGAAATACAAAGGAAACTTCCATCTGAGATACCTTTGTGCAGTCTCAGATGACAGACTGTTTAACACTCCTTTTAATGCTTTGTCTTTTGTGGAAACTCTACCAGGAAACTGCCAATCATCCCACGGAATTCCCAGTCACCCGGGAACAGCTGAACCACTACCGGGATGCGGCTGAAAATGCTCAAAGTGAACTGGCTGCAACTTTGGTCAAATTCGAATGCGCTCAGTCTGAGGTTGAGACGCTGTACACATTCATCACTCAGAAGTGAATTTTTAAAGCCTTTTATAGGGTGAAATGGGTTGCTGAGGATTAGAAATAAGATAGTAAGCAAGGGATTTTTGACCTATTGACAAAGTTTAGACTTACTTTCTTGTGTGCTTAGCACCTCTAACTCCATGCTGGCTTTTAGATTTTAGTGAAGTCTGTATAACCTGGGGACACTTGAGGACTTTGGGTTAAAGTTGCATGGGCCTTGAGGAACTTGAAGTCTCCTTCAGAATGTCTTCCCTTAATATGGGTTGCTTGTATTCCAGAGCTCTTAGAAGGATTTCTGAATTCTCGTCATGTGGGAGTTCTGATTGGGCAAATTCCAAGATTGACTAGTGTAGTGGAGTTTTGGAGCCTCTCTGGAATCATTCTGCCCCAGAGCAGTGGCTGTGAGGGGTCTAGACTGGCCTGTGAGGTAATGAGCAGTGTCACTTGAGGGTGCCAGGGACCAAATGAGAGATGAACTTGTAACATGTGTGTGACTCTGCATGCACGCACATTCTCAGTTCTGAAGAACCACATGTGTGTGAAGATGGTCCTGGCAGAAGAGACCGGACGTTCTTGGTCAGTAGAATGCAAATACCCTCCAGCATTTTGATGCTTCAGAACCCACAGAAGTCCAAAAGTTCCCTTTGCATAATTTCCCTTTGTTGACAGATTTCTCCCAAGAATCTGAATGTTATTTTTCTTTACCACCTACAATTATGGTCAAGAAGGCAAATGGGAGAAATACAGTGATATCCTGAACATCTGGATTTATTTGAGAGACAGTTGTGGCTTAGAGGTTCCCTGAATCATTGTAAATCAGTGCTAAATGCAGCAATACTGATAGAGTAAATGGGTTCCCACTGTGAAATATTTTATTGCTTTTTGTAATATCCACCACAAATATTTCTCGAGTAGCATGAAATCAACTTAAGATGTTGCTCAATTTTATTTTTGTCTGTGTGCTGGGTATTGAATTCAAGGTCTCTCACGTACTATATAATTATTCTTCCACCAGGCTATCACACTAGCCTTCAACTGATTTTCGAAAAAGATAGACTATGACTATTAGTCAGGAATTTATTCAGCCATAATTTCTAATTTGGTAATGCAGACCCAAATTCAAGAAAGAGAAAGTGAAATTGGACTAGGTTATGAATAAAAAGATGAAAATTTAAATTACAATTTTGGTTCTTTTGGTAGGCACTTCCAATGGCACATTGTTAAATCTCCCCCCCTCTTCCCCGTCCCGGTCTCTTTACATTAGCTTCGAGAGCTCCGCTCCAAGATGCTTTCTAAAGAAGTTTGCTGTCAAGAGCTGAAGGCTGAAATGGAGAGCTACAAAGAAAACAGTGCCCGAAAATCATCTCTCCTCGTCTCTTTGAGGGGCAGAGTGCAGGACCTCCAAGAGGAATTGGCAGCTCTTTCTGCTTCTAAAATCCGAACAGAGATCTCTGCTCACACCACGATGAAGGAGAATCAGGAACTAATGAAGAAAGTCCTAGAATTGGATGAAAAATTACAGTAAGAAAGTTGGAAATGTTTCTCTGTTTGCTAGTGGCCATACTAGCTTTAGATCTCAGCCTATGTCTCGAGCGGACTTTGAAAGTTATACATTATTTTTCCTTGAAACTCAAACTGAAAAAAAAAATTACAGACCTCAAATATCCTTTGTAGTCTTGGAAACTTTGCTCGAGTTCAAACGTCATCAAGTATTTCAACAAACACAGCATTGTCTTAGGCATGCTTAGAACCTGTTGGTGAGACCTGCAAAAACTTATGGCATATATTAGATGTGAGAGTTTTCTTAAGTACAAGCTTAACTTTGGAGTGACAGGGAATCCCACAGGAGTATATTTAGAGGTTTGCTAAAAAAATGCAAGGAAGCCAGACATCCCTAAATAGGTCTTATTGGCATTTTATACAGAGAACTCATGAAACTCAGTTTTTTTTTTTTTGTTTTTTTTTTTTAACTTCGTTCAATCAAGAGGTTACTATTAAAACAAAATTGGGAACTTCTGGCTTCCAAAATATATTTAAAAATTCTGTGTATGGCTTTATTTTATTTTATATTTTAAGACAAGAGTCTCTCCATGTAATTTTGGCTATCCTGGAATTATAGACCAGGCTAGCCTCAAACTCAGAGATCTGCCTCTCTACCTCTCAAGTGTTGGGATTATATTAATATGTTTTGAGACATGGTGTTGCTATGTAGCATTGAACTTAAGATGGCTCTGCCTCTGCCTCCTGAGTGCTAGGATTACAGTCATGCCGTGCCATGACCAGCTTTAAATATCACTATTAATGAAGTAGTTGATACTATTTTTATGTATTCCATCTTAAAAAATGAACCAGTGCCCCCAGCCCCGTCCTTTTCTACCTATAAACAAACTTTTTTTTTGTTTGTTTGCTTGACTTTAAACCAGTCTCTCTCTGTGTAGCCCAGGCTGGTGTTGAATTCATAATCCTCCTTCCTTTTCCTCTTGAGAACTTGGATTACAGGAGTTCTTACATCTTTTTATGAAGCGGTATCTCCAGTTTATCTCTTTTCTCTGCTCCACTGAAATTCCTTGGTAATGATCACCAGTAATGGCACAGGGCTGCTGGCCTCTGCAGCATCAGTTATGGCTGATCTGTGAACCAATTTTCTCCCTCGGCTTCCAGAACATTACACACAACTGGTTTATCTCTTCCTTTTCTTTTTTTCTGATTTTCTTCTTCCGCTTGACTTCCAAATATTGGAGTGCCTTTCTCCTTATTTCCATGTTATTTAATCTCCTGCCTTTTAAGTATGAGCTAGATTCGGGTGATACCACAGCAACTCTGTTTTCAGCTTGAAACGCCTCTCACACACAAGACACACAAACCTGGGCATCTTCATGTGGACGCCCAGTAGACATTTCAACTTTATGCATCTGAAACTGGGATCCTGAGGTTCCCACCATATCCTTCTGTACTTATTTGATTTGGTGATAATTTCATTCTTCTAGCCACCAGGTAAAACATCCCTGGTTCTCTTTTTCTTTAATATTCTTCTCTGTTTAGCAAATGCATTCACAACATCTTAAAAAGAAAACTAAATATGAACTATTTTGCATTTGTTACCCCAATCACACTATCATCTCTCATCTGGACTTATTGTAGCAAGAATATACTACTTGAAGACCCTATTCCTGGTACCAGTTTATTCTTTGAGTAATTTAGGGTATTGTTATAGTGTAATAGAACATGTGGCTTAGCCAACAAAAATTTACTGCTCATAGTTCTGGAGGCTGGGAAGTTCAAGATTGAAGTGCTGACTGATTTATTTCCTGGTAAGGGCTCACTTCCTGTTTGAAGACAAATTTCTTTTTTCTTTTTCTCCCCAATGGTAGAGAGAGAAAGAGAGATAGTCTCTTTCTTGTTTCCTTCCAAAAATATAATAATCTTATTCATAGGGATTCACATTCGTGACCTAATAATTACCTCTTGGAAGCCTCAAGTATACATACTCTCTCACGGAGGATGAGCAATTCAGCGTATGGGGACCAGAAATAACCAGTTCAAACGTGTTTTTCTTCTGTCAATGTGCAACCCCAGCCAGAAAAATCCAGAATTTAAGCACACATTAAATCATGTCAGTCCTCAGCTAGGACTCCTCCAGTGACTTCTCTTCTTACTTAGGGTAAAGACCTAGTGTTTTCACAACCAAAAAGGCTCAGACTAACCTGCTCATGTCACCCTCCTCTCCCTTATCCCTTCTGTTCCAGACCACTGGCTTCTTTGCTGTTCCTTGAACTGACAGACACGATCCTTCCTCAGGCCCTTCGCAACTGCTCATCCCATTGTTGCCAAGGTCCTTCTGAAGATAGCGTGGTTATGTCTGATCTAGCCGCTCACTCGGAAGGACCTGGGCATTGAGTCCTTCCAAGAGTGCTATGTCTACAAACTTTTTACTCCCTTTTCTGTTTGATCGTTTCCCTCCAGTCTTTATATGACAATTACATGGATTAATATTCTGATAAGCTTCATGGAGCAAGGATTGTTATCTATCTTGCTCACTTCTGTGTGGGAGCCGACAGAGACTCCCTAGTAAGGCCTTACTCAAAGTCAGAAAGTCTGAGCTTGCTTTACCCAGCGGGGCTGCATAATGGGATCATTTGGCCAAGGGTGTGGTTACCGGCTGTTTGGAAGGGTCTACACTTGTTGGTACTTTGTACCTCCACCTTGAAAGGGGGAGGTCTTTTGCCCCTCCCCGTGGTGATATTTAAAAGGCCCATCATGAATAAAGTCTGGGTGACTGGGTATGGACCCAGGGCCCTCCCAAAGCTATCCTGTGTCTCTGTCTTTTCTCTCCGTCTGTGTCTATATTTCTGTATAATACTTCTTCACACCTCTCTCCTCCCACCAAGAACCCTTAGACAGGTCAAAGCTGGACCCCGACACTTCTGCATCTTTTACACCCCTGATAGGATCCAGTGCATAGTTATGTTCACTAATTATCTCCTACATACATGTGTAATGCAAATGTCATATACTTACTGTAAAAACACCCTTTCAATACAGAAAATCTCAAGAAGAAATTAAAATTACTCAAAACCTTTGTTTATAGAAAATCTTATTAGCATTTTTGAATAGACTTTCTGATGATTTTGCTGAATTGCACTATGTAAGATAGTACTTTTTACTTTAATAGCACTTGGAGCAAGAGGCGGATTCTGTGAGTTGAGCAGCTGTAAATGATCAAAAAAAAAAAAAAAAAAAAAAAAATAAAATAAAATAAAATAAAAAAATAAAAAATAAAAAAAGATAGTACTTTTTCTGACTACTACATTGTTGATGTTTTAAAAAGTCATTTGGTTTATCATCTTAATGGCATTTTATATTCCACTTCTAAAATAGCTTAATTGGGAGCTGGAGAGATAGCTCAGTGGATAAGAACACTTCCAACTCTTTCAGGGGAGCAGGTTTGGTTCCCAGCACCCACATGGCAGCTCACAATTGTCCGTTTATAACTCCAGTTCCAGAGGATCCAGTGCCCTCTTCTGGTCTTAATGGGTACTAGGTAGAAATGTGATGCACATACATATAACTAGCTAAACACTCATGCCCATAAAATATAAATAAAAAAAAATCTTTAAAAGCTAAACTTACTTAAAACTAGTTCCTTGGCTCTTTCCTTTAAACATTTAGATTCATTTCATTAAAAAGTTTACTATAAAACAATCTGAATAGGACATCTGCAGACACTCGAATTTTTACAGTTATGTGGATATTTCCTTAGGGTAGATTCTTGGGACTTTATTCGGTCAGTTAAAAAGCAGATAGCTATGGACATAATTTAGGGACCTTTGCAATAGAGCTGTGATGTTGAAATCTTGTGGTTAATGTGTGGGGTCACCTAGGCAGATCTATCAGAGCCATGGCAGGCATTGTGCTTTTTTTGTGAGTGCGGAAACTACAGATAGATCAACACTAGTCATTTATTAATGCACTTTCCTAAATGGAAATATGATATGCTTTTGAGTATGTGCAATTACATGCTTTGTTAATCTTTGAATAGAGTCAAAAATTTTGCAGTAAACACTTAACGTGGGAAAAAGAAAGCAATAATCATGATTATTGTCTAGAATACTGAAAAATGGTACTAAATTACTGAGATGATTCTAATTTGCCTTAAAAGTATGCCTGTTTTTTGATGATATCTCTCTGAACATTGAAAGCATTGGAAATGCACTGTGCTTTTTCAATAGACCTATTGGAGACCAAATACCTGACATTTCATTGACTTGTCAATTTCCATACATTGCCAATATGCTAAAGATTCTCTGTGTACCTGCTCATATTACTCTTTGCTGGTGCTTGAATATTTTCCTCTCCACAGGTGGAGGATCCCCTGCTTCAGATATTATCTTTGTATGTATGTATGTATGTATGTATGTATGTATGTATATATGTATATGTGTCCACCAGTTATACTTGGCTGTGAACCTTATAGCGACATAATATCTAAAAAGAAAATGAAACTTGGCCTTCTAGCCTCTTTGAGGGCACAGTAGAGGCCTCAGGGCTTGTGGATTGTGACCACACCCATGGTGGAGGGTCTGTGTATGAACTAAGTGCTTGCCTTTATGTCTGCAGATCAGTTGAAAACAGGGGGCAAAGACTCTTCCCCTCCTGGTATTAGATCTAGGTACCATGGAGATTTTTATCTTCCGTAGACTGTAGGTGTGCTGAAGTTGCTTCAGCATTTCTCATTTCCTGCCAGAACTTAGCTGTCAATCATTTGTACTGGGTCATTACGACGTATTGAAAGTGGTAGTTATTCCCCATGGAGAGCTTTCGTTCCGACTTGGTTTGATGAATGTTATCTGCTATAGTGCTAACCCTTGATCTATTTGTTATTTCACTGATAGAAACTGTTCAAAGGAAAGTGAGGAGGCTAAGAAACAAGGCTCAGAGAATCTCCGGAGACATGAGGAATTGCGGACTCAGCTCCGCGACTGCTTGAGCCTAGACAAGAAGCACGAGGAAGAGTCCGATGAAGATTTCATTTTAAAGGTATTTGCATGCAGGTTTAAGGCACACTATACACCCAGGGTCACACTGACATGGGACAGGAAAGGGCAGTGTGGTGGATGGGTCTAGAGTTGGCAGAAGACTGGACAGTAGCCCAAAGGGAGCATTAATTAATGGTGTAGACCAGGGTAGACCATATCACCTCTATGAGCTTCCATTCTCGGTTCTTCACTAGCATTTTTTTGAGATTAATTAGTGTCTAAAAGGGATTAATTATGTTGTCTAAAATGCATTTAGGTATTCAAATGCAATTAATTATCGAAATGATATGTTTGTGCATGAACTTTTTTCTTTTCGTTACAAACACACACCAACAAAATCAGACAAATAAAACATTAATGTTTTAATTTTCATTTGATTTTTTTTAAATGAACACATGTGGCATTAGACTTCACTATTCATCTTCAAATAAAGTGTTTTTGTGGATTCTCCTCCTCCTCTTGCTTTCCCCCATGTTCCCATCCCATCCTGTATCCTTCAAAGATGGGAACAGGACCAGAGGACCCATGCGACACCAAGTGGAAAGACGTGGGCTACAGCTTGTACTTTCGTTACTGCCCCAGCTGCAGCCCTCTGTGTAGTGTGCTTAATAAAATATTTCCTGTAGTCTGAATTTCTCGGGTCCCCGCCCAGCCCCCCACGGTCCAGACAAATCTCTCTCACCCACGGTCCACAGTCTCTTATCCATGGTCCCACAGCTGGTCAGTCCCAATTAAACGCACAGAGGCTTATATTATTTACAAACTTTATGGCCCATGGCTAAGAATTCTTGCTGGCTGTCTCTTCTAACTTAACCCATTTCTATTGATCTATAAGTTGCCACGTGACTATGGCTTACCTAAGGTCTGCTGGCATGTTGTTCCTCGGGCGGCAGGCTGGCGTCTCTCTCCTTCCTTTCTCTCTCCTTGGATTTCCCACCTGCCTCTAAGCTGCCTTGCCATAGGCCAAAGCAGCTTGTTTATTAACCAATCATAGCAACACTTATTCACAGATTACAGAAAGACATCACACAGCAATTACCCCCAACTCTGCCCCCCCCCAAAAAAAGTGTCATTTTAGGCATATGTAGTGAGTAAAAAGCTAGACTTCATTCTAAAGTATTATTACCTTTTACATCAGAAATAATAAAATCTTATCCTTTGGCAGATTGCTATTAAAGGTGGAAACTGCTAATTCTGATGTAATGCTTGGTTTGGTACATGATGATTCATACAGGTGTCTGCTCATTCATAAACATCTTGTGTCCTTATATCCTGACAGATTCAGCCATTCTTAAAAGTCTCCTCCCAGCTGTCTACTAGTCAGCCCTACGGCGTCCCCTGCAAGCTGATTCATTTTGATTTAGCAACAGTCCACTGCATAAAGCGAGGGCTAGAGTGCCAGGGACCCTCATGTGTAGCTGGGGTTATCTCCTGGTCCTGCCTGGCCTACCGTCAGGATGAATCTCTCTCACCTGCCAGTCCTGCAGCCAAGTAAACACACACAGATGCTTATATTATTTAAACTGTTTGACTTAATGGCTCAGGCGTCTTGCTATCTAGTTCTTATATCTTAAATTAACCCATTTGTATTAATCTATACCTTACCACATGGCTCGTGGCTTACCGGTACTTTACATCCTGTTCCTCATGGCAGCGGCTGGCAGCGTCTCCTTGCCTCAGCCTTCCACCTCCCAGCATTCTCCTCCTCCTTGTCCCGCCTACACTATCCTTCCTGCCTGACTACCGGACAATCAGCATTTTATTTATCAATCAATCATAGCAACATATATTTACAGCATACAGGACATCTCATAGCATTCGTGGGTGGTGAATGTTCCTACTCCTCCTAGTGAATATAGGACTAGGTGCTGGCTTGTACGAGTCCACTTTTTGGTGTGGTTTGGGGGACTTGTATGTTTCTTAAGCCAAGTGGTGGGCAAAGCAAAAGGGAACTTAAAATTTCTTTGGGAATCCCTTCCCTGTACTAGTGACAACCTAAGCGTATTTCAGTAGGATCTCTGTTAATCATGCCCCTTTATTTTCTGTATTCCCAATGCTTTGCCATTTGGCCCTTACCTACCAGGAGAGCCCATCCCCCCAAACTCAGCCAGCTCGTGCAAATGGTAGGTGATTCCCTTGGATGGCCACTTTTACATGCAAACAAAAACAAAGACCACTCCTCAGCCGCCTCCTGGATCTTACACCCTTGGCCACAGTCCTGTTGCTCTGCTCACCTCAGAACTAGATATCAGATGGCTCTGAGCAACCCCGGCCCCACCTCAAGTCCTGCAAGTATTCATTCCAGCCAGTCCTCAGCCTGGATCACTCTAGTTTCTTCCCACAGAAGCCATAAGGAAGCCGCTTGTCTGTATTTCCTTGTTCCTCTTCCTTCTCAGTGGACCCAGGGATTCTCCAAGTACTGACCCTTGCAACAAAGACATGTATAATGAGTAATCTCTCCTTTTCTCAAACATTTTATTTTTGTGGTGTGTGTGTGTGTGTGTGTGTGTGTGTGTGTGTGTGTGTGTATGTGTATGTGTGTATACACATGTGAGTACAGGTGTTCCTGGAGGCCAGAGGTGTTGGATCCCTTAGAGATGGAGTCACAGGTGGTTGTGAACTGCCTGACATGCGTGCTAGGAACTGATTTGGGTCTTCTGCAAGAGCAGTCCACACTTGTAACCACTGTGCCATCTGTCCTGCCCTGAGTGGTCTCTTCAATAACAATTTCCTTGTAGGCCTTATCAAACTCAAAAGCAAGGAGACCTATGTTTTTAAACAGAGTACCCCAGCTGGAGCAGGTACTCCCCCTTTTTTTTTTTTTTTTTTCCGAGACAGGGTTTCTCTGTGTTGTTTTGTTGCCTATTCTGGATCTTGCTCTGTAGACCAGGCTGGCCTGGAACTCACAGAGATCTGCCTGGCTCTGCCTCCCAAGTGCTGGGATTAAAGGCGTTCACCACCACCGCCCGGCACAGGTACTCCTTTTTAAAGATCTCACTGTCAGACAGGAAATCTTGTACCTACTAAGCATCCCTATGAGAAGCAGAAGAAAATCCACACTATCACAGTCATTCCTTTACTTTCACATGTCTGTGTAAACACATGGTAAAAAAAATGCGGGGGGGGGGAGCATTCTTTAACAAAAAAAAGATCTTAGTTTTGGTTATGTGTATGTGTGTGTACATCTGTGTGGGGGCATGGGTATATGCTCTTGGAGATCAGAATAAGGCATCAGATGCAAAGAAGCTTCTAGTCCTGTAGGAGGAGTAGGAACATTCATCACCCGTGAGGGTCCCTGGCACTTTAGTCACTCCATATACTGGACTGTTGCTAAATCAAAATGAATCAGCTTGCAGAGGACGCTGTAGGGCTGACTAGTGGACAGCTGGGAGGAGACTTTTAAGAATGGCTGTATGAGTATCTGTCAGGAAGCAACTGGAGTTGTAGGTAGTTGTGAACTGCTTGATTTGGGTTCTGGGAACTGAACATGGGTCCTCTGGAAGATCAGTATATATTTTTTAACTATTAGTTCATTTTTCTAATATCTCCCACATTTAGACATGGTCTTACTATGTCACCCTGGTTGGCCTGGAGCTCTCTGTGTAAACAAGATGGGCCTTGAACTCGAAGAGATCTACATACCTCTGCCTCCTGTGTTCTGGGAGTTAAGATGTGTCACTATGCCTAGCCAGGAAGCAGTCTTCATAATTGATTTGATGTTCATGCATCCATTTTACCAATGTTTAATGAATGTACATTACATGCTGGGCACTGTTCTGGGGATGTGGCAATGAATGCCACAAGGTTAATTCTACATCCTTGGGGAAACACCCAGCTTTCATTGTTATGGGGTGGAGATGGTACCACGGTGAATAACTGTGATGCCATCCTATCTGGTGAAGGGTTCTGTGAAGAAAATCACCTTGTGATGCAGGCTTAGGGAATGAAGGATGCCCGCAGTTTGGGAAGCTGGCGTAGGCAGACCGGGGCACTACCCCAGAGGTAGGGACTTAGATGGATGCTGAGAAGTGAGCATGGGAATGTGAGGTAGTGTGCAAGAGTTGATGGACAGCATTGAGTTGTGACTTGGTCCCAAGTGTAGGGGCTGAGAGATGGGCTACTTCCATGGGTGGTCCACACACAAAAGCTGACCATGCTATCTGGGCTCTCAAGTCCTGTTACGGGCATTGTTAATGGCCCTAGAGAGTGAGCTTATCTACGTGGCTAGTGTATTGGTGAAATTATTAAGGCCACCACTCCACATAGTTAAAAGGGAGGTTTATTTTGTGAGGTAACTTACAAGTGAAGGGATAGGTAACAGGGTCTGGGAAAGGTGTGCCACAGTCCAGCAGTGTTCTCTGGAGAACTCTACTCGGTTTAGCTCCAGCATCCAGGGTCCAGGAACCAAGAGAGCCTGCGCATCTCAGCCCTGCCTTGTAGGTGTGACCATTACCAAAGCCTCAGTGGGGGTTGGAACTTCCAGGTCAAAGCTGGAATGGCTATGCACTACACTAGTGAGTCTTATAAATGCTTCCAGTGCACATTTTTCAACACACAGCATGGAAAGCAAAAAGCCCTGTGAACACTAATCCCCACGACAACCATTTTTAGCACGTTCCATAGGATGCTTACCATTATTTGGAAAGATATTCGTAAACACAACTGCTCTGTTTTCTCTGCGGTGCCCCCATGCCAGCACCTTGCACACAGTGGGTGCAAGTGGATGTGGGCTGAGGGCAGCTCTCTTGGTCAGTGACCTTGGCTGTCTTCTTAGCCTATGGTCTCGCCTCCAGCATACTTCATCTGGCACTCGCCAAAGCTTACTCACCTCCCACCGTCCTTGCCTTGTGGCCTCCTTTGAATGATTTTAATTTGATCACTGGGTCTGCAAATAGTGGCGTGTAGAGGCTGCCTTTGAAAGTGTGACTGTTTGGATCTGTCTTTTTTATTGTTCTGTAAGATCACAACCTCATTAGGCTATAGATTGTGAATTGCTTGGAGAAAGTGGATGGAATTGTCTGTTTTTGTTTTTTTGTGTTTCTTTTTAGCACAGCTGTAATTTTTTTTCTCTTCAGCTTAGAGAGCTGTGCAAGGAAAACACGTTCCTGAAAGAACAAATCAGTACTCTTGAAGAGACTATAAATGTCCATGAGATGGAGGCAAAAGCTAACAGAGAAACGATCATGAGGCTGGCGGCGGAAGTCAGCAGGGAGCAGAAAAGAGCTGCCTCCTGGGCGCTGGAGAAAGACAAGCTGAATCAGGTACAGTGGGCTGAAGGTGCCTCTGTGCCGAGCTCACAGAGCAGAAATGCGGGAGCAGATGTCCTGAAATTATGGGCTACTGTTTCAAAGGGCTGCTCTCAGCAGGAAGGGCGGCCCATTGTGGGGCTAAGTGATCCAAGTAGCACATTTGATGTTTGAGATATACTTTTTATACGTACTAGTTATATATTTCTAATTGCAAAAAAGAAGTACAAAATGTTCTAAAGGATTTGTAGACAGGATGGCCTACTTTGATTAGATAATAAGGATGTTTTTCATATTCAAGTCTTAGACTTTGAACTAATAGGTAATGAGTTTAAAAGATGCAAAATTCTAGTTGCACAAAAGATATTAAATGTCAGCTCCTCCCTCTCTTCCCTTTTCTTAGGCACCCACTTCTCTGGGGAAACTTTTTGTAATTCCTTTTTTATTTAATTAATTGTGTGTGTGTGCCCTACACACGGGTGGAGGTCAGAGGTTGACAATGGGGTTAACAATGGCGGTCTTTCTTTATATCTCTCCACTTTATTTTTTGAAACAGAGTTTTCCACCGAGCCAGGAGCTCGCCAACTGGCCACACTGGATGGATAGAGGGTTCTCAAAATCCCGACTTCACCTTTGGGATTATAGTGGTGTTCTCTCTCTCTTCTTCTTCCTTCCTCTCTCTCCCTCCCTTTCCCCTCTTCATACTTGGCTTTTTGCACAGATAATGGGGATCTAAATGTAAATTCTCTTGTTTATGTAGAAGCAATCTGAGCAATCCTAGCCTTTTTTTTTTTCTTTGAAACACATTTAAAAAATATATATAACCTTCTGGAACTATTCAATGTACTTGTATATGTATAATACAATACACTACACACTGTTATCAACAAGACCATTATGAAGAATTGTATCACTTACTTTGCTGTTGTGATAGAATACTCTAACAAAGGCAGTTTTGGGGAGAAAAGTTTCATGTTGGCTTACAGTTCCAGAGGGGATATGGTCCAGGATGGGAGAGAAACCATGACAGCCGGAGTGAGAGGCCGTCTGGTGGTCAGGAAGAAGACTGATCATATTTCATCCACACACAGGAAGCAGAAAGAGAGGAAACAGGAAGTAGGGTCAGCTATAAAATCCCACCTCAAATCCCACCCCCAGTGATATACTTCCTCCAGGAGGGCTCTGCCTCCTGCAGGTTCCAGAACCTCCCCAATAGCACCACCCACTGGGGACAAAGTGTTCAAACACATGAGCCTATGAGGGGCATTTCTCTTTTAAACCACAATAGTCCTATATATTTTTTCACATGTCATTTGTCATGTAAAACAAAATCCTAGAAGACTTGGCAGATCCAAGTACATGGATGCCATAATTCTGAGAGGTGTCCACCAAAGGAATTGGCTCCTAATTATAAACTTTTGTTTACACAATGAATAGCTTGGTCTTTTCCAACTAGCTAGCCCTTGTTTGAGTGTGAGAATAAATACTGTATGTTTAACACTGTGTAATCTTTTAATTATGTTTTGAATTACGTGTTGAAGAAACTCATTATTGGATTAACACTAACCATTCACTTTCAAAAGCTACAGCGAGTGTAGCCAATTAGGGAACATGCCGTGGCTCTCTCTAGTCATGGATTGGGACTTTCTGATTAGGTACTAACTGGATGTCCCAGAGAGGCTCCACGAGGGAGGAAGGCCCAGTGGCCTCAAGGCTAAGAATGATGTGAGTTGGTGTGTGAAGGAGGCATCTTCCTTACACCTTCCTTATCTACAGCGATGTCACTGGGTCTGACAGTGATCTGCAGTAATGATGATGATTTCCAATTATTCCACAGTCACGATGGTCATTTCTCATTATTTCCAGCGCTCTTCATGAACAAATTCCCTTACCTTTGGCTTTCCTTCCCCGGTACTTCAGCACTGGGGAAAAGCAAAGACTGTCGTTTTCATCAGCTCCTTATCTTGGACAGTTTGTGCTTCTAGAACAAAATGCCACAGGCTTGGCTGGCGATCCAGTGCAGTGAGAGCATGAGAGTCTCACTGTGCAAGCCTTGGGTTCGTTTGATTCCCAGGACTGTAAAAATATAGGGAAATGACACTTAAAAAAATTCAGAGTATATGGCTTATACTAGAGTGAGTTGGAAATGCCAGGTCATGTGCTGGTGTGGCTGAATTCTAATGAGGTCCTCGTCTATGCTTACACATGTAGCAGGGTTTTTTTTTTTTTTTTCTTTCTTTTTTTTTTTTTCTGTGACTCACATGGCAGAGGGAAAGGGAAGGGGATGGAGCAAGGTGGAGGGAGGGAAAGAGCGAGAGAAAGAGGGAGAAGAGGAGGAGGGAGGGAGATAGATGGATCGATAGATAAATAGACAGACAGATAGGCAGGCAGGCAGACAGAGAGACAGACAGACAGATATTTGTCTAGCATTTGCTATGTGGCTCCAGGCTGGCCTCAAATGCATAGCAATCTTCCTTCATTAGCTTCTCAGAGGCTGGAGTTAGAGGCATACACCCTGTACCTGGCTCCCAACTCTTTAGTGTAACAAAAATTTTTTTTTCCCTTCTGCAGTTACCCGAGGTATCTGTAGGGTAACAATTATGAGGTCATTTCTTGCTTTTTTTGTTTGTGATACTGGCATCGAACCCAGGGCTTCATGCATGTTAGTTAGGCAAGTGGTCTACCAGGAAGCTGTGTTCTTATCTTTATTCTTCAGGATGTTAGCATACACCAAATCTTGTCTTGATGAACTATCCCCCAGATAGTGGCAAAGTGATAATTTATACATTGATAGTTCCTTCTAGATTAGCTGCCCCTCCCTCTCCTCCCTCCCTCCCTCCCTCCCTCCCTCCCTCCCTCCCTCCCTCCCTCGATCTCTTGTTTTTCTTAAAGGACCCAGAATCCAGAACAACGCGCTGACTACGTGGATGTTCGGCTGCTATAATTCTATAAAAAGCAGTGTCTTTTTCATTTTTTGACATTAACTTTTATTGTTTGCTTGTCTAACAGTTCTTCTCTCGATAGTCCAAATTCTCTGATCTTGGGCATCTGAAGCTCCTTGGAGATGGCCCTGTGCCCCTGCCCCATGACACTTGTTTAACGCCTCCTTACTTTCAGGACAAAGGCAATATCCTAGGCTTACTTGAAACTTCCAGGTTCCCAGCCCCAACCCCTCAATTCCCTAGAGAACTGGCGTTCTCCTTGTCAAGGAAACAAGGTGCTTTGAGACCATACTTAATCCTGCAGGCGCGCTCACTTCCTGTACATTCACCGTCTCGCAGTGACAGTGCTCAGTGAGATTGTGTGATCTGTTCAAGTTCACACAGCGATCACGTGGCAAGCCTGGGGCCTGAACCCGTGTCGCCACAGTGCTCGGCCTCTGTCAATCATCCTCTTTGCATGGCGGCAGCCGCCACATCATCCTATATATAATTGTGCTGGCAGGATTATTTATTAGCGGAAGAACAATAATAAACAGCTGTGCAATTTCCTTAGTGAGTATAAACTTTCAAAAAGTGTCTCTGGACGTTAGTAGGAAATGAGTGAGAAAGTGTGTCAGAGTGCTACACGAAACAGGAAAACAGAACCCAACTCCTTTTCTTATATAAGTGTCTTTACTTGGGAGTGATCTGGAAACTCAAGCACTTTGGCTCCAGGTTCCTGCCAGCATCATAAAAATTGTAAAATAAAAATATGGGCAATAAAAACCTGAGGTCTTTAATAAAGTGCTCATTCACAGAACTATTACTCTGATGATTTACTATCAAAAAATTCCACCCAGTGCTTCTTACTGACAAGTTAACAGCCTCAGAAAATCTCCAGACTGCTTTCCAAAGCTCTGTTTTTGAGGTAGGAAACTTTATTAGGAAAGTCCAGATGTATGCAAGAGGCTGGAGTAGCCTAGCCTCACAGCTGGGGGTGGTGGTGGTGTCTACAAAATTTGGCTTTATCGCTTTGTTTAAAGACTGTATTAAGCACCAAGTGTGGTGGCGCGCACTTTTAATCTCAGCATTCAGGAGGCAGAGGCAGGAGGATCTCTGTGAGTTAATGGTCAGTCTGGTCTACATAGTAAGACCCTGACTCCAAGAAAAAAAATCCAGGTGATATATCATGTGTAATAAATATATTCTTTGGAAATCTTTAGCAGTTATTTTGTGTGTTTGGGTACTGGGAACTGAAGTGAAGATATTATGCCTGTTAAGCACATGTACCCCTCAGCTGCACCAAAAATGTTGCAGTGTGGTTTTTTTTTTTTTTTTTTTTTGGTTTTTTTGAGACAGGGTTTCTCTGTGTAGCTTTGCGCCTTTTTCCTGGAGCTCACTTGGTAGCCAGGCTGGCTCGAACTCACAAAGATCCGCCTGCCTCTGCCTCCCAAGTGCTGGGATTAAAGGCATGCGCGGCCACGCCCGGCTGTGTGTTTTAAAAGCTGTCAAAGCTTGGTACCTTTTATCTTTGTGATCTTAAAAAAAAAAAAAAATTCAGCTCTGTTCAAAGTAGCCACTTTGCCCATAAAAGCCACACACACCTTTCTTAGAGCCTAGAAGTTAAATACACATGTTCTACTTTAAATAGCCTCTTTTGTTAACACTGTTTCATATTTCCTTGGTTAGAAAGAAGAAACTAGGGGATGGTACTGTTTTTGGATCCAGTTATACCTAGGTTTGGAATGATGACCCTTCTGTATTATTTTCTTCATTATGCTACGTTCAAGGAGTACAGACAGCAGAGCCTAATATGGTGGGCAGAGGAGTTAAGAAGCAGGCTGGAGTAGCTCAAGTTAATGGTCTCCATCTCAAGATCTGGCATCCCCTATTAGAAAAGCCTCAGGGGACACCTAGGAGGGATTGTTTAGCCTCTAGGACGCTTCATGAGAGACTATGTTGATTAGGTTAATTGAGGTTGGGAAACCCACAGTAGAAATGGGTGGTACTATTCCCTAGGCTTGGGTCCTGGACTATAAAAAGGAGAAAGCTAGCTGAGCATATTGTGTATATAATGGGACCAGCTGCTTCATGCTACCACTGTGTTGACTTCTCCAGCATGAGGGACCAACACCATTAAACCATGAGTGGAAAAAAAAAAACCTCTCCTCTCGAGTTGCTTAGTCATTTTATTGTTGCTGTTGTTTTTGTTTTTGTTTTGTTTTTCCAGACAGGGTTTCTTTATGTAGCCCTGGCTGTCATGGAACTTACTCTGTAGACCATGTTGGCCTTGAACTCAAAGAGATCCACCTACCTCTGCCTCCCAAGTGCTGGAATCAAAGGTGGGCACCACCACCACCTGGCTATTGCTGGGACTTTGGTTGTGGCTCCAGAATCATTTGATTATGAAGTCCTTCCCAGGCATGCAACTTTTCTTATGGAACCTTTGGTTTCTTTGAAAATTATCCCTAAAATGGGAATATGACTTAAGGCTATATGTTATATGTATTTTTAGTATTTTTTTAAGTTATAGGTAATAATCCTTGATGTCTGTGGGGGCTCCAATCCAGGATGCCCCATGGAGAGCAAAAAAAAAAAAAAAAAATCTGTGGATGTTCAAGCCATTGTGTAAAGTACTATAGTTTAGCATACATATCATCTCACAGATTTTAGGTTATCTCTCAATTACTTCTAACACTTAATACAATCAGACTAGCACACAACTATTATTTGTTAAGAATTTACAAGGAAAAGGTCTGCACTTAATTTCCTTCCTGTGTATTTTTGACCTGTTGTTGGATCCATGTATGTAGGAAGCCACAGCTACAGAGAACACACGGTAACATCCGTGTAGTACTCAGTGTGCATCCAGTACACAATTTACTTTTTCTTCTCTCTCCTTGTGACTCACTTTTACCTAGAGATTAAAATGAGCATGAGATTATTTGAAGAGAAGAGGCAGGCAGAACAGTTCCTGGAAGTGAGAAATGGTTAGACATAGATTACTAAGGAAACCAAGGCTGTCTAACACCATGTGCCATGTTGGAAGAAACCTTCAGGTAATTTCCTATCTAGACCCCAGCTCTCATAGGAATGTGAATTATCTTTAGTTATTTGTTTTGAGATAAGTTCTCACTATGCAGCTAGTTGGGGCTAAACTATGTAGACCAGGCTAGGCTCAAACTCACAGAGATCAGCTTGCCTCTGCCTCCCAGGCACTGGGATTAAAGGCGAGTGCCATGCCTGTCATATTTTATTATTCCAATTTATTAGTTATTTTTGGCAGTTCTGGGGGTTGACCCCAGGGCCTTATGTATACTAGGTAAGCACTTTAAAGACTTATCTTTCCCCTGCTACCTGGTGGCTAGCCCTTCCTCAGGCTCCCCCAGAGGTGCAAAGTCCCTGATGTTCCTGCACTTCCAGCTGGGGCAGTTCCCCATCAAAAGAGCCTGAGACCAGAGTTTCTACAATTTATGTCCTAATCCTGGTAGTCTCTTACTTCACAGAGCAAGTGGAGATATATTTTCTTCTTCCTCTCCTCTCCCCTCCCTTTTCCCCCCTTCCCCAACTCTCCCCCCCTTACCTCCTCTTCTCTCCCCTCCACTCCTTACCCTTTCCCTCCCTTCCTCCCCCCATCCTTCCTTTCCTTTCTTGTTTCTTCAGTTCTGCAGATTGAACCTATGGCCTCATTCATGCAAGGCACATGACCCTCAGGCATATTTTCTTGACTTAGAAAAAAAAATTCTTGGAGACCAGGTCTTGTTAAATTGCCCAGGCTGGACATGAATGTATTCCATAGTTTAGGCAAGCCTTGACCCTTCTTCTCAGCCTCCCAAGTACCTAGGATTTCAGGCCTGTGCTACCAGGCCACATTGCAAACATTTTGAAGTAATTTCTAAGTTTCTTCCTTTGGCTAAGCAGTCCAAGGTTTTCCCCAGTGCTCTTTACTTGGACCCTCTCTGTGTTGTCTAAGAGGCTGAGGAGTTCCACTCTCCAGATGAGGAATTGGCATGAAAACAGACACGAATATAACACCTGCTCATGAGGTCCAAGTTCCAGCTGTTCCTGGGAGTCTAAAGTACAATCAACACCTGAGCCAAGGAATGATGGAGAAATGGCAGAAGGTCGTTCATTGTACTCCCTGCCACAAAACAGGAAGAATTCAATCCTCTTAATTTTCCACCCCCCTCTGTTTACTTCTTAGCTTTTTAATATATTATTGTATTGACGTTGTCAAGGTTGACATTCTGATATTTATTAAAATTTATTAGATGATTTATCTTTAGGGTCGTTCTAAAAATTTTAAATCAGAACAGCATTTAAAGATTACACGATACAATATTGTTTATTGTGGGTCTAATCTTATCCATGACAGAGTCCATCGCATCCTGCTGAAAAGATCCAGTGGGAACTGTCCGTGGTCCTCCAGGCACAGAATGACCAGCCTAGGGCAGTGTTGGCAGCTCTATAGTGCAGCCCAGGAACACAGTGGCTTCTGGGGCAGATACATCCCCGGTCAGCCAGCACCCAGTTTGCTAATAATGAGACTTTAAACTTCAGCTACCTTTGTCCTTTTCAACATACACAATGCCACTGGGACAGCCCTGATCTGGGAAAGGTCGGCTCATCTGAAGTAAAATGTTGTTCTGCATCTTCTGCATCGCTGAGCATCTGTTAAGAGTAGAACAGAGCAAAGCCTCCTGGATGAAAAGGCAGCCTTTGGATCCCCTGGAGGCATCTGCAGGGTAAATGCTCCACTTAAAGAAAATCTCCCCCCAAAACACAACTTCAAAACTTCCACCAGTCTGTGTGTGCACTCTAGTATGAATGTCCTCTGGGCTGTGGGTTAGGGTCATAACTATTTATTTTGAGTCAGCTCCTGACTAATATCTCTATAGATAGAAAAATAAATTATTAGGAAAACTAACATTTATTTGCATAAAGTGCAAATCCAAATTTCAAGTGTTTGAAACCACAGCCACAAAATGGAGACATAATCACTGTATGGAGAATAAGTGTGGGGAAAAAGAATCACCCAAATGGTACCCATCCTATTTTGAAAGTTTGTGCACAGGAGACTAATAGTGAAGCTCTTGGTTATACAACATTATCTGAACAAAAGTTAAATTCACACAGCTTTGTGTTAAGAAGAAAACTATCTGCAAATATATTGACAAGGAGTGGTGTTTGTGCCAGCATTGAAGTTTGCTTGTGATCACACACTAGCTTTGGGTTTGCATATGAAGTGAGGTAGTCTTGGTTGGACCCATGATGCTTACAGTGGGCATTTACCCACCAACCCCACAGCCCCCCAGAGTTTTCTTGAGTGCAAGCAACAGGAAATATTAGATAGAAAGATTTAGATTGTGGAGATAAACAGAAAATAAAGGATAGCCTCGAGAGGACCTGGAACCTTTTCCAACGGGCCCTGACTGTCTCTGCCCCAGGGTATTTATAGAGATGCCAAGGGGTGGAGCAAAAGACCTCCCCCCCCCCAGCACAGCCTAGTGCAGACCATCTCAGACACCTGCACTCAGGCCCGTGGTCCTAGTCATCCTCTATGAGGACCTGCTGGGTAAAGCCACGAGGAACCCAAAAATGGGCTCCTACAGCTTACGGGAGGGGTATGCTTGGATTTCAAGACATTTCCAGAAGTTGCTGGCTGTGGTGACATGCTCTTCTGTAATCCTAGCTCTCAAGAGAGAAAGAGAGGAGGATCAAGTTAAAGGTAAAGGCTAACCTGGTCTACATTGACCCAAGATAAGTTAAAGGCTAGCCTGGTTTCATTGTAAGTTCCAGGCCAGGCAGAGCTACAAAGAATCTGTCTCAGCAAAACGAAACAATAAGAAAAACAAAGACACAGGACTAAGCCCTTCTTACAAAGATTTGTTGAAACAAGGTTGTCAAGGTGCAGCCTCGGACCTGGCTTCCAAGAGAATTTAAGGTGATTTCTTCACTTCCAAGATATTTATTTTTAATTTGTATCTAAATCAAACAAGAGTAACTCTGCTTTCAAAATCTACCATTAGCCCTGTGTCGGCCGACAGCCCTACACATTCTTCTGTAAGGTCTAGTGTCACCCAGGGACGTATAACTGCATTCTAATTGAATAATTTGTAATATTCGTCACTTCCATACCTAGTAATTTAGCGTATAGTTATGTTTTGGGGACTAGAATTGTAGTTTTAAAAGATGTTTGCATGTTATATTTTATATAAAAAATTTATACCCACATTGTTGTGCTCACACGCGTGTGCTTGCTTGTAGGCACTTGCAGGATTTATTTGTGAATCTTAACTGCAGTGGGCAGAATTAAACAACTGACATTTTAATTTATAAAATTAGTTTAGAATTGGGGGAATTAAGCTTCAGCCAGAAGTTCCCACCTTGACAAGAACTAATTGTATTTTTCTATTTTTTAAGACAGGGTTTCTCTGTGCAGTAGTTCTAATTGTATTTTTAAGAGATAATTTGATCGCAGAAATATGTAAGTCCATATTGTAGTTAGCAAGTTCATGATAGGATTCAATTGTGCATGTATACCATGCATGAATATGTTTGTGTGTACCAGGCTTTTTCTTTTGAGCCACAAACCAGCTCCCAAATCATGACATGGAGACTTATTATTAGTTATGAATGCTCGGCCTTAGCTTATGCTCATTTCTGGCTAGCTGTTGTTTTTTTTTTTTTTTTTTATAACTTTAATTAACTGTTTCTCTTCATCTGTGTTTTGCCTTGGGTTTTTTTGTTTGTTTATTTGTTTGTTTTTTACCTTTTCTTTCTGTATGTCCTGCTCTGTGTCTGCTGGCTGGTGGCTGCCTGGCTTCTGATCCCAGACATCTCTCTCTCTTTCTCCCTCGTTCTTTTCATTCTTCTTCTCCTTCTCTAGATTCTTCCTCCAATTTATTCCCTCTTCCTGCCAGCCCCACCTGTCCCTCTACTGCCTACCTATTGGCTGTTCAGTTTTTTATTAGACCAATCAGGTGTCTTAGGCAGGCAAGGTGAAACAGCAACACATCTTCACATAATTAAACTAATGCAGCAGAAACAAATGTAACACACCTTTACACAGTTAAAGTAACATTCCACAGCATAAACAAATGTAACACATTTTTGCCTAGTTAAAATAATATTCCACAATGTATGTGTTTGTTTGTGTGTGTGTGTATGTCTTGCATGAATGTGTGTTTGTTTGTGTGTGTATGTCTCGCATGAATGTGTATGTGTTTGTGTGTGTGTATGTCATGCATGAATATGTGTTTGTGTGCCTGTGGAGGCTAGTGGTTGATGGAGAGTCTCTCCCTCTATTGCCCATCATCTCATTTTTGAGACAGGACCTCTCATTGAACCTGTAGCTCACTGGTTAGGCCACACTGGTTCCCCTGCCTGCTCTTGGGATCTGCCTGCCTGTCTTTCCCCACCCAGCAGATCTCTTGGCTTTTTCATGTGGGACCTGGGGATTCAAACTCAAGGTTCTTATGCTTTTGAGACAGCTACTTTATCCACCGAGCCTTCTCTGCACAAACCATTGAGAGGCTTTTTTTTTTTTTTGCTTCAGACAGATTTTTGTCTTCCACTGAACACTTCATGTTATTTGTACACAATTTTGTTAAATGTAATGGTGACCTCATTATTGCTTATTTAGTGACTTAGAGGCCTGAGCCTAAAGCTTTGTTTATTATTATTACTATTTTGATATTTTTTGAGACAGGTTCTCTCTATGTAGCCCTGCCTTAAAACTTGCTATGGCAGACCAGGCTGGCCTTGAACTCACAGAGATCCACCTATTTCTGCCTCCCAAATGCTGGGATTAAAAGCATGTAGTACCACACCCAGCAAGGTTTGTTAATTATTACAAAATGTTTTAAGCATTACCTTCTGCCGGGGGGCCAGCCTTTATTGCGCAGATGTGTCCTCAGTGGAGGCCACTTCTGAGCTTTCTGGGAAAGAAGTTGTGTGTTTCTCCTTCCATGTCAGTGTGGTCTGACAGTTGTCACCAGGTCACGCCTAGCCAATGCTCATGTCACCTCATGTCTCATGCTTCAGGGCATCCTTGAGGTAGCCATGCAACGAGACTCCAGTGCGGTGGCTTGCTCCTGGGGACTTGGGGAGGTAATTGCATTTGCAGTCCCGAGGACATCTATTTCCAGTAGACCAGTGCAGCTGAGTCCCAGAGTGATTAATCAGAGCACCAGGGAGTGGCTGTCCCCAAGGTCTGCTGCTGTCTCTGGTTCCTTCATTTCATAGAGAAACAGATTAGAGTTCCACTGGGCTGGATGTTTCCAGAAAAAAAAAATCCAACCAAACTACTTTTGTGATTTTTAGTAGACATTATGATGGGTGCTTAGATTAAAAAGAGGCAGTGCTTTGTTTTAGGGGGGTGGTTCTCAACCTTCCTAATGCTGTGACCCTTTAATACAGTTCTTCATGTCATGGTGACCCCCTAACCATAAAGTTATTTCATTGCTGCTTAATAACTGTAATTTTGCTACTGTTGTGAACTATAATGTGAATATCTGATACGCAGGATATCTGATAAGCAACCACCAAAGAGGTTATGACCCACAGGTTGAGAACCACTGTTGTAGGGTGTTAGATTAAGTTGGTAGTAGATAGTAGGGTAGAAACAGTCTTCAAAGCTAAAATATTTTAACTATGTTTGGTGCTCTTTTGGTATTAGATGACATTTGATTGATCTGCTTCAAATTGTCAGCGAGTCTATCATACTCTAGCATTTGATAGATTTAAATTAAAAACATGTTATATTTATTTATTTTTGTGTGTGTTGCTAGCATGTGTTGCTAGCATACATGTGCATGTATGGAGGCCAAAGGACAGCTTACAGGTGAGTTGGTTCTCTCCTTCCACCAGATGAGTCCTGGAGATTGAACTCAGGTCTTTAGGCTTGGTGGCAATTGCCTTTATCCACTGAGCCATCTTGCTCTGATAGATTTCTTTTTTTAATGTATCTTAAAGGCTTTTTGTAGGGTTGCTTTCAAATGTCACTACTGACAATAAGAGATTCCCGCTTTTGCATGTGGGGGCTTCTTTTCACACACAAGCTACTATGTGATAGTCTATAGTGGCTTTGGAACTCATTCGGTTAACTTTTATCCTTGCATCGAGTTTAGGGCATCCGTTTTCTAAGTAAAAACACGAGTCCAGTTGTTCATTACCAACACTGCTCCTGGCTACCAAAAGTGAGCAAGTGGGCAGATACCATGTTCCTATCTGAAAGAAATCGGTAAACGCTAAAAATATGGTGTCTTTGCTAAAGGACCTTGGGCTGTACTTTAAGGCCTGTGATTTAATTAGTAGATGTGCGGCGAGCTCCTCGCAGCGAAAGAACGACACATGCGAGATCTTCTCAGAACACACTTTATTGGAGCGCCTCTTGATAAGGGAGGCGGAGGTGAGGGGGAGGACTAAATGCAGCTGCTTATATAGGAATCAGGCAAACGTGCCGTACTGTGATTGGGTCCGAGAATGCTAGCACGGGGCACGGGTAGGCTGAGGACATAAGGCAATTACCATACTCGTGCATCATAGCAAATATGGATTGTTTACAGTAGCTAAGGAGCAGCGCCATCTTTGAATAGCGGCTCCCTACAGTGATGTGGGTGTTCTTGAAGAGAAAGGGGAAACCAAGTCCCTAAAAAGCAAAGCATTTTACAAAATAAGCTCCCCAAAGAGTGATTACCCTGCAAGGGGCAGGCTTTTCTAACTACCTTGCCTCTGGGCATTTTTTCTTTCCAACTGATAACTGAGACTTCCTTGTTTTATTTATTTAATTTTAGAATCACCGTAAGAAAAAAGGGAAGATGTTATATTTTCTCTATGAAATAGGAAGTAGCATTTCAGCCCACCCCTTTTCCTGTCTCCTAACTGTTGGTGGAGAGAAATTCCCTTTTAAAGACCATTTCTAGTGTAAAAACAATGACTGTATCTTAGCTAACAGCCAGAAATGTTACTGGCCCCGTCGGGTGAGTCTGTGGTCAAGGATGTTGTCTCTTTTCTGTGCTTTTTGCCCCTCACATTCTATTTTCATTACAAAATAAAAGGAAAGATCCTTAACTAGGTAACTACGCGTCAAGACTATGTCGTAAGGCAGGCCGGCCCGTTGTTGGAGAATTTTCATGTTTTGGCACTCGACCGGTAGTTAAAGAGGTAGGCGCACGTCTCTGTGGCCTGCATTGCATTTCATTTTTCTTAATCTCTGGCTACCTATGGTATTTTTCAAGATTATTTTTCTAAGTGTGGGTCTTATCTCCTCCTTTTAATCTGCCCCCCCCCCACAGTCTTTTAGCCTTTCTTTCTCAGGCTCTGTCAGTTCCCGTTTTTTCTTTCTGAGAGAAGTTAGTCAGTGAACAGGAAGTGACACTTCTAAGAGACTACCAGTCTAGTTTTAAACACAGGATTAAAGCAGCCACTGCATTCAAATAATGTATGTTTGTTTTTGAGACAGTGACCCATGTAGTCCAGGCTAGCCCCAAACTTGCAGAGGATGACTTTGAACTTGCGATTTCCTGCATCTGCCTCCTCATTGCTGGGTTTTCAGCTGTGCTCTACTGTGCCTGGCTTTCTGTGACGATGGGGCTAGAATACAGGGCTTTGTGCATGCTAGATAAGCACTCTATTGACTTAGTCACAAGCTAAGTACCTCAAACAGCTTTTTTTTTTTAAAATAAAAAGATTTATTTATTGATTTTTATATATGTGTTTTGCTTACATGTATGAATGTAAATCACATGCATCCCTGGTGCCTGTGGAGGTCAGAAGAGGGTGTCTGTAACGTGAATCTTAAAAGGTCCTATTAATATAAACAAACCTACAGCCAGGTATTGGGGTGAATGCTAAATGATCAGAGAAACAGAATAAGTCACAGCTTCCTCACCTCATCAATTCTTCAGCTGATCCTGTTTCCTCAGACTGGATGCCTCTCAGCTGAACTGTGCTGCTTAAAAGCCTAAAAGCTTAACCAGCTCTAGTTCCTAGTCCTCATGCCTTATATACCTTTCTGCTTCCTGCCATCACTTCCTGGGATTAAAGACGTGAGTCACCATGCCTGGCTGTTTCCAGTGTGGCTTTGAACTTACAGAGATCCAGATGGATCTCCGCCTTTGGAGTGCGAGGATTAAAGGAGTGGGCCACCACTTTCTGACCTCTATATCCAGTGGCTATTCTCTTCTCTTACCCCAGATATGTTTATTAGGGTGCACAATATTTTGGGGAACACAATATCACCACAGGTGTCAAATCCATTGGAACTGAAATTCTATATGGTTATGAGACACTGTGTGGGTGCTGGGAATCAAGCTGGGGTCCTCTGGAAGGGCAGCTAGTGCTCTTAACCTCTAGGCTCTCTCTCCAGCCCAAGCAACTATATTTAATAACTTTATGAAGCCACGGAGAGACCTTAGAACCAAGATCATAAGGCACACCTAACCCTGAGTTCTTGGAGTCACGTGGGTAGGAGAGGTAAACGAAGACCTCATCCAGTGCGGATGTCCCCATTACTCTTTCCGTTCTATAATCTTTCAGGACTTGCTCAGTGCTGTGGAAGCAAGAACAGCTCTAGAAAAGGAAGCTAAGCTCTCCCGAGAAAGGCTGCTTGCTGTGCAGCGAGCCTGGGACGCTTCGAAGCAAGAGCTGACCCAGCTGAGGAAAAGCTGCCAACAGCTGGACCTGAGCTTGACCGCCAGCAGGGATGCAGCCGCAGCCTGGCAAAGCCAGAGCTCCTCCTTCAGGGAGAAGCTCGCTGCTGCGCTTCTTTGCGGCGGATTGGATATGGCTGGGTCCACGGAGGGTGCCATATTGGAGAGGGTTCGAGAGCTCGGCATCCAGGAGGAGAGCAAGAAGAAGGTGAGTAGGCCATGGCCCCGTACAACTTCTTCAGCATTCACTCCGCACACAGCAGCTGTGTCTTGGAAGTAGTTACTATGTAATGGAGCTGGTTTGCGCCACCTTTAGCGGTACATCGGATGGCCTGAGTCTTTGATGGAGGTGGAGCTGTCCACGCGGTGCCCTGTTTCTCCTACGCGTTTACTCAGGGTGGCGTGAGCTCTGGCAAGACCCAGAGGTCATGGTTTCTGAGATTTTCAGTGACCTTTCCTGTTTCTTTTTCTCTCCCTTCTCCCTTCCCGGCCTCCATGTGTCTGTGTGTGGTGTATGTATCTGTTTGCATGTGTCTGTGTGTGGTGTGCATGTATCTATCTACTTGCATGTGCCTCTGTGTGGTGCGTATGTGTCTGTCTGTGTGTGTGTGGTGTGTATGTGTATCTGTTTGCATGCGTCTGGGACCCTGCAGATGCATGGGCCTATGGAGACTGGAGATACATATCAGGAGTCTTCCTTTGGGACTAGTCAACCCCAAAGGTATGGCCAGCCTCACCAGACAGCTTGCTCTAAGAGAGTCCTGTCTCTGCCGTTCAAGGCTAGGATGACGGGTGAGCCACGGGCATTTAATGTCGGTTCTGGAATCCCGGTTTGGCCCTCTTGCTGACGCAGCGAGCACTTGAACCATGGGGCTAGCTCCCCAGACCCAACGATCTCTTTTTCTTTTTTGCAATACTGAAGACAGAACCCAGGTTCTCACACTGGGAAGGATGCTCTATCAGTGAGCTACTGTCCCCACTTCTTAGATTTTACTTTCTTAACTTATTAGCATCTGGTACAAAGTTCACAGTTCCTGTTCAAAACTGTGAAATTCTTCAGGCTCATCGAGCATTTTCTTTTTTGGGTTAGTGAGTAGTGTTTTTGAGAACGAGTTTCGTTATGGAGCCCAGGCTGGCTTCCAACTCACAGGAACCCCCCTCCTTTATAAGGCCTCCCGGGTGCTAGAATTGCAGGCCTGTTCCACCACACTCCCCAGCATGCTTTCGAATTTAGGGTACTCATGGGCTTGCAAACTAAATATGTAAAAAAGCCATATATCAACCATACACAGCTCTCCATAAGGGGTCTAGACTGTACCCCATTGCCAGCCACACTCACTGCACTACAGCGGAACCTGCAAGCCACTCTGGATGGGATGAATGGAGACTATAAATAACCTGAGCCATTGAGGAGTCGCTGTCCTGCGGGGTCAGGTCAGGCCAAGTCTTGCTAGGAAATAAGTTACTAGTATTTGCTTCCATAAGGTTATTGTTTATTAGAGGCATTCAATGGAACAGTTGTTACATGTTCACACACTGTCTGGCAAATCAAAACAACAAATTAACTATTGCAGCTGTGTCTCCTCCCCCTCTGTCCTTCCTTCTGTCTTCTGCATACCATGTTGAGGCCCTGGAGAGGCAGTGAGGAGACCTGCCCCATAAACAGTAAAAGCGACCATTCAGGTTAGAGCAGATCCATGCTTCATTGCGTCATCATCCACACGGTCAGTAGCTGTCATCAGCAAAGCACTTAGCGGTGTGGACATCAGCCTGTTGCAGGGATCATCAACTCCAAATGATTGGGTCCCAGCTAATGAGGTCGAAGGCAAATGGCGTCGCACGTGCATGTAGAATCCCATGATGGCTAGTTCTTCTTTTGATGTCAAACTCACTCAAGAGGAGACACGTGTGCTTTTGCATCGGTCAGTGTCACTCACCCACAGGTCGGTGCTGTGTGTTTTGTATTCCCCCGTCTCCTCTCCTTCTCCTGTCCCAAGTAATGACAGCTTTATTGTCTACTGCTTTCTATATGTGTTTTAAAGATCTTTAAGATTCTGCACGTAGGTGAGATTATGCAATATTTTTCTTTCTGTGTCTGATTTCTTTCGCTTTGCACAGTGTCCCCTAGGTCCATCCATGTCGTAGTAGAAAGGGCAAGAGGAGAGATGATATATGTACTAATCTGTTCCAAGGTGTTCACTAAATAGGCATCTTGCAACATCTTTATATACCTTAAATATACACACTACATTTTATTTTTAATTTTTTCTTGTTTTTTTTTTTTTTTTTTTTTTTGTGAATGAGTGAATGTGTGTGTGTGTGTGTGTGTGTGTGTGTGTGTGTGTGTGTGTGTGTGTGTGTGTTTATATGTGGAGGCTAGAAGGTGACCTTGGATCAACATTGTTCCTTAAGGTATCATTAAATTTTTTTAGTTTTTGAAATAGAGTTTTTCACTAGCCTGAAAATCATTAGTAGGCTACCCTGCCTGGCCTGTGAGCCTCAGGATCTGCTTGTCACCACCTTACCATGCCCTGCTTTTGATATGTAGGTTCTGGGGACTGAATTCAGGTCCTGGTCCTTTGAATGCAGTGATTTACTGACTGAACCTCGAACTAGCTCCACAATGACTTTTTAAAAAAAGTTAGTTTAGGAATGCATTTGTAAAAAAACAAAACAAAACAAAACAAACAAACAAACAAAAAAAACCAAGCTAAAATTCACGTATGCTCTACAAGTAATTCTCATGGCCCTTTTACCCAGTGCACAGTGTTTTTATAGCTGAGCTGCACTCTGTAATGTATGAGGGTAAGTCCATTTTTTTCCCCTGTGACTCAGTTTACACATAGGAACCCAACTGAGGCAAGGAATTGTTTACAGAACTGGGAAGAACTTCAGGAAGTTGTCTTGAGTGGTAGTATGTGTGCACTGATAGCTCATGTCCCCCCCCCCACTCATTTTATTGCTTTTCATTCTATATTTCCCAGCCTCCCCCTTGCTATTTTAATTCCAGCATGTGAACCATGGCATATGGTTGCCAGCGTGATGTATATGTTTATTTTCTAAAGCAAAGTGGTGTAAATTGGTTAAGCTGACTGTGCCTCCCCCACTTCCCATACAAATGGGAATGATTCAGTCATTTTAGTGTCTTTCTCGACCTCTCCTACCCTGTAATTTTTCTCAATAGCTGCACTTCCCCATTTAAAAGCCCCAAATCAAGCATGTAGCTGGTGTCTTGCGTGACTCATCTTCAAGTAAAATCAGGAGAAAATGGATTTTGCGCATTGTCTTAGAAATGTTTTTGAAGAACGGGAGCTTTAGAAATTGATGAATCTGTTTGTGGAGGAAGCTGCTTCTCCCTGCCAGCTGCCATGGCTACAGGCAGCCAGCTGTTGAGTCATCCCATGCGAGGGCCCTGCAGGCTTGGCCTGGCACACTGTCCACTTCATGTGCGCTCTCTGCCACAGAACACCTCTCTTCCTGTTTACTCTGGGGCTGTGCATGCTCCCTCGGCTAGATGTGCAGTTCTCAGGAGAATTGGGGACACCGCCCCCACTTCTTCCCTAAGTTGTTTCTACTTCTTCCTTCAATTTCTGCTTCTGGCAAAATTTAATTTTCTCTTTAAAAATTAGCTGTACCATATCTTAGAGCAGGGATTCTTAACTATGGTACTATTGATATTTAGACTAGATAGTTTTCTTCTCCTTCTTCTTCTTCCTCTTCTTCTTCTCCTCCTCCTCCTTCCTCCTCCTCCTCCCTCCTCCCCTCCTCCTCTTTCTCTTCCTTTTCTTCCTCCTCCCCCTTCCTCCTCTTCTTGTTCCTCTTTTTTGAAGAGAAGGTCTTATATAGCCAGACTTTTCTTGAACGCATAATCTTCTTGCCTCAGTCTCCTGGGTTCTGGGATTATAGGTGTGTACCCTCACAGCTAGCTCTGTATGGGATAATGTGTGTGTTGTATATCTGTGTGTGTATGTGTCTGTATATATATATGTGTGTGTATGTATGTGTGCATATGTGTATGTGTGTGAGTGTTGTGTGTGTATTTGTGTTTATATGTGTGTGTGTGGCAGTTGGTGGTAGTGTCCTGTGCATTGCAGGGTGTTAGTAGCATCTCTAGCCTCTTCCTGTTAGATCCCAGGGCAACCCTCAGCCCCAATTTGAGACAACCTAGACATAACCAAATGCCTCCCCACAAGGGCAAAGTCATTCCAGAGGAAAGTCCTACCTCTGGATTCCCAGGAATCCAAAAGGACTTTCTGGATGTTATTCTGCCTAGAATTTCAGGTCATGTAACAGATGTTTAAGAATAAAAGGCTTCTTGCACAATGGCTGAAACATGCAACATTTCTACATTTTACATTTTGAGGCACATTTTTCTACAGTTTGAGGTATTTCCTAGCTTACTAATTTGAAGGAGAATTGATTAAGTGTAGAGATGATGTGACCTGATCAATTTCTCCTTGTTTCCTAAACTAACTATAGGAATCACACAAGCTCATTCATCTTGGTGTAGACTTTCTTTTTGCTGGCTTTGCTTAATGCCAAAGCTGGAAAGGCTCTGCAGGAGCCGTGGACATAGCCTGATGCTCCTGAAGGCCTGAGGGAAGTTCCACACCCCCAGTTCTTCAAATCTCATAGCCCACCATCATTTCCCTGGCACTCCCTACAGCAGACATTTCCCGAGAAGCACCAGCAGACTGATGTGCCACTGTCAAAAGTTACTCTGCATGCTCACTCCGGGGTGCAGTGGTGTCTGAACAGCTAGGGGTGTCGTGCCTCCAGCCTCCCTAGTCGTAATTGGTTCCTAGCACGTCATTAACCATGTGCCACTGACTGGGTGGTGTCAACAGAGCTTCCTAGCTCACAGTTCTGGCAGTTAGAATTCTGCAATCAAGGTGTAGGTGGGGCTGGTTCCTGTGTTTGCGAAGCTCGCCTGGCTTCTGATGATGGCCCCAGGCCCTCGCTGGCTGGTGCACGGGTTCTCCCCATGTTTTGACAGTATCTTCCTTTTATATATGTCTGTGTTTGCATCCAAGTTTCTCCCTTTTATGAAGACACTGGACAAGCTAACCAGATCTCACCCCAGTGAGCCAATGCTAACACTATCTCGGTGAAAAGCTTATTTCTAAATAAACTCCGTTCTGAGGGCCTTAGGTACACCAACCTTCCTTTTCTGCTGGTACCAAGTTAACCTGTAACAAAAGTTGACTTGAACAAAGAGGAAGGGAGCAGGGTTAGCTAGTCGACATTGTTGGCCCCACAGACTAATGTAGAGGAAGGGGAACTTGGCTGATAATAAGCCTGGTGTTAAGCTACTGGATAATTTACTTTATATAATTCCAAAATGAAAGATATTATTTGAATAAGAGAAAGTACCAGACCTTGGGTGACCCAGGAGGCTTTTTTTTTGGGCACAGAGCTCTCACGTTGTTTGGTAGCGTCTCAGAGCAAAAGGCCTCTCTGTGGAGATCAACAAATCCTTGTCCTTGGGAGGTGGTGAGTTAGCTCTGAGGGCATTATGACTTTGCTTCCCAAATCTCTCGTTTCTTTTTGGAGGGTAGCCTGCTGAAGTAAGTCTTTAATTAACCAAATTGAGGCATGTGTTTTTTGTGATGCTCCCGTCCCCAAGTCCCTACATCCTCAGTAGAGAAACTTTGAGAACATCAAGTGTACATTCATAGCACACTATGGAAGGAAAAGTCCATTGGCTCTTCAGACTTCTTGGTGTGAAAAGCAACAGGTATACAGTTTGGGTAGGAACGCCCAGGGACTGGTATCTGGTGTTCAAAAGAATGGAGTCAGATGGTGCTCTTAGTAAATTTGAATAAGTTTATGTAACTTTAGTTCTGAAAACAACAACAACCGTGTGCTGTGTGCCCTGACAGCTATGGAAACTTCTGAAGCTCAGCTTTGTGAATGGAGTAGATTGGGAAGGGGCACAGTGTGATGATGGGGTAGATTGGGAAGGGCCATAGTGTGATGATGGGGTAGATTGGGAAGGGCCACAGTGTGATGATGGAGTAGATTGGGAAGGGCCACAGTTTGATAATGAGGTACATTGGGAAGGGCCACAGTGTGATGATAGGGTAGATTGGGAAGGGCCACAGTGTGATGGTGGGGTAGATTGGAAAGGACCATAGTGTGATGATGGAGTAGATTGGGAAGGGCCACAGTTTGATAATGAGGTACATTGAGAAGGGCCACAGTGTGATAGTGGGATAGATTGGGAAGGACCACAGTGTGATGATGGGGTAGATTGGGAAGGGCCACAGTGTGATGGTGGGGTAGATTGGGAAGGGCCACAGTGTGATGGTGGGGTAGATTGGTAAGGGCCACAGTGTGATGGGGTAACTGATTGGGAAGGGCCACAGCTCTTTGCTCCACTCTGGATCCCAGATTAACAAGTAGCCATTTGGTACATTGTGTACAGTTCAACCATCCACTTACTAGTAGTTTGCAAAGTGGCCTGCGTTGGGCTTTCAAGCTCTTTGGAGCATCCTCAGGTCTAACAGGTGGTGTGCAGGCAGGGGTCTCTTGGCTTTGACTCAAATGCTTTTGTCCCTTACTTGTCTTCTGTAGAAAGATTTCTAGTTGACAAAAGACTCAATAGCTAAAGAAAAATAGTTTTGGAAATATGGCATAGGACAATGTCTTTTTTTTCTCTTACTACCTTGAGACAGGATCTCGTGTAGCCCAGGCTAGCCTTGGTCTTGCTTTATAGCCAAGGATGACCTGTGTCAACCTCCCCAGTGCTAGGATTATAGATAGGCATGGGCCACCACATCTGGCCGGCAGAGGAAAATTCCTGAAGGTTTTCCGACACTCGTTAAGGAAAGAGCACCTGGTTGGTTGAATTCATACATCGGATCGGCAATACTGATGGCGGAAACGTTCACACTCATGAACTCCCCAGCACATCTACTGGCGATAGTTCTTAGAGCTGACAAGGGGAATCGAGGTTTGTCAGAATCTTCTGCTCTGTAATAATGGTACACATTTCCCTGGAGGAAAAATAATTCCTCAAATATGGCTCTGAGTGGCCTCCCATCAGATACTGATGTGAAATACCCACTGAAGTATAGAGTGGGCTGTATTATAGGCTAGGTACTCTGAGAGCCATCGAAGTGGAGGATGAGATTTCAGTTTGCTTGGTCTAATGCCCTCCAGGTGTTATTCACTTCAGTCCACTCTGGAACAAGGAATTGATTAGCCTCTCTCCTCCACTGACCTGGATCCACTACCTGTTTGCTGTGTGGTGTCTTTAGACAGCTTTGGTCATCAGAAGAAACATTTTCTTTTCTTGTATAGGAATGCTTGGGCTGGGGGTAGGGGCATGGAGGCAGGGTCTCATGTAGACCAGGACATGCCTAGCCTGTATGAATCTGGGTTCAATCTCTAAAGCAATTCACCATGAAAAACAAAGAAAAAGTTCTCAGCACCAAAAGATGGACGCAAGACCGTCAGGAGTTCCAGACCAGCCTGTGATGGATTCTTTTCTAAATCTTTAAAAAATTTATTTGTTTTATTATTTTAGTGTATGAGTGTTCTGCTGCCTGTATGTGTATGTACCTTGGAGATCAGAAGAGGTCATCAGGTACCCTGGGACTAGAGTTACAGACAGTAGTGAGCCACCATGTGGGTGCTGGGAATTGAACCCTGGTCCTTTGCAAGAGCAACAAGTGCTCTTAATGACTGAACCATCTCTCTAATCCCTCATAATGAATTATTAATGCAGCCTTTGCAATGCTAATCATTTTGAATGATAGAAAATGACAGGAAATGATGCTTAAACCATTACTAGGTAAAAACAAGGACAGGAAGTTGTATGCATGACACAATCTTGACTGTATCATAACAATACAAAACCAATACATTATTTAAAATAGGTAAACAAATAAGTAAATAAATAATTGTCGTCTCTGTTTGGAGGATCCTGGAAAGTTTTTTTTTTCCAATTTATATTTTTGGCCTTTAATGAACATTTTACAGTATATATTTATTGTATTGTATTACATAGGGATGGATGAAAACTTAAGTAAACGTGGACTTTCTTTTCTAATTTATGCTTATTGGCCCTTCACTGAAGATCTGAGTTTAAGTCAGATCATATCTAACATAAAATAGTGTTTCCAAAAAATTGATGGCAGCTTCAGTCTCTTGCATTAAACATGTTTATATAAATGACTAAGAAAAAAGCAAAGCCTGATTTCTGTTCTGGATTTAAACTCTAAAAAAGCCAAAACAGTTGAGGCCATTAGTACTGTAAAACATCTATTACTCTTTTCCTTTATGCTTCCCCAAACAAAAGAAAACACTTTTATTTACCTATGTTTTATCCCAATTTTATTGAGCTCAGCATTTTCCAAAAACCAAATTTAGTAAAATCAGTGGGTGGTCTGAAAGTGTGCTTTAAGTCTGTGATTTAACTTTTGCTCTTTGTTTCTGAGGACAGGACAATCAGGACCAAAGAGAGGAATTCCTGGGAAGGATGTAAATACTGGGAGAATTTTTGGTCTCCATATTAAAAAGAATTTGACCTTTCAGATGCTAAAATGATAATATCAGTATATAATTGTACCACTGAAGTCTAGGATGTATATAACCAATATTTAGTAGAAGGCGAAATAGAAGAAAAACGTCTGTCTGCATTGGAATTCCCAATAACACCTCCAGGCTGCTTCTCATGATAAATTCACCACATAATCTTTAATCAACTGTATGTGCTGAAAGAGTCTCTCTGGGGAAATGACATTTTTGTGGCTCTTGAGATGACTTTTTACCTGAACCTTTTCCCTTCCAGCTTAGCTTTGAAATCTCTAAATTAATAATAGTTTTGGAGACAAGTAAATATTATCTATAAATATTTATTGACTAACCATGTTGAAGGAATTATAGAAAAATGAAAAAAAAAACATCCACCACTATCAGTCTGATAACAAATGTTGGTTTATATCAAACAGAGGAAAACAGCTACAAATGACCTATTTTTAATTTAATTTTTACCAGGACCTATTTTTAATTTAATTTTTACCAGGAATCGGCAAGTGGGTGTCACAGTGGTGAGGCTTCTTGGGCAGAGTGGTGGATCTGAACACTTTGTGTCATCTAAACAAGGCTTTGCCTTCTTCTCCGTCTTTGTTTCCAGATGGTCTCTCAGCTTGAAGCCCAGATATCAGACCTTGTCGAGCAGTTGGGAAATGAAGCCGAGCTTCACCGGAAAGCCATACAGAGGGCCCATGAGGCAGAGAGCAAGTTGGAGGTCCTTCAGGGTCAGCTGAGTCACCTGGAGGGAGAGCTGCTTTCTGGAGACATCGTGAGAGACAACTTGAATCTTGAGAAACAGAAAGTAAGAATGGGATGGCGCGTCTGTGGTGCGAGTATCTGTCATGGGCTGAAACTGTACCTGAGAACATTCTGAACTTTGCAGTGGCTATGAACGGATCATGTCTTGAGTTACAAGCTAATTTCCAAGGAATAATAAGCCTCTTCCTATTGTTTGGGGGTTTCCTTGATTGTTAATCCAGTTAAAGCCAGTATGTATTTATTGTGTGTCCACTATCTATGAGGTTGGAAGGTTTGGGGTAGCTGAAGTATGGATGATGTATAGTTTCTATTAGTAAAGGCTCAGCATTTAATAGAGGAGACAGGCATTAAGATACCCTGCTGTACCCTAGACTATATATATTATAGTTGTCATAGTGTATTAATAAAGTATTGTAGACACTTCTGGACAAGGAGGGGATTTTACAAGAGAGGAGATAGTTCAATTCATCTTTGAAGGCTAAATAGGATTATAGTGGGGGAGGGGGCAGATGCTGTAGGTAGACACTGTTTAAAGGTGTGAAGTCTTACCAGTGCTATATTCAGAGAATGCAGAGTGGGTAATCGTATATGGTAGAATGTGGCATTCTTAGTGGAGCTATGGCAAAGAGAAGAATGGGACGTGAAGATCTTTTAGATCTGAAGGTTCTTTTCTTCTATAGAATACAAAGTATAATTAATGACTGTGAACATCAGAGTGCAGTCATTTGCTGCCTAATTATGCTTTTGGCAGTGGTAGATTGTGTGTATGACGGTGGTCCTCTATGACCATGGTTGGGCTATTGTGTGGTGGTAGAGTGTGTGCTTACCAGGCACAAAGCCCTAGGTCACACCCCCAGCACCTCAAAAGTTAACAAAGACAAACTCATCGAGTGGTGGTGTAACTGTCCATGATGTCCACACCATGACAGCCCTGACTGATGCTGCAGCTTTCAGAACCTAGATCCACGGTGAAGCAATGCATGCCTGGTGGAGCTGAGATGTCGCAGTGGAACTACTCAGAGGAAATAGTACCATTAGGTTAGAGGGAGACAAGAATAGCATGAGAGAATAGTCCACCCTAAGGACCTGAGCCTGAGGCGGGGGGCAGCAGGACTTGGAGATGGTTTTACAGAATGGTAAGTGAGCTCACTTGCTTTGTGCCGAGTGTAACTAGAAGGGAAGGGGTGCAGAGTCACGAGAAGAACATGAAAAGCAGGGTCAAAGAAAGGCTTTGTTGGTAATAGTGAAGAAGTAAGAACTTGTGAGCTACAAGGGTCCATGGAGAGAGGGCAGGGACAGAAAAGGAGGTGCCTAGAATCAAGACTAGGGGGACAAAATTTGTCATGAAAGATACTCTTTGATTGAGAAAAGTGTACTCTGGAAACTCACTCCTTTTCATTCTTCTGAACTTAAAAGAAACTGAGGATGGCCATAGCTACATGAGGGGTCAGATAGGCAGAGATGCTCAAAAGGCCTCTGTGGAAGCCAGTCCACATGAGACAGGTGGACTAGGGCATGACTGGTACCCTTGGTGCTCTGATGGAAATGGATGTGGAATGCGGTTGGAACTTGGAGGCAGGAATAACAGCTTCTTTCTTATTCACATATATGGGGACATGATCCTCCTCCTCCTCCCTCCTCCTCCTCCTCCTCCTCCTCCTCCTCCTCCTCCTCCTCCAAGGATCAGTTCTCATTCTGTAGCTCAGGTTGGCCTTGAACGCCATATCCCAAGCTGGCCTGGAACTCACTGTTTGGTGCAGGCTGGCCCTGAACTTGTGGCAATTCTCTCGCCTCCCTCCTAAGTGCTAGAATTACAAATGTGAACCACTAGGACCCTCTTCATGTAGGTTGATTCCTCTTCCCTTCTTTCCACATAAGTGTACATTAGACTTCATCAAAATTGTGCCAAAATAGTTCTCAGCTATGAAAGCAGGTTACATAAGCTAATTATGTCCACAGAGAGTTTTCCACAGATGCAAGCAGTAAGGGCATGGTGATGTAAAATTGAAAGTAAAGTTGTATAGATTAAGTACCAGATATACTCTAGACCAGTACAATATAGTAGAATGCATGGTCTCTAACTCATGGTAACCTGTGATTCAAATGAATAAAACACACACAGTAACTCCCCTTTTTTATTTCTGCAAAACTAAAGATTTTTAAGCCATTTGGGCATACCTATATTACTAGGGTGCTGAGGCACAGGACCATGAGATTGAGAATAGCCTGGGCTACATAGTAAGTTCAAAGACAGCCTGGGGTGTATGGTGATAACCTACCTCAAAACCAAAAAAAGAAAAAAAAAAAGAAAAAGAAAAAAAGAAATAAAACAACTTTCCATCAACTGCAATCTTAAAAAAAAGATAGATTTATTTTATTTTTAATTGTGTGTGTGGGGGGGGCGGTCCATGGGTTTGTGCACATGAGTGTAGGTACCCGAGGAGGCCAGAAGAGGGCACTGGATGCCCTGGAGCTGGAGTTAGAAGCAGTTGTGAGTCACTTGAAGGGGTGTTGGGAAACACACTTGGATCCTCTGAAAGAGCAGTGCATACCCCCATCTGCTGGGCCACTCCTCTAGCGCCCTCAACAGAACAGCTAATGGCCTCGAAAGAGGCCCTTCCTCAAGCCAGGAGGCGGTGGCGCACGCCTTTAATCCCAGCCCTCGGTAGGTGGACCTCTGTGAGTTTGAGGCCAGCCTGGTCCATAGAACGAGATCCAGGACAGGCACCACAACTACACATAAAATTTTAGATTATTCAACCTCTATTGGATATGTAACTGGTAAAGATCTTTTCGTGTTTTGTAGTCTGCCCATTTGTCCAAATACCCTTGCCCTTTACCATACAGAAACTTTTCAGTTTCATGAAGTCCTATTTATTAGTCGTCCTATTAGTGCCTGTACTTTCAGGGTTTTGTGCAGAAAGTCTTTTCCTATGCCAGTGAATTCAGTTCAGTTCCTCACTTCCTGGTCTATCAGATTCGGTGTATCTGGTTAATATGTTGAGGTCCTTGGTCTATTTGGAGTTGAGTTTTAGGCAGGGCGATAAGTATGGATCTGCATTCTTCTATATGCAGCCATCCAGTTTGACCAGCGTCACGTGGTAGAGATGCTGTCTTCTACCCAGTGTGTATTTCTGGCATCTTTGTCAGAAATTGGTGTCCACAGGTATGTGGCCTCATTTCTGGGCCTTCAATTCAGTTCCATTGATCAACATGTCTGTTTCTATGCCAATCCCACATGGTTTTTATTCCTGTAGTTCTGCAGTACTACTTGAGATCAGGGATGGTGATAACTTCAACAGCTCTTTTGTCATTCAGGATTGCTTTAGCTATCCTGGTTTGTTTGTGTTTCCATATTGAAAATGGCCTTTTCGATTTCTGTGAGGAATCGTGTTGGAATTCTGATGGGGATTGCATCACATCTGTAGATTGCTTTTGGTAGGAGGGCCATTTTCACATATTAATCCTACCAATCTATGAGGGTAAATCTGCTTCCTCCACTTAAAATGCAAGCAATAGCAGCGAGGTCATGTTCAAGCACATATTAGAGGTTAAATAAAGTCCCAAACGGAGAAACCACCAGAGCAAGAAGAACCGACAGTGTGACAACTCAGATGTAAAACTGTCTGTGGCGTCAAAGCGTAGTGAATGATGCTATATTGGTAGTTACTGTAGATTCCAAAGATGATTAAATTGTATTTATCTGTATGCTACTTAACAAAATTGGAAAATATACACTTGCAGATAATTCCATCCTGATGACTAAAATATAAATAGTTCAGGCTTTAAACTGATACACTTAGACGGCAGGAAATGATACTCATTTCACCATCTAATTGCCTGAAAGTGCCAGATGCTGAGAAGTTACTGCAGCAAGAAGGTGGTGTTGGAGATAGAACCCCAATCCTGTCATTGCCGTAGAGCAAGAGCATTGATGGATTGCTTCGCTCATCCAGCACACACTGAGCGTTCTGTGTCCGAATATGCTCAGGTAAACAATAGCAGCTAAATGAAGGATGACCTTTAAGCTTTGTGCAGGTTGAGTTTATTAAAATATGAGCTGCGGGGGCTAGAGAGATTCAAGGGTCAAGAGCACTTGCTGTTCTTGTACAGGACCTGGTCAGCACCCACCCACATGGTGACTCACAAAGAAATGTCTGTCTCTCCAGTTCTAGTGGATCCGATGCCCTCTCCTAGCCACCTCAGGTACTCTCTGCATGTGGTGCACACACATACACATATGACGGCAACAACACACATAAAACAAAGATAAATATTTAAAAGATTTGCAAACTATGACATATATCACACATTTCTGTTTTAGACTGTTGTTCACCCAATTATGTTATACTAAACATTTTAAAGAGCATTTCCTGAAGCTCTCTCCCCATGTATGTGCATGCATGCATGCATGTGTGTGTGTGTGTGTGTGTGTGCGTGCACACACAAAAACATATGTCTTCCTCAGTTGTGTTCCACCTTATTTTTTGAGATAGGGTCTCTCACTGACCCGGAAGCTTACTCATTTGGCTACACTGGCTGGCCAGTGAACCCCAAGACATCCTCCCGTCTCTGCCTCCCTCATGCTGGAATTACAGGCACATTCAGGGTCTGGCTTTTAAAAACAATGTATGTTTTGCAGTTCAAACTCAGGTCACCATGCTTATACTGCAAGCATTTTACCAACTGAGACGTCTTTCCAGCTCCCTTAAAGCATTTTAATAATAACAACAACAACAACAACAACAACCCTTAACTGATGTTCAACTTTAGTATACATGGGGAGAACTTTGGTTTTCGAGTGATTGCTAAGTGCTGGGACAGCCTGGGAGGGGCAAGGTCACAGTGGCTTTTTGCCAAGGCACATAGAAGGCCAGAGTGGAATTGGGGGCACAGTCCATTTGTCACGTGCCAGGGCTTAAAGTGTATTTGGTATTAAGCTGACATCAAGGTTACTGGCCAGGGCAGAACAGAGTATTTGGACAGGAAGGATGGCAGAGAATTGGTAAGGTAGTTCAGACATTCACTACCCAATCCTGGAGTCAGAATCTAGGCTCTGGGGTGACGTTAAAGAGAACAACCTGTAAACTTGTGTGAGAGAGAAGGACTCGGTGAGACCACACCCTAACTCCCGTGTCTCATTTTCATTCTTGTTTTCTGGGTTTAGTATCTGAAGTTTCTGGATCAGCTTTCAGAGAAAGTGAAATTGGGCCAGATAGCTGCGGAACTTGGCTTTGACATGCGTCTGGACGTAGTTTTAGCTCGCGTGGAGCAGCTAGTCCGCCTCGAAAGCAATGCTGTCATTGAAAACAAGACCATCGCTCACAACTTACAGAGAAAGGTAGGCACCGTCACACTTCATAGGACCAAGAAAAGAAACTTCCTGGAAAGCCCGAGTGTTAAAATGATTTTTATTACACTACCATCAGCCGTGTGTTTAGGAAGCATGTTATTAGAAGACTATCCGATGTGTGGATCTATCTATCACTAGGCTCCTGTAAGCCTTGGAATTGCCCATTCTTGTGGAGGTTGTTGTCTCCATGGTTAAAATAGTAACGAGAACCATTTGTCTGTGTTCCATACCGAAGGTTGGAGGAGGGGAAGACGAGGGAAGATGAAGACCCAAGTGATGGCTTGTAAAGAAGATTCTGGAAGATACTAGCTGAACTTACGTTTATACCGTGGCCAAACCTGGTCGCAAGAGAGACTTGCAGACACAGCCGTTAAATCTCATAGTTTCTGCTCCTTTGAGTGAGGAGGGAAGCCTGGGGTGGGGGGGGGGGGTGGGGGAGTGGGTCACTGAGCGGTTCTGCACGCACCAGCTCTATTGAGCTAGAAAGCACAGAGAGAAGCGTTCACTTTCCATCCAATTGACAGGCAGAGTTCGAAATGGTTTCGAGCAAATGGGTGAATGGACAAATGAAAGCGATGAAACCTAGTTATTAGTTGTGTAATTATCGGCCCCAGAGAAGGAGAAAAGGAAACACAGATGTGTTCTTGTAATCCTTCTTAGGAGAAACGTTTTGTGTAGAGGCTGTATAAGATGAGCTACATCTGGGTCCTTGGACTCGGCCAGACTGTGTAATCTCGGGCGAATCACGTACCTCTCTGTTTCTTCATATTAAGATGGGAATGACCTACCCCTCATGGGAGAGTTAATTTTAATAAGAGAAATTGTGAACTGCTGTCTCATAGAATAAACTTCGTTCTTCTCACTTAGCCCTTACCCCAGCTCACTGTATCTGGAGGAATTTTTTTTTTTTTTTTAGAAAACAGAAACCATCAAGGATGTCGAATTGGGCCAAAATTCCTTCTTCACTTCTCCTCAGAAAATTGATTTTGTTCCTTAATGCCCAGTGATATTCCTTCTTAAGAATTATATCGTCATCAAGATTACCCATGTGTGGAATTTATCAGTGGACATTTGTGTCAGAGTGCAATTTGACATGAAGTGGTTCAAGAAAGAGAGTTGGGGGTAGGCCAGATGGCTCAGTGGGTAGAGGTGCTTGCCCTGAAGTCTGACAATCTGAGTTTGATCCTTGGCACTCACAAGAGAGCAAGAGAGGATGGATTCCCACATGCTTTTTTGTAACCTCTGTGGGCTGAAGTTTCCATAAGATCAAAATGCATTGCATATATGTGTGAAAGTTTCAAAGAATAAATAAAAGCATTATTCAAAAATATTAAAAGGGATTTGATTAGAGAAATATCAGATGGGTTTGTGAGGGAGTTGACCCAGGTGTGGACACAGCTGTCACAGACAGGCAAGAAATGCAAAGTAGATTTTCGGTAAGTCTTCCCACCTCAGAACCCTTAGGGGAAAATGAAGGGCTCACCCAACAGTCTCCAGCCTGGGCATTGGGCATTGGACCGCTCTCAATTCCCCCTCCCGGTGTTTGTGACCTGTGAGGGAACTGCCTGGATTTAATATCTGCCTACTGAAGTGACAGGCAGAGCTCAGGAGGCTTTCTCTGCTTGTAGTCATTTTCCGCAACCCACTCCAATGCCCTTCATCAATTTGAATGCCAATGTCAGTGATGTTGTTCCAAGAACTTACTCCCTGCCTGACTGGAGGAGCTCACAGCTTAACACAAAGAGTTCAGAGAAGCGAAATCTTCATGAAGTCCCGTTTTGGAGATTCGAAGTTTGTAAACAATTTCCTTAAAAGTCTCCTGGGTATATCTTTTGCAAGAATGTATCAACTCTCATCCTGGGAGCTACTCAGCCCGGTTCTAAGGGCCTCAAATTATCTAGGGCAAGTTTCCAGTATGATGTGGGATCTCTTGTTTCAGAAGACGCCACTGAGCACTGGAGAGGATTTTGTCTGTGTCTTATTATATTTTACTTATTCTGCTCTTGATAAGCCTATTTTATTAGTCTTAAAAGTAATTTTACATTTTTATTATGAGGCACAGAATATTGGACCAAGCAGCTGCGGAGAGCTGACTTCTCTCACATTTTCTGGGGCTCTTTTGTCCCGTACTTTGTAGCTACAGAATTAATTCTTGGAAAAAATACGAATAAAAAAAATTCAATCAGGGAAAGGAACCCGGTGACCTTTTTTTTTTTTTTGATGGTTTGCAAATGAGTCTCATTGAAGTACAGATAAAAATCGACATTATCTGAGTAATTCATTTATATTTACTGACTGTTCAATTATTTTTTTTTCCAAAAAAAAAAAAAAAAAAAAACAACAACAAAAAAAAACCTCTTGTATCAAACCAGCTAAGGACTCAGAAAGAAAGGCTGGAGAGCAGAGAAGTGCATATGAACCTCCTTCGGCAGAAAATTACCCAGCTGCAGCAGGAGAAGCAGGCACACACAGCCTTGGCTCTGGAGAGGGATGAGGCTCATCTCGCTGTCAGGAAGCTGGAGAAGAAGGTGGAGAGGATGCAGAAGGAGCTGAGTGCGTGTCGGGAACACAACACTGAGCTCAAAGCCAAGTTGGCCGACACCAACGAACTCAAGGCAAGTGTGTGGCTCCTTTCTCTGTTTTCTTTCTGTCAATGCACACCCAAGTGTACACTAAGGAATGGCACCCTAGAGTCAGGCGTGGCTGTGCGTACCTGTAATACCAGCACTTGGGAGGTAGACGCAAGTAGATCAGGAGTCCAGAGTCACTCTTGTTACATAGACAATTCAAGGCCAGCCTGGGTTATATGTATTTTCCTCAAACAAAAGAGGAAAAAAGGTGGAGCTGCTGAGATGGTTCAGTGTGTAAAGTCTCATTCTGAAGTGGTCTGACACATGTCTGGGGCCTTTCCTAGGGAAATTCCCATGTCTCTGGGGTCTGCTGTTTATACAGTCTGAAAGATTAAGAGACCCAAATGTCTCTGTAGAGTATCTTCATTTCCAGCAGGCCAGTTATAGAAATCTTCATTAAGCAGGAGTTTGTTTAGGAGGGGATGAGGAAATAGAAGCTCTACTTACTGAGAATCAGGGTTTTGTCTTAGGGTTACCATTGTCATGAAGAAACACCATGACCAAAAGTAGGTTGAGGAGGAAAGGGTTTATTTGGCTCACACTCCCATCTCACAGTTCATCATTAAAGGCGGTCAGGGCAGGGAGCTGGAGGCAGGAGCTGATGCAGAGGCCACGGAGGGGTGCTGCTTATTGGCTTGCTCCTCATGGCTTGCTCAGCCTGCTTTTTACAGCACCCAGGACCACCAGCCCAGGGCTGGCCCCACCCATGGTGAGCTGGACCCTTCTCCATCAATCACTAATTAAGAAAATGTCCCACAGGCTTGCCTACAGCCTCATCTTATGAAAGTATTTTCTTAATTGTGGCTTCATTCTCTCTGATGTCTCTAGCTTATGTAAAGCTGACATAAAACTAGCCAGTACAAAAACATACCATAGAAGAGGCCCACAGACAGGGGAGGTGGAGGGATTCTGCTGTAATACATGTGTGACGTAGTTCAGTTCTGGATTTTTGCTTAGCATTTTCCCTCTTGTTCAGGGAAGGTTCATTTTATTTATTTATTTTGTTTGTATGCAGGAACTTCACTTTATTGGAAGACACCTACCCATGTTAGCTAGAACAAAATGCAAAACAAAACCAAAACCACCTATCTACTTTTAATATCATCTGCAAATATCCTCCAGGAAACATCTAGAACACCATTTTATCAAATACCTGGACATCGTGGCCCAGCCAAGTTGACATATAGCATTAACCGTTGTAAATCTTTTTGATGGGTGAATAATAATCCATTACATGGATGTACCACTTTCTGTTTGTCCATTTAGAATTTAATGGACATTCAAGTTGTTTCTACCTTGGGGATATTACCAATAAAGCTGCTATGAACATTTGAGTTCCAGCTCTCATGTACATTCCCATGTCCATTGCAAACTAAGGCTGAAGACCTTGACTTCAGGTTATCTGAATATCTCCTTGTAAGACCCATGCATTAAGCTTTCTTGAGTTCTAGACAGAGAAAAAACAAAATCCTTTCCAGACGAACTGTTAAATTTTAAACCATTGAAAATTATCTTGGCGTGCAAACCTAAGTATTATGGAAATACTTTTTGAAAGACAGAACTATTTTTGCATAGATCTCCCTTCTTGTGTTAAATTTAGAATAATTCTATGATGTCATTTAAGACTACATGGATTTGTCAATTGCATTACATTTTTTTTTACCATTATGAAACCAAAACTGATTGAGAAATCAAAGAATTAAAACTCCAAACTAAGAAATTAATGATATTAATTCAGTATAACTGATGATGTTGTTTTACTAAAATCATCATTGACAAGAATGTGTGGCGCCAATTGCGGCTTTCAAGTTTGTCCTGCCTATGAATTCTCCCTGCATGATGAAGTGTGTTCTACCACATGCTTCATTTTACCAGTGTGAACCTCTTTACACACACGGTGATATAGTTTGGCCTTAAGTTTGCATCGATGTATGATTGATGAACTAACTGTACCTTTGTTCTTTTCTCATTAACCTGGGGTTACTAAAGTATTGTCTCTATATCACCTTATAAGAAATGCAGGCACAGAAATCTTGTGGCAGAATTCTAGAGGATGTAGAAGAGGCTTTGTGTAACCTCTCTATAGCCAGATACTTCACAGCCTGCCACAAATATAATCATTTTCTAGGGAATATATTGAAACACCCCATAATGCCAGTGGCTCAGACAGGAAGGATGTTAATTACTGTTTCACTGAAAAGAATCAAGGAGCTGGGGTGGTAACTCAATGGTAGTGTGCTTGCTTGCATGTATGGGCCTCAGTAAAACCCTCAGCACTGATGTGTGTGTGTGTGTGTGTGTGTGTGTGTATGTTTGTGTATGTGTGTGTAAGGAATGGGCATGCCACATTTAGAAGGATGTGTCAATGGTCCTCAGAAGTCTGGCTTATTCTGATTTCAACTGAGCATCCTAACCAATGCTTTCATTATCTCTCACCCTAAGTCCCATGTAGTTTCTGGGGCTTTAGCCTCATTCCAGGTATTAGCTAGGAGGAAGGCCTAAAGGACAGCCTGTTGGCTAGTTTCTGGTAATGATGTAACATCTCTGTCTCCATTGCCCAGAACTTAGTCTCTTGACTTTGTTTAAATGAGATCAGCCTAAGGAGTAGGTCTCCATTCTGGCTAGTGAGAAAGAATGGAAGACCAGCTGTCTGGAGGAGAGCCTCAGCTGTCCGCTATGGCCAACCCTTGTAGGACCCAGGTTCCAAAATCAGCTCCAAAAACTCAGGGGAGAGCCATGTGTAGCTAAAGTTTTTCTGTGTCCCACCCAGTCCACAGCCGCTCAGATCCAAGTAAACACACAGAGGCTTATATTAATTAAAACTGCTCGGCCATTAGCTCAGGCTAACTACTGACTAGCTCTTACACTTAAACTCAGCCCATTTTCGTTAACCTATATGTTGCCACGTGTTCCGTGGCTTTAACCTGTGTGCCATTACATGCTGCTCCCTGGACGGCAGGCTGGTGTCTCCTGACTCAGCCTTCCTCTTCCCAGAATTCTCCTCTCTGCTTATCCCGCCTATATTTCCTGCCAGGCTACTGGCCAACCAGCATTTTATTTACCAACCAATCAGAGCAACACATATTCATAGTGTATAGAAAGACATCCACAGCAGCCACGAGTGTTCCTTTGTGGTCTCTCAGAAAGCACCAGAGCAGACAGTAGCCTTCAGCCACAGGCAAAGCTTGCTTCTTTTTCTGACTTTTTCCATATATCCCCTACACGGAAGCTGCTCCCCATGTTCCTTCCCTATGGACATGGCTCCCACCCAGCCAGTGTAGCCCTTACTCACCTTCCCTGGAGTCAGCTTCATTCTACAGCAGCCCAGATCTCCTGGATTGCTTTTCTCACTGTGCACAGTGAACAGGGCCTGCAAAGGCAGACTGTTTGCTTTTTGTGGTGAGGGTGACTATACTTTGCCAGTTCCCAGAGTGTGGGCTGCTAGGGACAAGGAGGGGAGAGAGACCGAACAATTGAATGTCTCCCCTACATAGCTGTATCTTTGTGGACACAGCATGTTTTGGCCATCAGGACACTCCAGAACAGTGGCTTTCAGCCTGTGGGTCGTGACCCCCAAGGGGGTCAAATGCTAAGAAGGTAGAAAGACACAGATCCATAACAGTAGCAAACTGACAGGAAGTAGCAACGAAAGTAACTATGGTTGGGGTCACCACTGCAGGAGGAACTGTATTAAAGGGCCACAGCATTAGGAAAGTTGAGAACCACCGCTTTAGAACTTTGCAGCCCCCCTTCATGCAGACTCATGCACTCTGCTTGATGCCTGTCAGGGTTTTTTCAGTGAACTGTCTTTAACAACTACAGCTGAGCAATTAGACCCTAGGGTCAGCCGACATGGAAGAGTTCAGATTTAATCACCTTTCCTGTCTGGGCCTTTGACACTTATGTATAAGAGGGAATTGCCCACCAGATTGCACAGTTCTTTCCTGGGAAGCAGACAGCACACAGTGTTCGCCACGAGTGGCACCCTGGGAACCTTCCCCATCCTAGCTGGACTCTTGACGATACATCAATCTTGTTTATAGCCAGTTCTGTCCTGCTGGAGGGAAATTAGAGGCCAATTGCTTGCTGAACTCTGGGCTGCTCTGAGAAGTTCCCTCAAGGGGATTAGGAAACCAACTTAGTCCCACCCCACGCCCAGGAATCTGTTGTTGGTTTGATTTCACAGTCTCCGTCATTCTTGCTGGCTCCCAGCTCCGTCCTGGTGGCTTGACTTGGCACTCCCTTCCTTCGAATCCAAGCAGTCCTCTGAGCGAGGAGTGGTGATGTCCTCAGTGAGTTGTGTGTGGTTGACATGGACACAGCCATCTAAGGACCTTAATGCCTCAGCCCATGGGAGAGGTAAGGCCTTCCCTGGTGAGGCTCAGAGAGATGGGAAAGCCTTTCTGTGGTCTGAGTGCCAATGTGGACAGTGAATGCAGAAAATGTCCACTGTAGCTTTCTCCCTGGGTGTTTATTGCCTGAAAACTGCTCTTTCCAGAGACTGTTCCTATGGAGATTAGGAACACATGCCTCCTTAGTCATTGGTATATAATAACTCTGCTCCTTGTTTATCTGTATGTAATAACCCTACCTCCATGTTCAGCTGTGTGCAATAACCTCACCTCTCTGTTTATGTAATACACATGCTGAGCGTCTGGGTGCTGTGACTTCTCCATCTGAGAGTCCTGACCACTTGATCTAGATGCATGCCCATGTGTTTGCCATTTCCTCATTCCCTGGTTGCCCTGAGTCAGTGTTCTGGGACCTAAGTTATACAAGGACATGGCACCTCTGGGGTGTGAAAAGGCCTCTGATTATTCAGAGTCCTCTCCTGTTTCTTCTCATTAGGACTGTCTCCAAGCTGTGACCTGTCACTTCTGGTAGACATTTCACCATGTTTTTTCAATCTGAACAGAAAGCTGAATGTATCCATTCCAGTAATGCAAGGTTTCATACTCAAAATACCAATCCCAACAGCTTTGTGATTGGGCACAGCTTTTCTCTGCAATAATGATGTAGCATGAATACTAAGAATCTGTGTTTTAACGGGTAATGCCTTTTTTTTTTTTTCCCCAAGGCAGGGTTTTTCTGTATATCCCTGGCTGTCTAGGAATTCACTCTGTAGACCAGGCTGGCCTTGAACTCACAGAGCTCTACCTGCCTCTGCCTCCTGAGTGCTGGGATTAAAGGCATGTGTCACCACCAAATGGAGAATAATGATTTTGTTTTAAAGTTTGATAGGTGTTTAATTCATGAAGTTTACCCAACTTGAAAAATGTTTGATAGTCTATACAATATATTATTTGAAGTAATATGTTTAGGTCATCTATAAATAAATATACATATTCCTTTTTTGTGGGATCTTTAATCAATATAATTCTTTCCCAACTTTTGGCTTTGAAAAGAAGTCTTCTTAAATTGATTTGAAGTGTGTGTGTGTATGTGTGTACGTGTGTGTGTGTGTGTGTGTGTGTGTATTTGGTGGAACTAGAGGTCAGAATGAGAGCCTCATGCATGTTGATCAAGAGCTATACCACTGAGATATATTCAAAGTCCTTTTAAAACCTTTGTGTTTTGAGACAGGGTCTTGCTAAGCTGTCTACACTGGCCTTGAACTCAATCTGCAGGCCAGACATATCTCAAAGTTGGCAATTCTCCTGCCTCAGTTTCCCAAATAACTGGCAATGAAGATCTGTGTCACTAGGGCCAGTGAAAAATTTCAAATCTATAGAACAAGTGTCAATAATAGTATAATGGATATTCTTTTACCCTTTGTGGTAACATTTGATTGATTACTATATTTTACAAAAGAGAATGAGAGATTTAATTTCTTTGAATCATGGGGAAGTGTTCTGCATACATCTTGACACACCACCCCTTAATAACACCCCCAAGTTTCTTTTTAAAAACAAAGTCATTCTCACCATAATGGAATTAGCCATTGAGGAATTATCAGTGAGACACTCTTTGGACACACTGGATTTGGCAGGAAATAACTTTCAAAATGTGGTTTTGACAACATGGGATCCATGAGTGATCACCAATGTTGGATCCTGCAGACCTGGGCATTTCCCATCTTAAGTACCTGCTCAGCCATTTCACTCACCCCTTTTCTCTGTGCTGCCTTCACCCCAGTGGCAGGCACTTTACTTCCTGTCTATTCCCAGAGCTGTAGAAGGTGTTCTTTTGCCCTCTGGACTGTGAGTTCAAAGCTGCTGTCAGAGTCCCAAGAGAGTTCATATCACTCTAGAGCTGTGAGGTCAAGCATGTCTACCATTGACCTCTTTCTGTTTAGATAAGTATTTTCATGAGTGTCATAACAATATGCTACAAGCTGGTTGGCTTATAAACAACAGAAATGTAGCTCTCGGATCTCTAGGGGCTGGAAGGCCCCAGGGCAAGGTGCCAGCAGATTTGATGTCTGCTTTATCTTAGCTTTGTCCTCATATAGTGTTAGGGGCAGAAAGTTCCACCTGTTTTACCGGGACATCCAAATGCCTTGTTTCTGTGTGTTATGAGGGCATCTTAGTCACTGTTCTACTGTGTGAAGCGGCGACTCTTATAAAAGGAAGCATTTAATTGGGGGCTTGCTTATAGTTCCAGAGACTTAATCCATTATCATCATGGCGTGGAGCATGGTGGCATGCAGACAGGTGGTAGAGCAGTTTCTGAGAGCTTTACATCCTGGTCTGCAGGCAGAGAGAGAGAGAGAGAGAGAGAGAGAGAGAGAGAGAGAGAGAGAGAGAGAGAAAACCTGGCTTGGGCCTTTGCCTCACATTCATTAGTGGTGTCTAGAGACACTTCTGATAACGGCTGATGGAGAGTTGAGGCTTGCTGATGGGCTCCCCTGTGACACCATTAGAAGAGCAGGCATTCTTCCGCTGCTATCATTTGTCTGCAAGGCACAGGGACCCACTGGTTAGCATAGAAAGTCCAACTTGCTCACAGGCTTTATTTTAGCGATCTCACTTCAGAACCATGCTGTCTGCAATTTTATTGAGTTGATCTCCCAAATAAGTGTACTCTGCTTTATCATTCATAAGCTACAGTGACTGAGGCCATGCTTGTCCAGTTTATGCTCTTCTGCAAGGTCTTTGTAGCCGCTTGGGATGAAGTCTTTATTCTTTATTCTTTATTCATAGAACAATTAAGTGAGTTCCATTGACTTCCCAGCTGCTGTTGTATACAGTTCTCCTAAAGAAGAACAAGGGAAATGATCCTCATCCTCTTGACTCCTTAGATTAAAACTTTGGAACAGACCAAAGCCATCGAAGATTTAAACAAAGCCCGAGACAAGCTGGAGAAGATGAAGGAGAAAGCAGAGCAAAAGCTTATGTCGGTCAAGTCCGAGCTGGAGACTACGGAGCAGGAGGCTAAAGAGCACAAGGAGAGGGCCAGGGCCATGACAGAGGTGGTCACCAGCGAGCTGAGGACCCTGAAGAAGACTCTGGAAGAAGCTGAGAGGAGAGAACAGCAGGTAGATAAAAATCTGCTGGCGGGATCCTCCTCAGGACGTGACAGGGTGCCTTAAAAGCTGCATGAGACGTCACATACTGAGCGATACAGATGGCTTTGGGAATGGGTGTGCCATCCTGTGCAGGGTCACCCTCAGCTCCCCTGTGCCATTCTAACTTTAGTTTATGTGCTGCCAACGAGAGCATCATTCACACAGTTCTCCCAACACAATTTGTAAAGCTTTCTGTATCATTTCAACAGTTCCGCCCACTCCCCCTGCCTCTCTTTTGGCCAATAATCATTATGAGTTTCTTGGCCAAGAAAAACAATTCATATTTGCATGGCATAGACTATAAGCAAGAGAAAGAAATTAACATGCTTATTAAAGCAATAGAGAGCCAGTGTGGACCTAGCTTCTGGTGGTGATGGGATGTTTTAAATTGTGTTTGATAATTGCCTCTGGAGATTGCCTCGTCACACATTGTTTATGGTTAAGTAGGGTTTGGGACTAATAGGGAAGTTTTATCTCCCCCAGAGATCAGTTGCAGGAAAAAGTCTCCAACCTCAAACAGTGGCACCCAGACTTCATGGTTGACCAAGCGCAGATGTAGGCCATAAAAAAGTACACATCAGCTGTCTGGCTGCAAGGAGGAGCATTTTATCTCCTGAGCACATCAGGTCAGACATAAAGAACTCTGTCCCGGGCAGTCTGACCCCTACTGCCTTTGACTAGCATGTCACTTTCTGAAGCTGAAAGGGCAGAGAATGGACTCTACTCCTAGGATTTTTTTTTTTTTCCCCTACTCTGCTTTGGCTCATGTGTCAGGCAGAGCTGGGAAGAGCTAAACCATAAGAGCAAGTGTTCTCAGGAAGAAAACATCTCAGGAATTGTGAGTTTTGGCCGCATTCAAAAGGGTGGGAAAGTTTGAGAGAAACTCTTGCATTTGAGAGGCGAGGCTGGTGCCTTATTCTATTTAGGTGCTTTCACCAAGCATGGGAAATGGAGCAGTTCGTATGCAGGGCAGTTCTTTCTCTTAGGTCTAGGGCTGGAGATTTAAGGTCAAGACGTCAGCGGATTGGGTATCAGGCTTACAAATGGTGTCTTCACAAACCCTCAAACGGTCAAAGTTCTCTGGGGCTTCATTGATAAGGGCACCAAGTCTATCTTGGAGACTCCACCATGGTGACCTTATCCAAGCCTAATTACCCTAGAAATCCCCTTCTCCCACTACCATCACACTGAGGATTATGTCTCAATATACACTTTGGGGGTGGGGTGTGCAAGTAAGAAAAGCTTTCCTCTCCCATGCTGGACCATTCTCGGGAAGGAAGTTGGGGATAAATGTTTGGATGGTGTTCTGATGATACTCCGTCTACAGGTTGGATCTCATCTTTTCTGAAATGGAAGGTATTTAGTTAGGGCTTGTCTTGATGATACCCCCATTTTGCCTGTGTTAGTCTAGGGCCACAGAAACGACCCTAGAAGAGCATGAAGAGAGGAGATACCCACTCTAACCACTGCCCTGGTTTCTACTTTCCTCTTTCTTGATGGACACCTAGCTACCTCATTGTTAGAACTATACACAGAGTCAGCTGTCTTTGCAAGGTAGTTTGAGAAGGACTGAGAAGCCCTCAGGTTTCCATCAGCTCCTTCTTTCTCTTTGAGTTTCAGAAATTCATTACCCAGTTAACATCCCAATGCAGAAATAGTTATCATTCATGGACAGGCTCACACCAACATTTGTGTAGCACTTTGTAGGCCCCAGGGCATGTACTCAGTTATCATTTCACTTGTCCCAGATGTCAGAACAGACTTAGTGAAGGCAGACTCTCAGGGATGGTTGTTTCTTGGGGTTCTTGAATCTGTAGCAAATACACACATGTGTGGTTGATACAGTGTGCACCCCAATAAACTTATCTGGGGGTCAGAGAACAGAACAGCCACTATATTAAACATAGGTTTAGGAAGTGGTTGCACATGCTTTTAATTCTAGCATTCTGGAGGCAGAGATACATCTGGATCTCTGTGAGTTCAAAGCTATACTGGGAACAACCAGGCATGGTGACACACACCTTTAATCCCAGGAGTGATGGCAGGAAGCAGAAAGGTATATAAGGCATGAGGACCAGGAACTAGGTCTTGTTAAACTTTTAGGCTTCTAGCAGCACAGTTCAGCTGAGAGCCATTTGGATGAGGACGTAGAGGCTTCCAGTCTGATGAAACAAGATCAGCTGAGAAGTTATCGGGGCGAGGGTAGCTGTGGCTTATTCTGTTTCTCTGATCTTCCAGCATTCACTTCAATATCTGGCTCTGGGTTTTGTTTTTGTTTTTTTTTTTTTTTTTTGAGCTGAGGATCGAACCCAGGGCCTTGCACTTGCTAGGCAAGCGCTCTACCACTGAGCTAAATCCCCAACCTAGGGTTTGTTTTTATTGATAAGACCTTTTAAGATTCGTGCTACACATATGGCCACTTGACTCACAAGAGATTATGAAACTGCTGAAGCCCAGGGAATCTGCAGGGATTTTAGAAGTCACTTAGCAGGTAAGCCTCCTTATGCAGAATTTAGAAAACTCTAGAGGCTAGAGTGGGTCATTTGCCTACCTCATTCAAACCTGGGCTTCCCGCTTTTGCTATTGTTGTCGTATTTGACCTGGCAACAGTGATGCATTTTTTTTCTTTGCCAGCTAATGTATCTCTGCTTGATATCTGCAGCTGGTGGACTTCAGGGAGGTGATTTCCCAGATGCTGGGCTTGAACTTGACCTCTCTGGCGCTTCCTGACTATGAGATCATCAAATGTCTGGAAAGACTGATCCACTCACACCACCATCACTTCGTGACCTGTGCCTGCCTCAAAGACATGACTGCTGAGCCAGAGAATTGCTCGCCATGCCACTTAGAACTTCTGCATTGATCGCTTGCCTCCTGGAGGGAGGAGAGGAGAGACGGGGGACGATTCTCAAGTGGTGCAGCTCAAAAATTCCTCATAGTTTTGAAATTTGGCCAGCGTGTGTCGATTATAGACTTTGGTGACACAGTGAGAATATATCACGGGAACAAAAAGTCTTCCAAAGGGCCATCCCTAGGGCCAGGAGACGGCTCAGCAGGTGAAAGCATTTGCTACAAAGCCCGGCAACCTGAGTTCGATCCCTGGGACCCACACGGTAGAAGGAGACAATTGACTCTTGCAAGTTGTCCTCTGCCCCACATACAATCTCTGTGATACAAGTACACACACACACACACACACACACACACACACACACACACACACTAAATAAATGTTGAAAGTGCCAGTCCTAGTTAATATTCAGTACTAAAACCACCTATTGCTTCATTAGCTATAGGGCATTGGGACCCACAGGAATCCCCTAGTTTCATGCCTAGGTTGGGACATATGAGCACAGAGTTTAAAATGGCAGACTTTCTGACCTGGAGCATTACAGATGCCTTTGCATCTTAAGATAACCATGTGCAGAAGTGTTCCGAAAAATATTGTTTAAAATTATTTTATTTTTAGGGTTTTTTTTTTTTTTTTTTTTTTGTGTGTGTGTGTGTGTAGGTGCAGGCAGAGAGCATAAGAGGGAGTCATATCCCTTGGTATTGGAGTTACAGGCAGTTGTAAAGCACTTGATGTGGGTGCTGGGAACTGAACTCAGGTCCTCTGCAAGAGTAGCAAGTGCTGTTAGCAACTGAGCCATTTCTCTAGTCCTGTAAAAATTTCTCTCTCTCTCTCTTATCTACATACATACAATTTGACACATAATAATTGTACTTGTTTATAGATTTCTGAGTGGCATTTCAATCCATGCATACAATGTAATCAAGAGACCAGGGTAACATGGTGAAGTCTTAATGTCCTTACTACATGCTTTCTGAGGCCCGGAGACAGCTGTACTAACTCGGGGTTCTACGTGGTTAGTGTGGGAGCCAGGGTGTACAAAGCAGAGGCTGTAGCTCTTGTACTCTGCAGTCTCAGATTCTGCTCAGGTTTGATACTGGTGCGAATTGCTGGCATAAAGGAAGGGAGGCAACGTGACCGATGTGACTCATTTGAATAACCATCCCGTGGGCTGAGGGCTGGTAGGAATGGTGGCTTTGAAAGTCTGAACAGGGCTGACCTCAGTTTTTATTTCCGTGGGGTAGAGTCTCTTGTTGAGCCTGGAGATCGGCTGCCTGTCACCGAGCTGCACCATCCGCCATCCTCCCATCTCTCCAGGAAGAGTTATAACCACAGCACAATCACAGCCAGCCTTGGGCAGATCCAGCTGGGATCCGAACTCAGGTCCTCATGCTTGCATAGAACTCTTACCCACAGAGCCATCTCTCCAGCCTCATCTTGTATCTTTATGTGCCTCATTCACGTAAACAAACAAACCAACACACTAAAAATCTTAATGCCTCACAACATCGAGGGAAACGAGAAGTATACAGCTAAATGTTAAGTCTGAGTCACAAATAAGGCATAAGCTGATTCAAGACAATGAGGGCTTATGGATACCTATTGGCCGGTTGTGAAGCTGGGAATGAGACTAGATATTGGTTTGAATGGGGAAAAAAGCATGAACATATTCTTGCAACCACTGAGCAAATGGGTCATCCAATTGTTTTACAAGTTACACTGCTTCCCTCATGCCCAGTGGCATACACATGTAATCTCAGTCCCCAGGAGCTGGGCCGAAAGGATTGACACAAGTTTGAAGCCACTCTGGGCCACACAGTGAGTGAGGGCCAGCCTGGTGAAACCCTATCTCAAACCAAGCTAGCAAGCAACCAATGGCTGACTGTCCAGCTAGGCAAACCTCCTGCAACCCTAAACAAAACAAATAACCCTATTAGGCTGGCTTTAGCTCAAGTAGTTACTCCTCAGGCCAGACTTTTATCTGTCTAAAGTGATAAGTGTGTTATGTTATTTTCCCTTTGACTGGTCATTAATTCCATGTCAGGGGGTCATATAAGAGACCAAACATAACCCACATTTGTTATAACTATACTTTATCATGTGAAATCACATTTCGTTTCTCCAAAATCTATGGCGCAAGTGTGTAAATAACAACTCTTGATCCATATATTAATAATTCAATATGTTTGACTATATATCCTAGAGACATTAAGTGGAAAGGACAGATGGGATAAACATAAATAAATCCTGTGCCTACAGATAGTTCATGTACACAGTAACTATTTGCTATTTGGACAAACTGAATATGTGTTAGTAAAGCCATTTCCTTCTCGTCAAAATGCTGGTTTCTGCTTCTCTCCCCTTTGTGCATGCATTCCAGAGTTGGCAGTTTAGCTTCACATTTCTGGGCTAAGTTTTGTTTTTCTATAATATCCATGTATATTTTATATTGTCCAATAAAATGCGTTAGATTAATGTGACTTTTAGATAAAGTCTTAAAATATTTATTACTAACTCGTCTAACAAATGTACTCTCAGGGAATTGCTATTGAGGTTATTGTTCTGGTCACTGAGACATCTAAATATTTTCAGAAAATATCTCACAAAAAACTGTTCCCTTGGATCCATCTAAATTTCCAATCCATTCTTCCAGACTTCTGAGGAGGAGTGGCCAGTGATCCAGACCAGGGGGTGATGGGCTGACAGGCTGCTAGGGACATTTGTGATACTGATGTCCACGAGAACAGCATGCAAAAGAAGCATCTAAGTTTTACTGGGGTGACGTTTTATAGTGGCTAACCTTTAACCTAGAAGGCTTCTTCCAGTTTGTATGGTCGTGTTTAATTGGAGTTACCTTATAATGGGGCAACAATGTCTCTCTCTACTAGATACCAGAGACTAGCAAACAAAAAGACCAGTGTTAGGAATGGGCTACCTCTTCTAGAGCTGCTTGCCTGATAGACCCCCCAAATATTATAGGCTGCCACCAATGCTCTTGGTTACTCTCCAGAACTTGATGGTAAGATCTGATTGCTGAAGACACCACATACATGAGTGAGAGGACATGGAGAAATCAAGCTGGTACTCAACTTGACCCTTCATCCCTATTGGCTAGGTTTCATAGTTCTGGAAGGTGCTCTGCATGCAACCAGAGGAGAAAAGTAATCCATCTCATCCAACTGTGAACCCTGTGAGCAACAATCATGACCAGTCTGGCAAAACATGCCCACTGGCACAAGAGTGACGTGAATGTCATGGGAATACCCAAGCACTTTCTGATTGGATTTAAGGGCCACTGTGCAAGATGAAAACTGTGTGTGGCACCAATATCAGGAAACACCCTGGCTACCACATCCTAGTAACACTTTTTGTGTGTATACACACATATGCATCGTCTTCCCTTTTCCTAGTTTAGCTGAATCCCACTGCCTGTCAGGGCACTCACATCCTTAGCAACCCATTCCCACCAGCAGATTGATTCTATTTCAAGTGTTTGCATCCTCACTGCCATTCATAGCTTATGCCCACCATCCTTAAACATATTCAGCTCTCTCCCCTCTTAAAACACATTGCCCCCTTTCCCTCAGAGTCCTCTCTCACCTTTCTAAGCTCTAGGGGAGAAGCTCCTACTATTGCCCTGATAAATGACCATGACCTATCATTATAGGTTAGTGCATCTCTCAACCCTTATCATGAAAGCTTCTTTTTGCAGTAGATAGAGATTAGGGAGAGAACCCAAATTAGTTCAAGTGTAAGTGCAGAGAATGAGACTGTGAGAAAGAGTAGCTCAGAGCACTCTAATGCGTGTAGCTTCTCGGAGAGTATTCTGTTTAAGTCGATTTCCTCATATTTCTCGAGTGTCTCACGTGACTGCCTTGTCTGTAGAAGAGGCGTGTGGATATGATGTATCCTCACAGAGATCTATGGAAAAGCGTGTGGATCTGTATGTCTATAGCTAGACTTATTTATTACATCATACAAGTACATGTGTTATTTTTGTGTTCATGTTTGAGCAGATTGTGTTTAGACTCGTGATGTGTAAGTTCTGTGTGTTAACTGTGTACTGTCTTGTGTAAAACACCTGATGGTTTAATAAAGTACTGGCCAATAGCAAGGCAGGAGAAAGGACAGGCAGGCCTGGCAGGCAGAGAGAATATATAGAAGAAGAAAACTGGATGGGATCTAAGATTGATGAGCCAGAGAAGAGGAGGACGCCAGGGGCCAGCTACCCAGCTACACAGCAAGCCACAGAGTAAGAGTAAGATTTACGGAAGTAAGAGAATGGGAAAAACCCAGAGGCAAAAGGTAGACGGGATAATTTAAGACAAGGAAGCTGGCTAGAAACTAAGCCAAGCTAAGGCTAGACATTCATAATTAAGAATAAGCCTCTGTGTGTGAGATTTATTTGGGAGCTGGGTGGCAGGCCCCCCTAAAAAAGAGCAAAAACCTCCAGCAACAGGATGACTACGAGGAAATAATGTTTTCCAGAAAGAACAGGGCAGTTGCACATATCAACCCACAGAAGCTGAGACAGCATACACAGAAACTTTCACAAGCCCCGGTCAGACAAAATCCCCCATGGAAATGGGAGTGGAGCATGATGTCTCACCCCTTGCTAAGGAGCCATTGACAGCTGATAACTGCTGAGAGGGGGAGAGTCATCTTTCTTGGCGTGTGGTCCCTGGTAGGTTGACCATGCTCCAGCGGAAGGCCCGATATTCACGAATATAAATCCAGAGAGCCCTCACTGATGGGAACATTCAAACGCACACCACCTTCCCTTACCCCAGCCCTTTACCCCACACTCTGGAATAGCTGATCTTTACATCTGAGTTTCCTGGCTCTCCATTTCCTCCTCGCCTTGTCAATCTTATTCCATCTGCGCCAGCCTGGATCTTATGGTTCATTTCTCCAGCCATTCTCTTTCTAACACCTTTGACTTTCTTATCCCTTTGCTCTTCTGCCTTCAACTTTGAGTTAATCCCAGCTACCAGTGTTTCCGCTGACTTATCTGCCCCACTGAATGAGGCTGGAGAAAATCACATAAAATCGCAGTTAAGTGGCATCCCAAATCCACGGCCCTTGATCTCCGCAGAGCCGTCTCTGCCAGCTGCTCATTCTACACTGTTTTCCTGGTTGGATCTCACTGCCATTTTCTGAAACAACTATTGAAAATATTCGTTTCCTCATGGCCTTTATCCCATCTCTTCCTACTTCATTCTCGGGGGATAATATCCCCTGATTTCACTCAGAAAATAGAAGCCATTACAGGAAACACCCCGGCTACCACATCCTAGTAACACTTTCTGTGTGTACACGCACACACATCTTCTTTCCTTTTCCTAGTTTAGCTGAATCCCACTGCCTGTCAGGGCACTCACATCCTTAGCAACCCGTTCCCATCAGTTGATTGATTCTATTTCAAGTGTTTGCATCCTCATCACCATTCATAGCTTATGCCCACCATCCTTAAACATATTCAGCTCTCTCCCCTCTTAAAACACATCGCCCCCTCTCCTCCCTTTCTTCTTGAATGTCTTTGGTTGGTGTCATTGGTACTTTGCCTTTCTGGTTTCAACTCACATCAGGCCATCATGAACCGGCCGCCTAGCTCTGGCTCCACCCACCCTGCTGATTCCGGCTGGCAAATCTTTGTTACTTCCGCAATGCTGATCTCACTTGAGCTTTATGAAGCACCTTACCACCCCTTGCCTTTTCCTCTTCCTTCGGCTTCCCTGCCGTGATAGTCAACCCATTTTGACCCACCTCTGTGTGCCCGAGCCAGGTCACTTGAGGCTTCTAAGACACAAAACCGTGGTGAGAGATTGGTGTAAGGCAAAGTGGATATGAGTGCCGGCGGCAGCGGCGGGAACCTTGCCCTGGTAGTCAGAGCTTTGTGGAGAATATTCTGATGCTCTGCAAACCTGATAGCCGTAGACTGCCCTAGGAGTAGAGGACTCCATGAAGGGCCCCACGACTTCTTTGTCCCAAATTGCTCCCAAAGTTCCAGGTTTCCTTTGATTCTGTCATGAGGGTTCCACTCCTCTCAGTTCCGGTTCGTGCCGCTTCAGTCAGAATTCATCATGGTCTCTCCACTTCTCCCATCACCTCAGGCTCCCATCACCACAGGCTCCTGTCACCTCAGGCTTCTGCTATTGTGGCCTGCCCCCTTGTTCATGTTTTCTGGTACATTCTGGATAGACTGTGTCTTGCTGCTGCTGTTCCCACATTCAACGGGTCTTATTCCTCTGGGTCTCTTCTGGAGACCCTGGTTGGGTAGTCTGTCACTCTTGAATATAAGGCGCCCCTGATGAAGAGAGACACCAGTGATAAACCTGTGGGTAGTGTGTCTTTAGACAAGGCACCTGTTTCTGGTCCAGTCCACAGTGGTGACAGAGTAGAGTCTTATGCCTGTCTCCTGGCTGGGAATATTCCATGAGAGTCTGGTCTCTGCCTTCCTATTTTATACTTCAATGCATTAGCCTCACAGTGTCAGGTAGACTGTCTCTTTGTGCCTTGTCTCCATCTGTAAAATGGATGTTCTACCTACTTCTTTTGGGTTGAACTATGTCCTGCCAAATGATGCCCAAGTCCTAACCACAAGTGTCTGTATATGTGACATTATTTGGAAATAAGGTATTTGTAGATAATTATGTGACAATGTCATTAGTGTGAGCCCTGATTTAAAAACAAAAAGGCAGATGCCTTTCTAGGAAAATATTGACATGGATATAGACGCAGATATGGGGAGAATGTCACACAAAGATGGAATTAGCCATCAGAGTGATGGCTCTCTATATAAAAGAAGCCAGTTTGTTAGTGAGCTAGGCAAGTGTTTGTACCTCTGAGCTACATCCCTGGCCCTAAAGTTCTAGATCTGCCCAGAGATGCTGGCTCCTGACAACCCACAACTAAGTCCCTTCCAAGGACTAACATCTTGTCCTTTCACAAGGATAGCTCTCATCTAGTGACCGGTTGATATAGGGGCACACAGACTTGGCATTTGTCCCTAGTGCAGCATACTCTGGAAGGTCCTCCCAGCTTTATACCCTTCCTTCCTCATAAGATGGAGTGATTGTTAGTTTTAATTGTCAGCTTGGCACAACCTAGAATTACTCTGCAGGACCGTCACAATTGAGGAATTGTCTAGGAATAATCAGGTTATTTGATGGAGGAGTGTTTGGATTGTCAAAATGATGTGGGAAAACCCAGTACACTGTGGGAGGCACCATTCCCTAGGAAGGGTGTCCTGGACTATATGAGAGCAGCAAAGCAAGCAATCCTACATGCATCATTTCTCTTGTCTTGACTGTGGATACAATGTGAACTGCTTTGAAATCCATCCACTGTGACTTAACCCACTGCAATGGCCCATACACAGAATTGTAAACTAAATCAGCCCTTCCTTCTGCGAGTGCTTGTGATCAACACATTTTACCACAGCATCAGAAACGGAACTAGATGGTCGTGCCTCTGCTGCAATCACACCCTCACACCACAGTGTCACCACACCGTAGGCAGCCTTGCCTTCCCACTTTCTCACAGGTTTGGTTTCTTCTGTATGCAGCTGACCAACTCTCCACCTCACAGTCTTCTCAGAAAACGAGACTCAAGATAGGAGTCACATCCTCTATGAAGCTAGGCCTGAAGACCCTAAACCATCTTGGTATCTCTGTCATGTAGTTTTATGACCCATCCAACAACTATTCTTCCATCACTCAGCACTACAGTGCCTACCAAAGCCCCTAAATAGCAAAACACACATATCAGTGACAAATTTTATTTTTCGCTTCTTTCTTTCACAAGTCTCTATGGGGACTCTTAACTAAGTTCTGGTGTAAGGCCGAGAACCAGACAATAACCTTTTATTTGGAGTGTTCTGTGGTTGTAACAGTTCACAGTACAGAATAGGTACTACTTAGAGCAGGACAAACAAAAAGAGCTCTGTTATAGGGTATAGCACAGAACCCTTTGAGGGCTGGAGGAATGGAAGTGTGGTTGAGCTTTCCAGGGGTTTTCTAAATGCACAGAGCAGGAGGAAAACAACCATAAATCCAGTGATACAGAATCACATGATTCATGTTCTGGATCTACCCTTCCCAGAGTTTTGTTGCTGATCCCAGATACCACCCAGTGCACCTGCAGGTGTCTCAGCCAGGAAGTACATGCCGAGTACCCTCCCTCTCAGGGACCACAAATCTAGCAACCACATGTTATACTTTATGCTAATGATGCCGCAGAGAACCAAATGTACATATCATATGTTCAACAATAGTAGCTGTGGTGGTAGAGGTGTGACTACAGCCAATACCCAGACCTCACACTGAAGCATGTAACTGGCTAAACTCAAGTGGTGTCTGGAGTCTTCTAAGGGAAGATTGCAGGAAATAATGGTGTTCTACTTGTCAGAGGGACAGGAAGGCACACTAGAAGATCATTTCTCCAACTTTTTAACATACTCCCTTGGAAAATTCATTTTACTCACACATCCACACAATCACATCCATGTCTGCCTGAAATAAAGGGTTCACGGGAAATTGTGGTGCATCCCGCTGTGCAGTGCTGTGCTACCCTACATGATTCTGTTCCACTAAGAAATAGCTGTTTTGACTCATCGTTTCGTGACCTCCCAATGGACAGCCACTGGCAGTTTGGAACAACACTTTATGGTAAGAGAGAAATGGATGTTGATTGCCAATCACAACATCCCCAGTCCAGTGCTGCTCCTTCTTTTGCTCATGAATTAGCAAAGAGGATTCAGGGCCATTCGCAGAGGAATCCAGCATTGCAATACAGTTCACAGTACACCTAGGAGCAGGAAGGTGGCTTGTTCTTAGATCAGCACCTTTCCAGTCGTAAGTAAGAACACCATGGTAGCTTGGGGCTGCAAAGAACCCCTTTGGTGTTGCATGGTAGGTGAATAGAGGAAAAGACCATCTGCAGCTTGCAGTTTTTAGTACAGAGTGGACCAAGCCCACATAGTGGTCCTGATGCCAAGTGCATTGTGGGTTACCCACTGGATGCCTTAAATAAAAAAATACTTGTTTTTCATCCAGTTTCTGACTTTACATGTAGATATAAAACCTAACAATTAATCCCAAGAACGTCCTGGTGTATATTGAATGGGAAATGTCTGGCTGGCCTCCTGCCCCATGTTAGGAGGTAATTGTTAATTTTACTGTTAAGGTTTGCAAAAAAAATTTAATCCCTTAATATAGAGCTTTTAGATAAAAGCTCGTATTTGCTAATGATCAAGTCTTTCAATAAGAATGATTTCCTAATGTGCTATAGCTTTGAAGGTAGTTTATTTTATAAAAGAAAAGCCAACCAAAGACATGAGGCAAATAAACATTCAACACATGCCTATTCTAAGACAAATGGCATTTGCAGGCACACTTACCCATATAATGTTCACCAGGAGTTTTAGAGGTGGGATTGAGTCTCATTTTTGCAGACAAGGTAAAAGGGTAAAGTGATTAGCAGGGACTCATCCAAGGTCATTAAAGTAGAAAGTGATGGAATGTGAGTTTATACCAGTCCTAACCGGCTCACATCACACACTTTGTGAATATAAGTGAACAAAAAAAAAAACCAAAAAACCCCAGACTTGAAAATCTCAAAACAGACTTGATTAGCAAGACTACAATTTTTATGTTCTGGAGAAAATATGTTCTAATGGGTCCTCAAACTACTCATTTAATCCACGTCCCAAGCCGTATTTTGTTCTTTATAGGACCTTGACATCTTAAGTGCATTGCAGAATTGAAAAGATAATTTGCAGGCATTATTTTAGCCTTTCATTTTTTTCTTCCAGGCTTTTCCTCTGCTTGTGACACTGCTTAAAGTGACTAGAGGAATTTGCATGTGTTGCGAACTGAATGTCGGTACCTCTTGAAAATTCATATTGATGAAGACCCAAGCTCTGCTGTGGTGATGTTTCCTGGTGGAGCCAGGAAATGGGTAGTCATTTCTCAAGATGAGGGCATGAGGGAGAGCTCCCCCATGATGTGATTAATGTCCTTGGAGGAAGAAGGAGAAGAATCATCATCATCACCACCACCATCATCATCACTATCACCACCATCATCACCATCACCATCATCATCCTTACCATCAGCAGTAGTAGCAGCAGAACCAGCAGCTAGAGCTTGCTCTCTGCCTACCATGTGAGGGCATACTGAGGTGGCATAGGATGGAAATCAGGAGAGAGCCATCACCAAAGCCACACCATGGAGACATTAGGCTTGCAGCCTCCATAAGAGTGAGAAGTAAACTGGTCTCTGTTCTGCTTCCACTTAGTCATGGCTGTCTGAGTTGACTAAGGTAGCAACATGAGTCCCTCAAGTGCTTCCACTCTGTAATGGAGCACAGTGGCCAGTCACATGCATGGCATTTCAGTTCTGTATAGTTGTAGTAATCCAAAGAATGCCATGCCTGTACAGTATGTGAAAAATCCTACAAAGTATTTATGCTTCTCTTAATTCAATATTTATTCTTACATTTTTCTTCTTTTGGTAAAAATACACAACACTAATCAAAATGCAAGAGCACAAGCCAATAGGGTTCCTCACCCATGTAATTTATTCTTATTACCCTCAGTACAGGAGTTGAGCTCAGATCAACATCAATACGATCTATAATTTATGACTTTGACATTGTGTCATGATTTTGAGAATCAAGATTTTGTTTTAGCGCAGGCCAAGTTTATTTAGAAGCAATTCTTGGATTCTTTCTTCTATATGAGTTAGTATTTAACCTACACAATCCTGTTGAGAATTCTCAGAAGGTGGCTGTGATGAACTTTAGGATTGATAAAATCTCGTATGCACCTCTCTCAGAGGTTGGGATAATTAGCAAGGAAAAGGCAGATTCCAGACAAGTTCTGAAAACCCACTCAATCATAATCTTAAGAATGAGAGTTACTGTTTATTTATACGCCAAGGTCTCTGTTGAGCACTTTGTAAGTTTTGTGAAATTTAGTCTTCTCTGAAGCTCCCAGGCAGTTGGCAGACAATTTTGGTCAACGTTCACGTCAAAGAAAGTATCTAAGATGGGAAAAGTGACTGGTGCCAGGTCTCACACTGGATGATTTTATTCTAGAGGCATTCACTTTTGTGCATTGCACTTTGTTTTTGGAAGGTCCTCATATCTCTGTGTGTGTGGGAGGGTGTGTGTGTGTGTGGACAGTGCCACATCTGCCCTATATGACAGCGTATACTGAGTCTGTGCATGGGTCTCAACGACACAAAGGAGAAGAAAGCTCCCTCCTGGCAGAGAGTCCTGCTTCTCTAGGAGCTCCTTCTCTATCCCTGCATTGGGTACCAGACCAATTGACTTGATGTGGGTGTTAAAGACTAGTTTTGAAAGCCACACCTCATCATCGCAGTGGGATGTTAGATTTGTCATCACTGTGATGAAACCCTGGAGAAAACCAATGTAGAGGAGGAAGTCTTTATGTGGTTCATGGTTTCAGAGGTTCTGGCCCATGGTTAGCTGGATTCATTGTTTCTGGGACACAGGTAGGCAGAAAAATCATAGCACAAGGGCTTGGAGAGAAGAGGGTGTGGTAACAGAACCAGGAAAAGCCGTTCACATTACATTCACAGTCTGGAAGGAGAGAGCGATGCATCCTGGTACTCAACTCATTTTCTCCTTTTATTCAGCTGGGAACACAGCCCGTGGATGGTGTCACCCACATTCAGGATGAATTTTCTATCTTCAGTCAAGCCTTTCTGGAAACATCTTTGTAGACAACCTTACATGTGTGTTTCCAGGGTGATTCTAAATCCTGTAGCACGAATCTTAAAAGGTCTTATTAATAAAAACAAACCCAGTGCCAGGTATTGAGGTGAACGATGAATGATCAGTGAAACAGAACAAGCCACAGTCACCTCACCTCGCCAGTCTGATTCTGTTTCCTCAGACTGGAAGCCTCTGTGTCCTCATCTGAATGGATCTCAGCTGTACTTCTGCTAAAAACCTAAAAGCTTAATTGGCTCTAGTTCCTGGTCCTCACACCTTATATACCTTTCTGCTTCCTGCCATCACTTCCTTGGATGAAAGGTGTGAGTCACCATGCCTGTCTGTTTCCAGTGTGGCTTTGAACTCATGGAGATCCAGATGGATCTCTGCCTTTAAAAGAATGCTAGGATTAAAGGTGTGAGTGCCACCATTTTCTAGCCTCTATATCTAGTAGCTGTTCTGTTCTCTGACCACAGATAAGTTTATTAGGGTGCACAATATATTGGGGGACATAATATATCACCATATTTCCCCTTTTTATGTCTAAAAATTTTTAAAAAGCTTATAACTAATACAAGAAAAACTATATCCAATAAGTATATACAATATATATAGTCAAGAATTACATTAATAATGTCTAGGCCATTAACATTTGACAGATTCAGACCAAAAAAACTCCATTATATATTAATAATGTCTAGTCCATTAATATTTGACAAATTCAGATGAAAAATTTTCATTACTTATCCCATTTTAAACAAGTAATTCCTTTTTAAAAGTAGATTCAATAATCTCCCTTTTATCTTATCATGTCCATATCATATTCTCTTTTTTTGAGTAGATCCAAAAATCTACCTCTTATCTTATCATTTACATATCTTCCCTTTTTCCAGAATAGATTCAATAATATACCCTTTTCTATATCTTTTTTCTTTTAAACAAGAACCCTGTATTTAATCTCCTTAGTTTAGCTTTTTTTTAAACCATTAACAATTAACAACTCATAACTAACCATTATGAGCAATAACAATTATCCGTAAGCCATTGAATGACCAGAAAACACCCACCCCACCTCTTGGGAATGTGGGCATCGTTTTCTTAAAATTACTTCCTGCTTTCTGGGGGTGAACACATCTTTAGAGGATTCTGAAAAGAAAATTTTTGGGTTAATTGTCAAGTCCTAAGAGAGGTAGCTGTATCATTTGTTTTCTAGTCTCTGCATAATGGGAAAATGTAGGGCTTGTCTCAAGTCGTTACTTGAGTTGTCTGTGAATCTGGATCATCTCAGCTAGCCCTCTCAAAATTGTCCTGAGCAGTTTGTGGTCCAAAGCCAATCTTTTGGTGATGTTAATCTACTTAATGGTTTTACCATAGTCCATGTACCAGAAACACCTGAATCCCACTAGTATCCTTTCATGATTTAGGATTTTAAATTCTAGAAATTGTTGATGTTTTTGGAATTCAGCTTGTCCATTTTTCTTGGCTTGTGGGAGTCTTCACCTCGGCATCCTGTTCTTCTCCACATCCCATTCTTCTCAGCTTGTGGATGGCTTCATCTCTTTTATTAAATGCCAGTCTACCATTGAGAGGTTAGACTCCATTAGCTTAGTTACTCTTTAAAGAATAACTGTTTCAGCTCTTGTTCCAGTGCATATCAGAAGCCATCAGTCCACTGCATGTTCAGCTGCCTTCGAAGAAAGGGGCACTGTACCTTTTCTGGATTGTAAAGGCCACTTAACAATGGTGCCATATTGTCCTGGCCTCAGAGGATACCTGTTGCTAAAGCCACAACCACACTTGTCTTGGCAAGAATCAGTAGTCCTTTGTTTCGTGTCCTGTCTGTCTGTCCATTTTGTCCTGTTGTCAGCAGTCGATTCAAGGATACTTTGTTGTCCAGTGGCTAACTTTTGCACCAGTGAAAGTCAACTCCATATGCAGTTTCTTCAATGCCCATGTCTTCTCTGAAGTAGATTGGTGCTTCCAGAAGCCGACATATCTCATAGTCATAAAAAAAGAAAAAATTTCTAAGTTATTAAAACATTTTAAATGCCATATTCTGTAGCTCTCTGAAGGGTTTGAAGATGACCTGTCTATCTAAAATATATCTGCTCAATCTTGAAAACATACCTAATATGACTACAAGTTCAATTGTAATGTCTGTTAATTTTCATTTCTTTATATCCTAATAGTTGGTAATAATAACATTCTAGGATTAGCAAATTGCATTACATTGTTAAATGAACGGTATAAGTACAATATCTTGAAAAAGATAAAAACATACGTACAGCATTTTCTAACAATCTCAATCTCAATATATATAATTTGTATACAATATACAAAAATCCAATCCAATGTAAAGTATTTAAAGCTAGTAATTGTCATTTGAAAGTAGATTCAACAATCTATCTTTTTATCTATATCAAAATCCACTCTAATTGACAATTGAGATGATCACAGTTGGTGTGGGTGTTAAGTAAGATAATAGATATGTTTAGTGCCTGGCATATTGTTATTGTCAAAGATCGATTAGGTATTATTTTTAGGTCATCCAGATGCACAATCATCATGGTTTGTATTTAATGACCTTACTTCTACACTAAATCACTTGAACACCTACTTCTCCGCTCTTTGGGGTGGACTATTAGGTGGACAGTTGTATGATTTTTTTTCCTTGGAAAGTTATGAATGAAATTGTACTCATCTTACACAGGGCACTCACTGATGGTAGACCAAAGACACCATTCCACCCAAGCTTAGTTAGTGAACCTGTGGGTTTGTGGAGCATTTACAAGTTTAATATGTTAAAGGAGTGTCGGGGAGGGGTTGCTTGCAGAAGCATGGGATGCTCAAAGGCAGCTGCATGGTGGGAAAGCTCTCCTCAGCATGAGCAATGGTTCACAGAAGATGCAGCCCATAGAGCTCTCTGTATCTTCCAAAGAGCTTGTCAGAGTCTCTTCCTTAGCAGCTTTAAAACTTGGAATCCGTAAATTTTAGGAACTTCCTGAGGCTCTGAGGTTTGTTCTTTACTTCCTGAGTCTTACTCAGTTTACGTCCAGGAGGGAGTGCTTCAATTAAGAAGAAATGCTACATAACCACAGTCCATAGGGACTTGCAGGTATTGATGCCCAGTGTAATCCTCCTCCAGTCCACACTAACTTTTGGTTATTTGACTTGGTTTAGGCCGTAGGATACTGTCAAGTGTGCTGTGAGCAGTCTTGATTGTCATTGTGTACTGGATACCACCCTCTTTGGATCTAGATATCATACAAGAAGAACAAAAGAAGCTAGTCTTTTTTTTTTTTTTTTTTTTTTTTTTTTTTTTTTTTTTTGAGAGGCACCCTAAGATCATTTGTACAGTGAGGTGCAGCCATGCCAATATTATAGTTGAACTCCATCACAAATCCACTTTTCCAGTCAAATGCAACCACAAAGGCATTCTAGTTATGACCAGAGCTGCCAAAACACCCACAGACTCCTGAGAATAAGTTGCTATAGTTTCAAGCCTCTGCTTTTGGGGAGTGGTTTTCTACATAGCGACTGATGACTGAAATACTCTCTGTAATGACATAACATGATGGGACCTCACCTCACAGCACAACTGTGCCAATCAGAGTGAGCACGCTCCTCAGTCCCCTGTGCAAATGGGTAGCTGGAGGGTGGGGATCTGGAGAAGAGATTTCAGAGAGATTAAAGTCGCACTTCTTTCAGCAGAGAAATCTATCAGAAGGCACCTGGGTGATTTCCAGAAGAGAAAGCCAGCAAGGTGGAGGTTGGCCTGTGTGTGTGTGGGGGGGGAGGGGGGAACAAAAAAAAAAACCAAACAGAACGAGATACCAAACACAAAAATACAGGAACACCAACTGCCTCCCACGTAATTACACCCATGTTGCTATTTGCCGTCATACTAGTGATTATAATAGAAAACCAGGACAATTTATATTTTTAGAAACCAGTGTTTTATTTGGAAAATGTCAGTTGTCAATTGTACCCTAATGGTGTTTTGCTAAAATGTGTGGTTGGTAACATGAGCAGGGTAGAACTTTGGGTTCTTTTAAGAGAACTTTGAGCAGTTGACTAAGCATTCTGGGTACAATTGTGTCTGAAGGGATTTAGACATTCTGTTTTGTGCTACGAAGTTCTGATGTGTGACACATGACATCCTCTAATTGGATGGGTGGCTTCTGTACATGTACTGACACCACTTTATCCTCTGACTCAGTTACTCTTTTCTGAATGGCTTTTTGTTTACTATGTTTGAATGAAGGTAGGGCATTGGAAAGTATCAAATTCTTCATGAGAAAATACATTTGATTCATGCTGGGAGGACAGGAATACAAAGGAAAATCCAACCCAAAGAACTAGGTTTTAAGAATCCCACTTTTTAAGAGTAGTTCTAGAGTTACTGAACAAGCCATGTGACCCATGTAGAGATTTTCACATTCTCTGTATGTCTACTTTTCCTGATGCTGTGAGAATGTACCCGACAGAAGTAACTTAAGAGAAAAAATTTGTTCTGGCTCATAGTTCTAGTCGTAGTAATAGGAAGGGGTGGTGGAATTTCTGGCAGGGGGAGTGTGCGGCAGGAACTGTTCATGTCTTGGTGGATTAGGAAACAAGGATGAGACTATATGTGGGGTCAGTCCACATCCTGCGAAGTTCTTCCCGCAATGGCCCCTTCTGCCAGCTCCTAAAGGTTTCACGACCTCCTCAAACACTGTCACTAGGGAGGGACCAGGTGTTCCAGAATGTGAGCCTTGAGGGGACATTTCAGATTTTTACTGTAACATACTCCATCCCACTGGCATAGGCATAGCCTTCCTCACCACCAAAGTGCTGCATCTGAATGCTGTTATGATTGATGAATGTGCATTGATACAGCACTGTCACCCAATATCTAGAATTTACATTAGGGTTCAGCCTTTGTTGTTCATTCACGGGTTTTGACAAATGTATAATCACACACACACACACACACACACACACACACACACACACACACACACACTTCCACCATTATAGTCCATAAAGAGTAGTTTAGTTGACCTAAAATAACCCGTGTTCCATCTCTTCATCCTCCCCTCCCCTCAACTCCTTCTATGTCTCTATAATGGTGCCTTTTCTTGAATCTCGTTAGTTGGATTCCTACAGTACTTAGCTCTCAGAATGCCTCTTTCTTAAGATTTCTCTTTGGCATTCCATGTCTTGAGAGTACATTTCTTTTCTGAGCTCAATAATATCTCACTGCCTGTATATGCCATGTTTACCCATTAATCTGCCAAAAGGCACCTTTGCTGTATCCCAGTTACGACAACAAAGGACAAAGGTATTATAAATATCCGTGTATAGGTAGGTCTCTGTGTAGATGCAAATTTATAGCTTGTGTGGGTAAATACCAAAGAGCCTGCCAAAGAGCCTGCATGTTGTGGCTTAGGTAGCTTTTTAAGGAAGTGACAAGTTGTCTTCTAAGGGCAATTCTCACTAGTAGTGTTGAAAAGCTCTTATTCTAGACCCATGACATCATGTTTTTCTTTAAGTTCGAGGTTTCTACGGCATCTTACCATTGTTTTCATTTGCAATTCTGTGATGACATATGGTATTGAACATCTTTCCACACTCCTTTTTCCCCTGGTTTATGTCTTCTTTGGTGAGGTGTCTGATGGAATATTTGGCTTGTTTTAAAAACTGGAGTGTTTGTCTTCCTTGTGTTGACTTTCAAGACTTTGTATATTTTGGAAAATGGTTCATTATAAGATATACACACACACACACACACACACACACACACACACACACACACATATATATATATATATAATATATATATATATATATATATATATCTTATAAAGCTGGGCATGGCTATTTCCTGCCTGTAAACCCAGCACTTGAGGAGGGGACAGAGACAAGAGAATTCCTGGGCACACAGTCAAGAAAAAGCAGTGTGTGAGGGTACAGTGCAGTTTGGTTTTGCTAGGAAAAATCTAGAACCTTGCAGAGAGCGAGCAAGTGCTTTATTACAGAACTAAAGCGTATAAACCTTTCCACACCCTACCTTACATGTTAAGTCATCTCTAGGTCCCCTGGAAGATCTATCACCATGCGATCTGATACGTTCCCCCAGATGTTCAAGCCACAGATGTTTATCAATAATATTTCAGGACTCCCCTCTCCCTTTGGAATATTTTTAAATTAGGAGGCATCATATGCATTTAGCCCACTGTGTCAGTAGGTTCAACATCCACAAATTCAGATAACCACAGATAGAAAACACCTAGGCAGTTGATGTTAGACATGGAAATGGGAGTGGTCCTGGAGGCCTCTGGGCAATGATGATGCAGCCAGCATCAGAGAGAGCATCCAACAGAGTTCACTGAGGGAGATATGGTCTCAGGATGCACTCACATTGCCTCTCCCATCTGGTGAGTCCAGATACTGCTGATTATGAAAAAGATGTGACTTTTAGACAATCTTGAGTGGGAAGTATGAGTAGTCCAGATGTCCTTGTGCTGAACAACTACAAATAGGGCTTCCTGCTGGAGTGCTTTCCACAAACTGTTCTTGGAGACCTTCAACTCAAATTAGGCTATGGAGCCCCTCCTTACATATGTGTTCATCAAACTGTCCTTTTGCTGATGCCATGGGCCTTAGGTGGAACAAGAACACTTTCACACAAACTAGGCATCCTGAGTGACAACTTGGCAGCAGCATCTCTTTCAGGCAGACCGATGGTGTTCACTGCATCCATTATCCAGTTCACAGGTGCGTATGCCAAGAGCCAATCGGTGGTGGCACAAACGGTAGATAACCAGAGAAATTTTGGCCGAGGAAGACAAGTACAAATTTACAGGTTGTGCCGGTGCTGAGACCATCAGATTTATGATTCCTGGCCAAATACAGTGTGCGTGCGTGCGTGCGTGCGTGCGTGCGTGCGTGTGTGCGTGCGTGCGTGCGTGTGTGTGTGTGTGTGTGTGTGTGTGTGTTTCCCCAACAGAATTTTTCATTCTGTTCTTGCTGGGTTGGTATGTGGTCTTAGAACATGGTATCTGCTCCTAGACAGAATAACCATGCTGTATGGCTGTTGGGGAACTGATTCACTATTTGTATTCATTAATTATAAGCATCGCCACAGAGACTGCAATTTCCCAAACCCAGAATACTTATGAAATAACCCCTTTCATAAAGATACTCCATATTATTTTTCTTTGTTTCTGCGGATCTTGCACACAGGTAAAAACTTAGTGAATACTTAATAACTTGCTTTGTTTTTAAGTGTACCTGGAGAGAGAGTTCTTCTTAGTGTTGACAAATGATGAATCAGTGAATTAAGACCAAACTACTGGGGTACTTAGGTTAGGTTGATGATTAATCTTTTAGGAATGAACTCTATAAAATATTCATATTATAAAGAAGTAATTAAGTCTTACTGAAGACTCCAAAGATAATAAAAAACACTTTTTAAAGACAAATCGTCTTTTTAGTCATGTTTCACTTTTTAAAAGGAAATACTCAAACAATTGCATTTGGAAGTCTGACAAATCTGTGGTCCTAGCACTCAGGAGATGGAGGCCACAGGGGCACAGGTTCAAGGCCAGCTTGGACCATACAAAGAGTTCAAGGTCACACTAGTCTCCATAGTGGCTGCACCACTTTGCCCTCCCACTAGCCAAGATTCCCCTTTCTCTGAATCCTCGACAGCATGTGCTGTCCTTTGTCTTGCTGATCTTGCCCATTCTAATCAGGGTAAGACGAAATCTTAATTCTATTTTGCATTTCCCTGAAGGCTAAGGGTGTCAAACATTTTTAAAGTGTTTCTCAACCATTTGTGTTTCATATTTTGAGAATTCTCTGTTTAGTTCTATAGTCCATTTTGATGGGGTTATTTATTTTCTTGGATGTCCAGTTTTTTGGGTTTTTTAGTTCTTTATATATTCTGGATACTAATTCTTTATCAGATATAGAATTGGGAAAGAATTGTTTCCCACTCTGTAGGCCGCCACTTGGCTCAGATGATGGTGTCATTTGCTGAGAAGGGGAAGTGGACACAAAGTCCTACCCCTAACCAAAAAGCTGTTTGCAGTTTCCTACTGGGAAAGGGAAAATAAGTTTTAGTCAATGGGGTGTCACGGGTATTTCAACCACACTCCAATACAGGCACCATGCCCAGAACAGTTGACCAACACAAATGGACCAACACAAAAAACACGTGTTTGGGGGGCATTTTGGGGGGGTATTTGTTTCTTTTACTGTTGTTGTTTTAGTATTTTTTGTCTTATTTTTGTTTTGAAACAGAAAGAAAGAACGTGAAGTTGGGTGGGTAGGGAGGAGGAGAGGATCTGGGAGGAGCTGTTGGGGGAGAAAGCACAATCAAAATATATTGTAAGAAAAAAGTTAATTTAAAAAAGCCAGCCTGGGCTACATGATGATACCCTGTCTGCAAAGGTGTTTTAGGCCTCCAGGACCACTCCCGTTTCCATGTCTAACATCAACTGCCTAAGTGTTTTCCATCTGTGGTTATCTGAATTTGTGGATGTTGAACCTACTGACACAGTGGGCTAAATGCATATGATGCCTCCTAATTTAAAAATATTCCAAAGGGAGAGGGGAGTCCTGAAATATTATTGATAAACATCTGTGGCTTGAACATCTGGGGGAACGTATCAGATTGTGGTTAGGAGCTTGGCTTTGAAATGTGTATGATCGTGGGCGGTGGTGGCGCACACTTTTAATCCCAGCACTCGGGAGGCAGAGTCAGGTGGATCTTTGTGAGTTCCGGGCCAGCCTGGGCTACCAAGTGAGTTCCAGGAAAGGTGCAAAGCTACACAGAGAAACCCTGTCTCAAAAAACAAAACAAAACAAAACAAAAAAGAAATGTGTGTGATCTAACTTTGAGTTCTGAATTAGACCACAGGTAATGCCTGTCTTGTGGGGTACTCATGAGGTTGAAATAAGAACATGGACGCACAGTGCATGGGAGAAGGTCAACCAGTCTCTGTAATCTCAACAAGCTTGACATGAATTGCAAGCAATAAAATTGTGTTTGCAGGAGTGTAGCTAGAGTTTTCCTGCCTTGCCCACAGTCAGGACAAATCTTTGTCACCCGCCAGTCCCACAGCCACTCAGAACCAACCAAGTAAACACAGAGACTTATATTGCTTACAAACTGTATGGCTGTGGCAGGCTTCTTGCTAACTGTTCTTATATCTTAAATTAGTCCATTTCCATAAATCTATACCTTGCCACGTGGCTTGTGGCTTACCAGTACTTTACATCCTCCTTGTCTTGGCGGCTGCTGCAGGCAGTGACTCCTTCTGCCTTCCTGTTCTTTTATTTCTCCTCTCTGTTAGTCCCGCCTATACTTCCTGCCTAGCCACGGCCAATCAGGCTTTATTTATTGACCAATCAGAGCAATTTGACATACAGACCATCTCCCAGCACAGCCAAGTGCAGACCATCTCAGACACCTGCACTCATGCCCGTGGTCCTAATCATTCTCTATGCGGACCTGCTGGATAAAGCCACGAGGAACCCAAGAACGGGCTCCCACAGGACATACAGAACATCCCACAGCACAGGAGTCAATGCCAGCTCTCCCTGGAGGAGACCGACCGACTCCTAGATTTCGGAGGCCCATTTAGAAGTAGGTTGACTCTGACAGCACATAAGAGCAAGCCTTGACTTGGCACAGGGCATCCTGGGATAGCGTGATTTCTGTGACATTTTCTCTCTCTACCATGAGGGGTCAGACGAGAACACGTGAACGTAAGTTTCTCTTGTGAGGCAGGCATATCTGACCACGCTCATGTCAGGGGTAAGTACAGGACCAAGATACGGGCTGGCTCTGGTTCCAGGTGGCCATCTTTGGAAGGAATCCTCTTGTCCTTATAGATCCTAACTAAGCAAGTCACTTTTGGAACCCAAGACACCAACTCCTGGATTCACATCACCTGTGGATCCCTTTGTTTTCTGTCTGTAGTCGTAAAACTACTAACAGGAAGAAAATGTTGTTACTTTTGTTATTCCTAAATCCTGGCCACAGTGTGCTCCATGGTCTGATGTGGAAGAGCCTGCTGAAGAGACAAGATGTTAATCATGTGAGTTACTGATGCTTTTAGAAGATGTCTAAACACGGACTCTTGAGAATTGCTGCACAGCCCCTAGTTAAAAGACTTCAGTGTAGAACTCCAGAGGCAGATGGCCATGTAAGCAAATCATGTCGGTGTCTGTAATGGGTCTCTAGAAAGGAAGACTCCTTAAGTGAAGAGCTGGCATAAGGCCTGGGGAGAAGACTCTTGCTTCAGTATTCACAGTAGCCAGAAAGCGGAGCCAGCTTAGATGTCCCTCAAGAGTCTTAAAGAAAAGGGAAGGCATGGTGTTTTCAGGAAAATGGATGCAACTGGAAATCAACATGTTAAGTGAAATAAGTCAGGCAGAAAGACAAGTGTTGTATGTTTTCTCTTATATGTGGAACCTAGCTTAAATGATACATGTATGTGTTAGCGTATCTAAAGGGGGCTCATGAGAGGGGAGGCAACAATGTGAGGGGAAATGGGAAAAGAGAAAGCAATGGATAGTGTGATGAGAAAGTGGAGGATGAGGTGGGCATATCTCAGTGAAGGAAGGAAGTCACCCAGAAGGAGCACCAACCAGCAGGTGAGGGCAGCGTGGGAGAGGAAAGCACCACAAAGTTATGATGACATGGATACGAAACCCACTACACTGCGTGCTAACCTAAAACATTCATAAAAAATAAGTCCCTTGTTCTAGGCTTGATTTCCACAGAATGTTGGACCTAAGTGTGAGTCTCAAGGGCAGAAACATTGGCCGTGTTCTGAGTGGATGTGCAGTTCACATTGCTTCATGGCCAGCCAACTCCCTTTGTAAACCTGCTGTGAAAACATGGAGTTTTCCTATCTGATGCTTAGCCTAGTCCCATTGGCAATGAGTTATAAACTATGGTGTGATGCATATTTTAACACATATGCACAAAGACTGTCATGTGTATTCATCCATCTAGGCCCCCTCCTCCCCTCTGTTCATTCATCCACACACCCATATATCTATCTGCCTGTCTGCCTACCTTACTGACCTACCTACCTATCCAGAATAAGATCTCTCTTACCTCTTGTCAAGTTTCCTGGGACTGGCTGTTCTGTGGATTCTTAAGACAGCCAGTTTTATTGTGTTTTTGGTATAACCAGAACTTGTAAATGCAACCTTGATCCTTCAAGGTGTTTTTAGATGTTACATAGATAATACATGTATAGTGTGTATAAAAACTCAAATATGGCCCAGTTGCTCATGAGGAGAAAGAAGAGAAGAATGACTACAACCTGAGTTAAGAAACAAATTTAATAAATAGTATGCGAACAGATTCTCCCTGAGAATATTAACAAAAAAAAAATCAGGTGAAGCTAAAATGTCTGTCATCATCTTGATTGCATTTTCTTATCCAAATACAACTGTCAGTTTTACAAACATTGAGAGAGACAGAGAGACAGAGACAGAGAGAGAGATCTTTAGTAGGGGATTATTTTGGAGTCTGTTTTGAACATAAATGGCACTGTACTTCATGTGTCTTTCTGAAGATTGCTTTTTATCATTGCCATACAATGGCATAATATTACCATAACAGAATACCACAAGCTGGGTAAATTAAACAGAATTTCTTTTCCTCACAGTCATGGAGGGTGGAAATCCAATCAGGGCTGGATTCTGATGAGGTCTCTCTCCTCAGCTCACTGTACTGGCCCTATAGGAAACACAGTAGAGTGCAAGAGTGCCTCAGCCTTTTCTGTGCTCAGCTTCACTGATAGTTTTTTTTAATAAAGTTTTGCTTTTTTTTTCTGATATGGCATCTTGCTTTATGGCCCAGCTTGGTCTTGAACCCTTCTTTTGAAGATTTATTTTTATTTCTAAATCATGTGTATGTCTGTGTGGGTATGTACACATGAGTGCAGGTGCTTCAGAGTCCAGATGATGGCACCAGATCCCCTAGAGCTGGAGTAACAGGAGTTGGGTGTGGGGAAACCAAATTCAGGTCCTCTGCAGAGCAGCATGTTCTCTTAACTGCTGCACTATCTCTCCAGTGCCCTGGTCTTGAACTCTTCATCTTCCTTAGCCTCCTGTGTTACTTGATTACAGATGTGCACCAAGTCTAGCTTAATTTTTCATACAGTGTGAGCCAGACTTCCCTCCTTCCCTTATCCCTTCCTCACACCAATCAATAATACTTCAAAATTGGCTGTACACAGTTTCAATAATTTACAGTTCTTTGAGGAATAACTGGTTAGACCTAGCACAGTGTTTATTATGCTTTAGTATTTTATATTTTATAAATCTTTTGCTAGACTTTTGTTCACATTTGTTCCAGTTTCAGGTTAGATTTTCTCCATCCCATTCTGTTCTGGGAATCAAATCTTGGATCTTATATATGACGGGCAAGCATTCTACCACTGAGCTATTTCCTACCAGCTTAAGACAGGCTTTAAGAGCTATGTGACCTTTCATTTCTCAGTGCTTTAGGAATACCTTTCTAAACACAGATTTTTGTTTTATGTCTAATCATGTATATGCCTATGTGTCTTTCTCTGCGTACGCTACATGAGTCCAAATGTCTGTGGAGGCCCGAACAGGGCATTAGAGGCCCTGGAGTTGGAGTTATTATGAACCATTGGACATGGGTGCAGGGAACCTAACTCTGGTCCTCTAGAAGAGCAACACATTCTTTTAATCACGAGGCCATCTCTCTAGTGCCTAACTCCAGACTTGTTTTTCGTGTCTAGGCTCAGCTGAGATGTTCAGTACTGGTTTACATATTTTCACCAGCGTGTGTGACAACCACCACAGCCACTAGTGGCTGTTGGCATCTCCTGTCCATCTGAAGGGCTTGCTGGTTATCTTTGAAAGAAATTACCAATGGTTTTTGAGAGAGCAGTCTGTGCTTCCTTTGAGTAAATAAAATATATTTGAAAGCAGAAGTGACTCTTCCAAGGATGTTTTCAATCCTTAAGGAAATTGAAAGAATATTGTGACTAGTGGATATTCTTCTGCAATGCTCTAAGGTCCTAAGTGGTCAGACAAATGCATATATAGCTTTGGTCTCTCCCTATAACCAGCTTGATTAGGAATTATATTCTCTAATTAATAATAAAAGAAATTAAGTTTTACTTTTCTACTTTATTAAGTCTACCTTAGACCGTCTATTGTTGTGGTTGCTATAAGTGAATGTAATTGAGTTAAAATCATACATGGTAGAATTCATGTTTTGCAAATTGATGCCTAGGCATGTATATGCTGTATTTATAGGGGGAAATGGTTAATGTTTTCACATCCTTGATGCTTGGTCAGTGGGCTTTCAGAGATTGTAATTTATGACATCAGAACTTTCAGATAAAGAGAATGTTTAGTTTCAAAGGCAATGATAGTCAGACAACAGAATTCAATAGTATTGCCAGACTAGATCTTATACACAGAGAACATACTTTTGTTTATTTCTCTTAATTTTCTTTGTATCTTTGGGTAATGTTCTCACATATCTTTTTCCCAAAAACTCAGATTTTAGATTTAGAACTAACTGCAAATACATTTAATGTGTGAGACCATGAAGTAGTTTTGAAAATACACAGCCAATTCTAGGCTAATGCCAAAAAATTAAGATCCATCCCACAATTGAAAAAGGGAAATCAGTTAACCTGGGTAACTGTGAAAAGGGTTAGCTTTTTAAAATAAAAATTTAATCATTTTCAATTAAAGTAGATCAACTTTCAATCTGCAGTGAAGGTAAATCTTTTGGGTGATAATTGTGTTGCATAATCTTGTAAGCATGCTTGGTCTTGTTGGGGGAAATTCTTCCTAAACTTCCTTGTTGGATGATACCACTGTATGGGTAGCTGTTCCAGCTTTGCCCCTAGAGTAACAGCAGGTAACTACCACACCTGCCTATGACCTTCCCCTGGGGCTCATCTGCCCCTGGGGTGTGGCCGTGAGGTAGCCCCTTAAGACTCAAGGTATGTATGTGTCTGGCCCTTCTGGACACCTTGTGGTCCTGGAAGCTGGATGGGACACCAAGCCAGGGTTCTCCGCTGGATGGTACCTCATCTCTCCCTGATTCTGTAACCAACCCCTATTGGATGTATGCAAGTTATCTCAGAAATAAACCTCTCTTGATTAGCAGATAATTTATGTGGAATTGCCTAATTACGGTAATACACCACTGCTCTAGCTCAGTGTACAGAAGGGAAAGAAAGCATGGTGAGTTAGTTCATGGTAGCAGGTGGAAGCTTCTCACATATTTTGCATCAAGCAGGTATAATCCTGCACTAACACGACGTACTTGAGTTTATCTAACACATGCATTGATATTTTGCTTTTTTATTAAATATCTTGTATAATTTTCTGAATCACTGACCAACTTTAAAAAATATTTATTTGTGCCCGTGCATGTGAGCATATATGCATGGTGTGTGTGTGCAGGACAAAGGACAACTTTGGGGAGTCAGTTCTTCCTTTGACCATTTAGACCTCTGGGGTAGAACTCAGGGACTCAGGGCTGGTGGCAAGTGTGTTTACCAACCAAGCCGTCCTGCTGGTCTGCTGACCAACTTATTGTATGAAAATTTTTCCACCATTAGTTTAAGGGTTATATAATCTCCCCTTCTAAATCTGCCATAAAGGTGAAGGAACTGGCCTGCATTCACCTAAGTGGACTCTAAGTGTTATAGACATACCAATATACGCCTGGCTTAAAAAATTGTTCACTCAGTTTAAAGATGGATCAGATGCAATTTCTGTTCCACTTTGTACGTAAAAGTGGTTAAATACAGAGAGTTTCCTTTTTACATTAAAACCTACTACCTTTCCTTTGGGAGGTTCTTGGCTAACAATTTGTGACGACTAAAGAAATATTACTCTTTTATCTTAAGCCTTTGGTTTTAAAAATATTTTTCCATTTTAGAGAAATGCAAACATGTTCCAAATGACATTAGAATTTTTCATGATTCCCCTCACTTTTATTTTTATGCTGTATCTTCCTCCCAATTAGATTTTTTTGTACAATTGAAAAATTCTAATTAATTTTGTGTGTGTGTGTGTGTGTGTGTGTGTGTGTGTGTGTGTGTGTGTAGAAAGTATACCCTCAACGGCCTGTTCCCCAGGCCAGTCAATGTCCCAAAGTTTTCACAGCCACAGCCTACAAGGGACACTATACATTCAAGCCACGACAGTAGTCAAGCCTGCATCTACATCAGGTTTTGTTTTATATTTATGCTGTTTTTGTGTTGAGTATCAAAGACAGGGCCTCATCCATGCTAAGAAAGCTCCCTACATTGTGGATCGATCCTCAGTCCTTTTTTTTTTTTTTTTTTAACCTTCATTTTGAGGCAGGCCCTTGTTGCATTGCCCAGGCCGGTCTCTGACCCTTTCTGTATCTTAGGCTAGCCTTTGATTTGTGGTCTTCCTCCCTTAGATTCTCAGGTAGCTGGGATTACAGGCTAGTGCCAGGAGACCTGGCTTAAATTCATGTTCTAAATGTTAAATCATATGTATGCATTGAAAAGAAAGCAAAGGTTTCCTCATGGGTAGTCAGCTCAGGGTACAGTAGATAGAAGCACATAGAAGCTGGCCTCTGCTATGCTAAGAAAGCACTGATTGATTGATTGATTGAGTGTGTGTGTGTGTGTGTGTGTGTGTGTGTGTGTGTGTGTGTGTAAAGCTAATCCAGTGTTGGGACTTTCCTCGTGAAAATCTATTAGCCATGGCAGCGTCCCTTTCTGGGTCTAAAGTCCCTCCTCTTAAGTTCTTCTAGGAAAGTTATTCCTCGTTGGATTGTCCAGTGTTTCAAGGGTCCAGCACTTTCCCTATTGAGTTTCTTCTGGTTCACAAATGCATTGGCATTCATCTTATCTCTAGAACTCTGTGAGCAAGGCCCTGAAGGGGAGCTCTGTTCTCAGCTGAGGTAACATCTGGGGTCTTGCTCTTCATGGGGTAATTAATACTGCAGATATCTTTCCTGCCTGTATTCCAACCTCTCCAAGGAAATGATATGAAAACATCTTGGGTCAAGGTTCAGCCTATGTTTTCAAGCCCAATCTAGAAATGAGTATTTAAAGACAAAAGCCAGTATTTTAATATCTGGCACAATTATGACCAGAAGAATAAGCCTGTACATTTTTTTACCTTTTGCAAAGATTTAAAAAATTCATTTGGGATAATAACCACCATTTACTACTGTCTTTATAATATGCTAGAGTGTTAATGCTATGTATAAGATTTTATTCCATTTTTATAATCATCTTATAAGATAGGTATTAATATTTTTTTAAAGATTAATTTATTATGTATACAGTGTCCTGCCTGCATGTATGCCTTCACACCAGAAGAGGGTACCAGATCTCATTATAGATGGTTGTGAGCTGCCATGTGGTTGCTGGGAATTGAACTCAGGACCTCTGGAAGATCAGTTACTGCTTTTAACCTCTGAGCCATCTCTCCAGTCCCCAGGATAGGTATTATTAACTATGTGGTGGCTAATCTTGATTGTCAGCTTGACAACATCTGGAATTAACTAAAACCCAAGCTGCTGAGCCCTCCCATGAGGGATTTTCTTTTTCTTCCCAATATAGGGTTTCTCTGTGTAGCTCTGGTTGTCCTGGAACTCACTTGTAGACCAGGCTGGCCTTGAACTCAGAAATCTGCCTGCCTCTGCCTCCTGAGTTCTGGGGATTACAGGCGTGCACCATCACCGCCATCACCATCACCGTGAGGAATTTACTTAATCAGGTATTTTGAGTAGGGTGATCCAACCTGATGCAGGAAGGCCCAGCCCTCTGTGGGCGGCACCATTCCTTAGACAGACAGTCCTTTGCTGTGTAAGAACACTAGCTAAGCGTAGGTCTGTGAGTGAGTGGGCAGGCAGCATTCCTGCATGGGTTTCTTCCCCGACTTCTCCCCGACTGTGACCAGATGAAACAAATGCCTTTGCTCCCTGAAGTTGCTTGAGTGAGCTTTCTCTTGCTTATCACAGCAAGAGAAAGGGAATTAGGACTCTATCTTCAAGGGTGTATACAGACCTCAATGGGAAAAGTCTTGTGGACTTCCTTCCTGGGACTTGTAGCTGAGAACTATTGGAATTTGCAGCCCCTACCCTCTTTGTTCCCCTCACATTTCTTTAAATTTTTTTTCTTCATTTGAAAATAGATTTTTTTTCCTCACATAAAATATATCCTGATTATGGTTTCCTCTCCCTCTACTCCTCCCAGTTCCTCCCCACCTCCCCTCCCATCTGAATCCACTCTCTTTCTGTCTCTCACTGGACAACAAACAGGCTGCTAGGGGATGAAAATAATAAAATAATATACAATGAAATAAGATATAACAAACATCAGAATAGGGCAAAACAAACAGAAGGAAAAGAACCCAAGCAAAGGCGCAAGAGGCATAGAGACACCTTTGTTTGCACACTCAGGAATCCCATAAGAGCACAAAACTGGAAGCCATAATTGATATGTATGCAAAGGACCTGTAGGGTAAAAAAAAAAAGAGAAAAAAATAAGTGGAAATATAACATTAAAAAAAGCCCTAGCCTGACATTATGAGGCAAGGAACACCCAAAGATGCCATTGAGCTTCTTTTCTGTTGACCATCCACTTACAGTCCTTTTTTGGCCTGTGGTTGAGTGAGTTCATGTGGAAAGTGAGAAACTTTACAACAGGATATCCAGAAAGGAGGTAACTGGGGAGGAAAACCCAGCCCGCGTTCTGTTCTTCAAGGAGGGTCTCTTGGTGAGGGTTATTTTCAGTGAGAAGAGTATTTTTTTCTTAATCATCATCAAGGTTCCCTAAGTGCTTAGCTGTGTCCCCTGGGTACAGCTCTTATTATAGTGCCCAAGATTATAGAATGCCACAAAGTATATTTTTCAAACATCAGCAGTTGTTTGCAATGTCATGGGCAGGGATGAGCACCAGCTGATGACCAATGCTGGCCCGTGACGCTGAAGGAGGGGTGAGTGTCTTCCCCCACCACCTACGTACTGTCTTCCTCGAATCTGCTTCTTAGTTGTTGGAGGGAATGAGATGGAAGGGGCCAAACTGGCTAGGGGACTCAAGGTCATGGCCCCTCAGCTTCCGGTGAGGGGTTATCTCAACATTTTAGGGCAGCCAGTCTTGGCGTTCCTCTCACCTCCTTGCTCTCAAAATACATTTCCCAGGCCGATGTGTTAGTTATGGTCTCATTGCTATGACAAAGCACCCAACAAAAGCAATGTCATGAGGAAAGCATTTGTTTGGGTTTATGGTTCGAGGGTACAGTCCCTCACGGCAGGGAAGGCATGGCGACAGAGCCTGTTCACGTCCCATGGTCAAAGTCAGGAAGCAGAGCTGACCACGGTGCACACTGCTCAGCTGGCTTTCTCCTTTTTTACTCAGTCCGGGACATCAGCCCATGGAATGGCGCTGCCTGTCATCAGGGTGGGCTTTTTCTTGCTTAGTTAAACATTTCTAGAGACGTTAGTCTCTCTGGAGAAGTCTGTCTCCTAAGTGACTCCGGATCTTGTCCAATTGACACCACATTTACCTTCAGTTCTGGGGAATAGTCATGGCGGTGGTTTCAGTTCATTTCATCTTCATATGAATATTTAGAGCCACCACATTGTAAGTGGGGAGGGCAGAGATTAAGAATCTGGTCTGCAGGGCCCAGGTAGGAAGTAGAAGAATAAGCCTTCGGTTGCAGTCCTGCCTGGGTCCTAAGCCAGGCTAGAACTCTGTGTTCTTTGGCTGGCACTTCAGCTTCCAGTCTTCTTACCTCCGCATCCCTCACCCCTTGCCTTCACAGCTATAGGCATAGAGATGGGAATTAGAGAAGAGCGCGGACGAAGAAGCTCAGAGTCCCCTGAAGTGCGGGAGATGCTGAACCCCTTTCTAAGAAGGGATGGACAGTGAACCCCGGACACCAGAGACGGAGACAAACATCCATAGGCAGGGCACTTCACAGGTTCTGTCCAAAATAATTCGCAGAGGATCATTTCAAAGGTCTCTAGCATGTACTTAGAAAATGAGGAATTTTGTTTAGAAGGACAGAAAAAAAAATGTGGGTCGTTCCCAAGCTTCTCTAAAAAGCTCCTGTTAAATTTTTGTGTAGCTAATAAATTAAGTCACTATTTATTCTATGTAATGGAATGCATGCCTGGGTTGTGACTCAAGAGACTCGCTTGGCGGAATGGCCAGGCCCCGGGTTCAGGGTAACAACAGGGCTGGAGTCTCTGAAGGCACAGGGGCCTCAGTGTTCTCACCTGCTGACCAGAGAGCTTGGTCTGGGCCGTCCCTCAGGACAGGCTCTTGCCGGCACTCCTCAGCTGCTGCAGCCTTGGCTTCCCTTTCAGGAATTATCCAGTTCCGTGCGATAACAAAAAATAGAGGATTTTATCCTATGCCTGGTGTCCAAGGGGTCTGAGGTTGTGTTGAAAGGAGGTGGCTTAGAAATAAATAACTAATGGCCTGTGGATCTCAGTGTTGGTTGAATGTTTAAAAAATCCCTAAGTGTGCTTACCTATTCAGCACTTTTATTCCCCAACCCCCCTGCAGACACCAGCATTTTTCAATGTATTTAGTAAGAACTCAGCTTGTATTGATCAAATTCCATTTTCTTAGATTTGGTACCTTTTCTTTCAACATTCTGAAGTTCTCTCTCTCTCTCTCTCTCTCTCTCTCTCTCTCTCTCTCTCTCTCTCTCCCTCCCTCCCTCCTCCTCCTCCTCTCTCTCTCATCCATCTACCTACCTATCTATCATCTATTTGTCTGTCTGTCTATCTATCTATCTATCTATCTATCTATCTATCTATCTATCTATGCGTGTATGTGCACATGGGAGTATGCACACATGAGTGTAGGTGTGCCTCACTGGGAAAAGGTGGAGACCAGCAGAGGGTGTCTTTCTGGAAGCTGGAGTTAAGGTGTTTTCAGGACGCCTCACTTCTTATGTAGGTGTTGGGATCTGACTTCCCGAATTTATGATCATGTGGCGAGGCTCTTAACAGCTCTTTCCGGCCCCTGGTTTCAATTTTAAAAAATGTTATGAAGGATTATTTTTGTCTACGGTTCTGACCACACTGGGTGATGCTTTTCTTCTTGGCCGAGGTCCAGGGTGGCACAGTTATTCATGCCAACAGATAGGGAGCACCTCATCCTTTTTGACATTCACTGCCCGTAAGAACGGGAGCATCTGTGCAGTTTCTTTGGATCATTAAGCAGCCCTTGACATGGGGATGACGTCTGTCCTCTTGCTCTGTTCTGGTCATATCCTGCTGGAGTTCTCGCTGCATTCCCGGAACTGTGTGAGGCTAGTTGTGGCCGCAGGAACATGACTTCATATCCAGAGAAATGGCAATGCTGCTGGAGAAAAAAAAAAAAAGAAAGGCCTCATTGACGCATAGACCAATCAGGGACCAGCACAGAATTCGAGTTCTTATTGCAGTGCTTAAGACTGAGCTTAGAACAAACGCCCTTTGTCACAGATAGCTCAGAAACAGGACTGTGGGCGACCGACAGCAAAACTACCACGACATAATTTTTATTTAATTCTGTTTGATATAGGCTCCTTTTTGTGGTGGGTGCTTTTGTGTCCTTTTGCCTGGGACCCCATGTTTGAAGGATTCCATTCCATGAGGGTTACACCCTTTATTATTGTGCCGGTTACATCACATGTTTGCTGAGTGAGTGAAGTCAGCAAGACTGGAAGCAAACCAACCAATAAACAATGGCAAGAGTGGCGTAGAAGTCAGGAAATATGGATCCTATGGAGAACAACCTATTTGGATTGCGGGGTATGCTGAAAATTTACATTTCCACCAGATGGAAGTGAACACAGGAGGCGGTGGACCTGTTGTAAGAGATAACAAGCAAGGCATCACCATGACTTGCCTTGGATGTGAAAGGTTTTCCATGGGCTCGGGTGTTTGAACTCTTAGTCCTCAGCTAGTGGGAAGTCTATGGGACTTTGAGGATGTGGCCTTGTTGGAGGAAGTAGGTCCCTAGAGGCTGGCCTGAAGGCTTTATAGGATGGCTCTGCTTCTGCCTGGACTCTATTTCCTGCTTCCCTGGTATGGAAGGAAGCGGAGTACCAGAACACCCTGCCACAGTGGTACCAAGCTGCCTGCTGCCATACCTTCCTCGCTGGGATGGACTGTATTCCTGCAAAGTGTGAGCCAAAGCAAGCTTTCCTCCCTTGAGTTACATTAGCCAATTTTTTATCACAGCAACAAAAACAAACCAAACAAAAACACGCCCCAATATGCCACATTTTCAAGTAACTTAAATTACAGACCTTATGTAGCTCTGAAACTGACATAATTTCTAAATTACTATCTCTAATAATATCCCCAAATCATAGAAAAATGATCACGGGAGACACAACTACTAAAATCACACCAGTTTTTGATGAGGATGAAGCCTGAGGTAACACGAAAAGAGAAGACAAGTTTGCACTGGGGAGAGAAACTTCTCAGCACAGATTTATCTCTGATGGGATGACCTGCCAAGCACTTGGTGTTGTAGCCCATCTGATAAAGGTCACCAACTGGACACCCGACAAGCCGATACACACAGCACCTGCCTGACCCCCAAACTGCCTTCTTTTTCTCAACCCAAAGGACATCCTCCTGTCAGAGTTTAAACACCAATAAACTCAATTTCCCATTACCATGCTCGATGTTTTATCTCCTCCCTGTCACACTAGACAGCGATCCGTGTTGCTATGAACGTTAGGAAAGATGCCATGTGGCTGTTGTTTTCTGCTCTCAATCCTTAAAAAAAAAAAAAAATCCCCAAGCTCTCCCACTTCTACACTGGGAAGGTGACAGGAGAGAAGGTCCCCAAAGAGTCTTTGAAGAAGAAGAGGGACAATACATTGTCCTTCCATCAGCATGACAAGTTCGGGTTTTTCAGTTAGAAGTATTTTCCAGATTGGTGCCTCTGACTGTTAAGTGGGTAGGAAATGTGCCAGGTCGCGCTCCCAGAGACTTGTAGACCTCAAAAGTTATTGTTATTATTATTATTATTATTATTATTATTATTATTTGACTGAAATACCAGGTGTGACATTCAAATCCAGCTTTGTGAACATCTTGAATTCTATTTGCACGCATGTGAGGCGTCGGTGCAGAAGTCATAGGATGTGCACTCTTGCTCACAGCTGTCCCTAGCATGCGCACTTACATGCTACGAGCAGCTCTAATTTTCCTGGCCGGGAGCCTCCTCCATTAAACAAGAGAATAAGGTGGCAAGGATCAGAGAGACAGCAGGGTCACAGGGAACTGGACCTGGGCCTGAGCTTCATCTAGTCGTCTGTCTGAGTTTTTAAATGGTTTGTTGTTTTAGAAGTGTCTGTCATGAGCTGTAAATCATGGTTAATTTCATCATTAAACAGGCCTCAGAGATTTCGTTTTAAAGAGACACTACAGAATTCTGATCTCTGAAGTCAGAAGCGTGGAACCCCAGAACTGGGAGTGGCCGGACCTGAGCCAGAGAAGGACTCTGGATGCTTGGTCCAGTAGGTTTGGATGGCTTTGGGCACACAGTTTTCACTCTTGACTGCTCTCCCTCTGTGCTCACTCTCTTTCCTGAAACATCCTGAGATCAGTGGGAGTAAATGTTGATAGTTTGTAATCCATGTAGAATCCATCTTAATTCAGCAGATTTTGAACTAGAGCCCCTATCCCATACCCTGGCTTTTTTTTTTTTTGCCGATGGGTTAAAGAGGATGCCTGGGGGATGGGAAGCCGCACTCTATGCCAAGGAGTTTTCACTGCCTACCCTTTACTCACGGGTTCCTCCCCTTTTCCATGCCAAGATGTAAAAAGAAGTTTCAAATACTTTTTTTTTTTTAAAAGTGGTTTCTAAATCATCTCAAGGCCACTAACACATAATGTTTTGTTAAACTCTCCTGAAGTGCAATGGTATATTAAGATTGATTTCATTTTTATTCATATTCTCTTTTGGGGATATAAGACATTATCTCAAATTATTACCCCAGAGACAGACATAAGAATTTTGTGCTATTCTACCTCTCAAATCATTTTGAGTATTATATTTCATTTCATTTTGCCTCAATCTCTTAGACAGTTATTTTCTTCATATTTCCTTATATCATTTAAAAATTACATTTTACTTGGCCAGGGTCTAAAGAATTGCGTTGAAAGACTAAGGAATTATTGGGAAGAAAAACCCCATTAGTACAATGAGAATGACCAGAAGAAATTGGCTAATTTCATCCGTCTTCTCCTGGGCTCTTAAAAGAAAATGGTTGAAATGTATCTGCTATAAGCAACTGGCATTCTGAAATTGATTTAAGGGTTGGAGCACATAAAAGGAAAAGCCTCACAGAAGAAAATTCAAATCTTAGATTTGGAGATAACTTTTAAAATCTCAGCAAATTCCATGCCGAGAGGATGACAGACATTGGCCTCCGTTCCCACCATTAGATGCGAGGAAATGAGGCGAGATAGCTGTTGTGGAGGGAGAAAAATGCGCTCTCCAGTCACCCTCACCCTGGAGGCTTTTTAAAGTTGAAAGAGTGTTTTGTGATTAAGAATCCCAACTATTTCTATGGGGGAAAGCTGCCTGTTCCTGATCTCTGGTGTAAGAGATACCAAGGAAGTCAGCTTTGGCTGCTTGTCTCATCCAACAACGCCCATTGATGGTTGAGTCCTCCCGGAGATGTAGCCCCGGGAGAGCCCCTGTCTTTTTCTGAAGGTGAGGCAAATCCACGGAGAGGCAGACTTCACCTGGCTGCTGGCTCCCACCTACCATGCCCAGGCCTCCTCTTCCTCCAGGAGACACGTGGCTGGCCAGTTCTTTGCAAACAGAATGAGCGCATGCATGGATAGACGCAGTGGAGCCTGAAGCTCGTACCACTTTCCTGGACCTCAGCCCAGAAGGGTTCAAGGACACAACAGTTGTCATTTGCTCGTGTGGAAGTGGAGCGGGAGGAACTAGGAGGCGAGGGGGTCAGAGAAAGAAGGGACGTGAAGTATGGAAGTGGGATTGAAATGCTGTCAGGAACCAAGGGGAGTCAGAAAGAATAATAATAGCAAAGGGAGCTGGAGGCCTCAGCTTCCCTCACCTTCTGTGAGCTACGGCCTGGGTATAGAAAGTGGCACCGACAGGTTCTTAGGCTTCCTTCCTGTAGTCGGAATATTTTTTTGCTGACTCATCCTTCCCGACTCCTAGGTAAAACATCCATTAGTGCCACCAGGGGGCACTGTATACTTCTGTAGAAAACAATTCTTTTTGATTTAGGTATTTCATTTTATGTATGTGCATGTTTTGCCTGTATGTATGTGTGTGTGTGTGTACCACGTGCAGACTTGGAATGGGAGTTATGAGTTATAGTTGGTTGTGAACCACCATGTCAGTGCTGGGACTGGAACCTGGGTCCTCTGCAAGAACAGCACGTGCTGAGCTATCTCTCCATCTTCTCGTAAGCAGTTTCTTACATACCCCATCACAATGACATTTCATCAAAATTGCTTCTTAGCTTCCTTGCCCACTAGCCAGTCAGTTTGTGAAGGACCATGGGATCCTTTCCATCACGATGACCTCAGCACCTCACACAGTGACAGTTGCCCTAATAAATAAATATTCACTGGAGACCTATAGTTGGGGAAATTTCTAGTTCTCTGAGCTTTGTGGAGTCCTCGCCTATGCTGTGAGGGAGTGTTCTAGAATTTCTAAGACGTCTTCTCACCCTAGTCATCTAAGACTAAAAACCACTGGGCTTCCTGCCCAGTGCTGGAAACAATTCAACTAAGACACAAATGCTACCCTAAGGACACTGAAGATCCTGTGAGACAAACTGTAATCACCTGGGATACTGTTCAGAGAGGACCTTGGTTGGGGTCTGGGAGAATGTAAAGGTACCATTCCCACCGCGCAGGGAGATTAACTCAGCCACTCCTCGTCACACAGGAAGGAAAACTTGTCCACAAATCGACTCCAGTAAGCCAAGGCAAGTTCACTTAGGCGTAGCTTCAGAAGTAAGCCTGTTTCTCCAGAGTGATGGGGAAGAGTGATCTTTAGAGTGATGCGTTTGTCTATATGCATATATTGTTGTATGCATATGTTTGTCCAGTAGATAAATGTTGTTAAATACATTCTTGGACAAAAGGCTGAGGGGATCAAAAGGTAAACCAATCTGGAGGGATGATGAGGTTTGATTATGAAAGAAAGATGTATTAATAATGAAAAAGTGACCGAGACAATAGAATATGGGATGAGATGGGTGATGTCTGTTCCGACCACAGCTATCTTAAATCACCGTAACTTACTAATGGTACAGTATGTATACATGTATATGTGTGCATGTGCATCTCCAAATTGTTGTGTTACACGTTGTGAATGTAGTCAACTGTTCTTCACCACCAGTATAAAAGAATGCAAGGGTGGAACTGGGGTGTAGATATGGCTGTCGGGAATGTTACCCTAGAGCTTCCGGAGGAAGTGGCATGGTGGAAAGGGCTGGGGCTTCTCTCCGGGGTGGAGAAGAGATTTTAGCACTGGGCATTCTCAGGACAGGCATGTAAATCGAGTTGACATTCTCACTTTTGCTGTTTCTTGCTCTGTCTTACTTGGATGTAGCTTTCTAGGGCTAGCTGAAGAGTCAACAGTGGCTACCGCCGTCTGAGTACCCGCTACCACCTCAGTAGAGTGTTGAGTCTTTGCAGACATTCCCTGCTCACCTTACTTACACAGTGACCCCGCCCCCCGGGGGAGGCTGCTCATGGTCTCTTAGCTGGGAAATTGAGGCAGAGTCGTTAAATTACAGTCAGTAGGAATGTTAGGAAGCAATCCGGGGCATGATTCTGCTGAATATTGTCTCAAGCCTTGGATCTAGGGTCTGCGAGGTTCCCCAAGCCAGCTGCGTAGGTCCCCAGGGAATCTGGTTTCATGTTTGAATGAAGGGGCGGGGTGTTCAGGACTCCAGTGCCACTCTGCCTTGATTCAGGGCCTCTGGGGCCCGAGGCGAATACAGGTCTTTGCCACTGTGCTCCCCCTGCGTTCAAAAGGACTCCGCTGCCATCTCAGGGTGCAGACTCCTTTTCAAAGACAGTTCCTCAATAGCCTTCCCTGCTCGCTATGATCTACTCAACTTTCTCCACAATTCCTTGGGTCAGTTTTAGTGATTTGGTTTTTCTAGGGAGGTTGACCAGGCAGATCTCCCCTCCCCGACTGTGGACTCAGGTCTACCTGTATAATCCTCTGAAACGCCTGCTGTTTTCTTATTCTGATTTTCTACACTTTAATTCTTCCCCTCTGTCTTTGTGTCAGGTGTAGAGGTTTATCATTCTTTTCACAGGCGCAGCTCTCAGATTTACTTTTTCTTTCTAGTTTTTGTTGTCTTTCCTTCAGCTTCCCATTTCAATTCCTTTAAATTTGTTTTTATCCATTCTTTGGTTTTCTTCAACTGATGTATATAACATATATGTATACATTATATGTATATAATATATATGTACACACATATATACTTACATAGGAATATATTATATGTTAATTTTTTGCATATTTTAACCACTGAGCCCTTGTTTGTATAAATCTTATAGAATTTGAGACAGCTGTTTCATTTCCATAGGCTGAAGCCATCTTTTCAGATTGTCTTAAAAAATAATTGAAATATTGCTGTTCGTTTCCTTGATTGCAAAGGTTGTCAAAGCATAATACACGCACACACACACACACACGCACGCACGCACGCACGCACGCACGCACGTGCGCGCACACACACACACACACACGCGCACGCGCACGCGCACGCGCACACGCACACACACACCCCTATTACAACAAAAAGATGTTAGCTATTGTTGTGCCCAGATTGAGACCCCCAGAGAGACCACCGAAGAAGAGTGTACTGGAATGCAAAAGCAAGGCTTTACTGGGGAGCAATACAAGCCTAGGCAGGGACCCTGTCAAGCCATCAACGCAGTGGAGGCTGGAGGAGGTGCCCGCCCCTCTGCAAGCTCAGTTTTTAAAGGCAAAAACCACAAAGTTACATCAGTTAGGGGTGCTAGTACGGGTACAATTCTGATTGGCTCGCTTCTAGGGCCGTTCCAGAAGCCTTATCCTCATCTTCCTGCTAGGTGGGTGGTTGTTTGTCAGCATTTCTCATTGGCTGCCCACGGGTTGGGACATTCCACGGTTAACCAGTCACTTGATACCACAGTTCTGAGAATTCGAAACTCAGGCCTATTTCAATCTGGGGTTAGGAGCTTGCTTAAAATGGAGGTGCTTTGGTTCTTCACTGCCTGATTCTACCCGATAGCAACTATTTACAATGCATTGAATGAATGTGTGACTTCTAAATTGCTCTTTGTTACAGGCACATTCACTGATTCATTCAACACACACAGACTGGTGTCGTGGTTTGAATGAGAATGGCCCCTATAGGCTCATGTATTCGAACATCTGGTTCTTACTTGGCAGATTATTTGGGAAGGACTAAGAAGTGCGACCTTGTTGGAAGGGGTGTGTCCCCGGGGGCGGGCTTTGAGGTTTCAAGAGCCCAAGATAGGCCCAGTCTTGCTTTCCCTATGCTTCCATCTTGAGGGTAAGATGGAAGTTCCAACAACTGCTTCAGGCCATGCCTGCCTGTCACCAGGCTTCCTACGGTGATGATCACGGACTAACTCTTGACAAATGTAAGCAAGCTCCCAATTAAACGCTTTCTTTTATGGTGTCTGGTCATGGCAATAGAACAGCGACTAAGAGAGAAGCTGGTATCAGGGAGTGGCATATTGCTGTGACAGGCCTGACCATGCTGTGTATTGGCAGAATGTGGACTTTGGATCAGGAAAGTGATTGAATGGAGTAAGTGGGGCTTTTAACAGGCCATCCTAGTAGGAACTTGAAAGACAGTAGAGCTGAGAGCAATGTCGACCATGGAGGCTCAGCTCAAGAGGTTCAGAGGAAAAGAATATTAGAAACTGTTTCTGTGATATTTTGCAAAGAGTGTGGCTGCTTTGTTGTTGTTCTTTGTTTTGTGTGTGTGTGTGGGACATTTGAGACAGGGTTTCTCTGTGTAGCTTTGCACCTTTCCTGGAACTCACTCTGTAGCCCTGGCAGGCCTTGAACTCACAGAGATCCACCTGCCTCTGCCTCCTGAGTGCAGGGATCAAAGTTGTGTGCCATCACCTCCCGGCTGAGTGTGGCTGCTTTCTGCCCTGGTTGAAAACAACTGCCAGAGGCTCAATTGAAGAGTTTTGGACTAATATCAATGGCAGAGGAAATTTCAAGACAGTTTAGCATTAAGTGCATCATCTGGTTATTAGGGATCACTCTTAAGCAGATCTACAGTGAAAAAGAGCAAGCCAGGCAAAAAGAAATATAAAAAGCAAGCTGGGAGGTGGTTGCACACACCTTTAATCCCAGCACTTGGGAGGCAGAGGCAGGCGGATCTCTGTGAGTTTGAGGCCAGCCTGGTCTACAGAGCGAGATCCAGGACAGGCACCAAAACTACACAGAGAATCCCTGTCTCTTGAAAAACCAAAAAAAGAATAAATAAATAAATAAATAAATAAATAAATAAATAAATAAATAAATAAAAAAAGCACAGTCTCAGGATCCTTAGGGTAAGACCCCACCCAGATAATCTTAAAACTTGAACAAAGGAAAGCTTATGTGGCAAAGGAAAGCATCAAGGAATCAAAGCTTATACAAATTTGTTCAAGAAGGGAGTCAGATTCCATCTGAAGCAAGATGAAGAACTTGTCATCAGCTTTGGCCGTGCGGTTCTGGCTTTATCAGGAACGGTACAGGAGTAAAGGGCTTGGAGAATCTTCCTGCCTGGTGAAGGAAAGCTGCTGAGGCCACGCAGGAGGAGTTTCCGCATGGAGGCCCAGAGAGGCCATTTCTCGAAGTTGTGAAGGCAATGTCTTGATTGTGTTGGGGACCTCAAGATGTTAGCGATGCCAGAGCCTTGGGATACTTGCCAAGGACTGCTACAGGCGGGGTAGGGAGTCAGCCCATGAGAGAAGAGTGTGCTATACGGTCAACAAAGCTGGAGGGAGTTGGAGATCTGGAGAGCCCTCCGACTTCAGACTCGGAGATGCAGGATTTGGAGTTTGCCCAAATTTGGATTTGGGGTTTCAGCCTTGCTTTGGTTCAGTATTTCCTCACCATGCCTCCCTTTTTCTCTTTTTGTATGGAAATGTATATTCTGTGCTATTGTATGTTGGAAGAATGTAATTTAATTTTTTTTTTTTTTACAGGAATTTACAGTTAAGAGATTGCCTTTGATCACAGAAGGGACTTTTGGCTTTTAATGGTGTTGAGACTGTGAAAGACCATGGGGGCTTTTGAAGCTGGGCTAAAAAAAAATAAGCATTTTTTTCCTTATGATGTAGCTATGAGGCTATAGGGGTCTCGGAGTAGAATGTTATGGTTTGAATGAGAATGGCCCCCATAGGCTCTTATATTTGCATGTCTGGTTCCCAGTTGGTGCACTGTTTAGGGAGGATTAGGTGGCATGACCCTGTTGAAGGAGGTGTGTCATGGGGGCGGTGTGGGTTTTGAGGTTTCAAAAGCACATGGCGGGTCCAGTCTTGCTCTCTGCTTTTATCTTCTGGATAAGATGTGAGCTCTCAGCTACTGCTCCAGAGCCATGTCTGCCTGCCTGCTGCCTGCTCCCTGGCCCATGGCATGGACTCACCCTCTGAAACTGTAAGCCAGCCCCAGATTAAATGCTTTCTTTTATAAGTTGCCTTGGTCACAGCGATAGAACAGTCACTTAAGGCAAATGGTTACATGGTTAGGACTGTGAGTAAGCTGCTGGAATGTATTCTAAGATGTTTTCTGAGTGTCTAGTCTAGGGAGTTCCAGATGATTCCTGTCTTCCTCCTTCTCCCTTGACATCTTACCCCAAGCCTCCTTCTTACCACCAGAGGATATTTGAGGTAGAATGAAAGGAAAATATTAATGTTATGATTCTGTAATAATTATATTAATATATGGTATCTTCACAATGTGAAAAAACCTATTTTAGGATTAAAAAAAATCTTAATATACCACCAGTGTTTTCCACTTATTAAAAAAAGGTGTTACCTGACATAGCCCATTACTTTGTAGTATAATTTTGCCATTAGACATTAAGAATGGTTTGGGACCCATAAATTAAGTCAGTGAAAGAAAATTAGCCAAATTCAAATTGCCTTCAGGAATCCGGGCACTAGATTTTAAGGCTGCTCCGTCAGATCACCACCGCAAGATTCTTATGTGGACCAGGTGGGGGCAGCAGAGAGCCAACTGAGGTCTATGGAATGGAAGGCGGGCATCTGTCCGTGGAGTCCCAGGTGCCTGTGAAGAGGCGATAACTTAGGAAGCTGGAGTCAAGGTTTCAATTCTAGCCGAGAAGAGAGTGAAGAACGAGGAAACGCTGCGGAGATCCAAGTGCCCCAGTACACAGATGTGATGGCACCCTAAGAGCATGGTGCTAAAAGCAGAGGCAGAAAAAAAAAATAGAAGAGAGGTGCTATGGGAAGCCAGAGTGCTTCACTAATGTTCTGTGTGGACCTTCCTTACATGGTGGATCAGGTCCCTGTTCAGTCCTGTTCATCTTCCAAGGGTGGTGCCAATGAACTGAGACCGGAGGAAGCCCAGCCACCCATCTCTCCTGAGCTGAGATGGCCACGGAGGCTCTTGTTCCCGTTAACGAATACTGATGCAAACTGAGAACTCTTGGACCACTTGGCCATGAACAACGGCATCACGGCCTGGTGGCGTAGTCCATCTTCTGGAAGATTTTTCTCAAGCGTTAAAGATGTGCGGTTTTGAGCTCTGGTTTACTTGCTGGTCCTACCGTTTGCAACGCGGTGCGCTCCCTGTGTGGTCTCATCATAATTATTTTCAAACCGTGCTAATTAGCCGAGCCAACACGCAGGCAGCCTTCTCTCCCCTGACTTGGCACCCTCACACATCGAATTTAGCACCCCTCATGGGCAGGCATTCTGGAGAGCCCCCATTTGCACCCCTCCCCATTCCCCCATCTCCACACATGTAAATCTGTCTTCCTAGAGAGGCTGCGATCCCATAAAGCACATCTTCAAATCCCAGCAGATGGCAGTTTACCTCAAGGCACATAGACTCCCCCAAATCCTAGGAGAAGAAAAGAGGCTTTTGGACAGTTCCCTGGAGCTAATTATAACCAATCTTGAATTGTGTAGACAACCTGGAAATGGAACAGAATATGGAGAAAGAAAAAGACAATACAGGAGAGAGTTCTGCAGAAGAAGAAAAGTCCAGGGTAGGCTTCAGAACATCCAAATATGAACCCCGATTCACTTGGAAAAAAAAATGGTGGAAAGGTTTGGTTTCCATGATACCAGGAGCCCAGCTGGTCTCCAGTCTTCCCTGAGTCCAGACAGTTTAACTACTATTTCCTTAACAGAGGATTCACCTCTTCCTGACTTGATTTCCCCTTCTGGAAAGTGGGAATTACAGTGCTTTCTGACAAGGTCTCAAGACTGTCTCCTACCTAAGAATGGCAGGTATTCAGGACACATGAATGGTTCTCTGGTTGGAGAGGGTTCCTTGAGTCAATGCCAGCAGGGCGCACATGTTACCAGCAGGGGAAGCCATGTTATTAGTGCAGCTCAGGGTGGGTAGTGTTTCTGTAGAGACAGGCACTAGTTGGGTTGACTACTTCGAGTTGTTCAGCTGTGTTGTTTGTAAACTTTTGGAGTGATTACACAGTGTTTGTTCTCTATTGTTTGAAATACCCTTTAAAAGCTGAATATAGAATTCCAGGCCCCCTGGTTCTGTTCTTTTTGACTTGGCTAAGGTTGATTGAATTTTATTTTTCTTTTGGCCTGTGCTTCTTGGTGGCTTGAAATGAACATGGCTTTCTTTTGTGTTTATTTACCTCTTTCTCCATCGTCAATAATAGACACATGCTGTGAACCTGGTTATAATTTCTGCAACACAGTTTTCAGGAGGAGGAGGAGGGCTTGGGATGAATTAAGAATATTGTGTTGTCTCAGTTTCATTTTCTCAAGGGCCTGATCTGATTCTTAGGAGTTAGCTGATTTTCACTAATGAAAATTCACACATTCTCTTGAGTGGTAGTATTGAATAGGTTAAAATCATCATAAAAAATGCACTAGAACAAATTAATCAAAGAGGTGGGAAGGAAGTGTGTAGAAATAGCCATAGGAGAAGCCAGTGATGTCATGGTCTAGTTTGCTTATGTATGAATGGGGCTTAATAAAACAGGGTTTTTATTTATTTATTTATTTTTATTTTTTATTTTTTATAGCAATTGTGAGAAGAGCTGGAGACATGGCTCAGTGGTTAGGAGCATTGGCTGCTCTTCCAGAAGATCTGGGTTTGATTTCCAGTACCCAATGGAAGCTCCCAACTATTTCTAACTTCAGTTTCAAGGGATTGACACCCCTTATGGCTGCCTTGGATACCATGCATTCATGTGGTACACAGGCATACATGTACGCAAAACACCTAACACATAAAATAAGTAATAATACAAAATTAAAAAAGAAGAGTTCAATCAAATCTCTTTCACTTCTCTGTGCATGTTAGAATCACATGGAGATTTAAAAAAATATTGATACCCATGTCTCTCCTTACAGACCAGGACACTTGAGGGTGTGGATTAGGAATGGACATTTATAAATCTGCTTAAGGCTACAGAAAGGCTTGAGAACCACTAGGAACAGGTATTTTCTACATCTCTTCAAGAAAGGAACCTGAGCCAATGGATCTGAAATTGCTTACAAGGCAAGCTTCCAGCCACAGCTGTGAGCGATTCATTTCTATTAGGTCAACCTCGGAGCATGTCTGTGAGGGATCATCCTGATTAGAATAATTGAGGTGAGAGGAGCCACCCTAAGGGAGAGTGGTGCCATTCCCTGAGCTTGCGTCATGGACTGAATAAAGAAGAGGAAGCTAGGTGATCCTGAGTACTCATCAGTCTTCTCCTGGCTTCAGATGCAATAAGAACCACTGCTTCAAGCTCAGGCTGTCTGGACTTCTGCACCATGATGTTTTGCTTCAGGATGACTTCCCTCCATGAGGACTTTCCCCCTATAATGACTTTCCCTCCATGATGACTTCCCCTCCATGATGACTTCCCCTCCACAATGACTTCCCCTCCACAATGACTTCCCCTCCACAATGACTTCCCCTCCACAATGACTTCCCCTCCATGAGACTTCCCCTCCATGAGGACTTCCCCTCCATGAGGACTTCCCCTCCATGAGGACTTCCCCTCCATGATGACTTCCCCTCCATGATGACTTCTCCTCCATGAGGACTTCCTGTCCTTGAGGACTTCCCCTCCATGATGACTTCCCCCCTTGAACTGAGCCTAAATATATCATTCCTTCATTAAGTTGCTTTTGTTATGATAGCAACAGAAAAATTAACTAAGCCTACTTCCATACAAGTACTTGGGCCAACTTCCATCAGTGGATTTTATTCAAGTCTTTGTGGGTCTCCTCTCTTGCTATTGCTTTTATGTTATCTGACTCTATCTCTCTTTAAAAATCAAAGCTTTCAGAGGCTAGAGAGATGGCTTAGTGGTTAAGAGTGCTTGCTATTATTCCCAGCACCCAACAGCAACTCACAACTGCCTGTAATATGCCCCTCTACCAGCACCAGGCATACATGTGATGCACATGTATACATATGTACAAGCAGATAAAATACTTAAACATAAAAATAAAAACATAAACAAATAACAGTTTTCTTCAGTTGAATTTCTGTGTCATTCAAGATAGTATGAAAACGCCCAGGGAAGCTGCAAAAAATATGGGTCTGTGATTACTTTTCCTGAAACTGGAGTAGAGGTTTTACAATGGTTCTTATTCACTAGTGAAGAGGTAGCTTTTGAGTGTGGAGGACACATTTGTATTTCATCTAACAGTTATAGCCTTCAACCTCCAAGTGAGTTGTCCTCCCCCAGGTGATACGCAGGGTCACAAGTCCAAAATATGTGTCCAAAGTATGGCCCACTTTTTTCTTATTGATAAAGTCCTTATTAAACTTGTGACCCCACTGCACCCACCTTTTCAGTGTACACTACCAGTGCGTGTGTGCAACCACAACCAGAGGACGTGGCTCTTATTGACAGGAACTCATGTTGACTTGGGAAGAAATGGATGGACAGACAGACTTCCTAATGCCATTTGCATCTGCCTGTCTGTTATGACATGAATTTAGTATACAGTGGTAAGCACTTGAGAGAATGGGACTCTGGAAAAGCCAACGTGTTTGGGGTAAAAGAGGTGACAGAGGCATGGAGAGCAAACCTGGGCAAAGGCAAATGATGGGGAGACCACAGCAGCCTGAGGTCAGGGAGGGTGGGGGGGGAGGAGTCAGGGCCAAGCAAGTAGAAGAGAAGTGGTGGTCCTGTGTCACAGGCAGGAATTTAATATACCATCCGCATACCTATGGAATACCCAGGTTTTATTTAATCCCAATCCTTTCTGTTGACCTTTAATTTGGTTGTCTAAATTTGTTATCAAATTTGTCATGTCTAAAACTAAATTCTGGAAACTTCTTTTCCTTTAAACCTGTATATCTTAGGGGGGTTCCTGTCTCGGTTGGTGCTTCGTACATGTCAGGATTTCTGGAGGTCAGAACACTGGGGTCATTCTGGCCTCTCTCTCTCTCTCTCTTTTTTTTTAATCGGGTATCCAGTCTGTTCACAATCATGTCAGCTCTGACTCTCAAATGTACCCAGCATGGCCATGTAAGTGTGGCCACCATTTACCACCCCCAACTCTTATCTAAGCACCTTCGATTCTCATCTGGTGCTGGGGGCAAATGCTAGAGTCCTTCTTGAATTCACACATTGAAATCCAGCATTTCCTGAGATGGTATCAGGAGGTGTTCAGAAGTGGGGCTTTTGGGAGAACATTAACAAGATGGAGCCCTAATAAGAAGAGACATGAGTGCTTGCTTTCTACCCATGCTCTTTGATGTGTGAGGCTACAGACAGAAGAAGGAGGCCCTCACCATGCACCAGATCTGTTGGCGTCTTGATCTGGGACTTCCAGCCTCTAGCACCATGAGAAATACACACCTGTGGTTGAACCACCATGGTTACTTCTTCTTCCTTCCTTCCTTCCTTCCTTCCTTCCTTCCTTCCTTCCTTCCTTCCTTCCTTCCTCCCTTCCTTCCAATGATTTATTTATTTATTTATTTATTTATTTATTTATTTATTTATTTATTTATTTATTCTATACACAGTGTTTTTTCCTATATGCATGTCTACATACCAGAAGAAGGCACCAGATCTCACTATAGATGGTTGTGAGCCACCATGTGGTTGCTAAGAATTGAACTCAGCACTTCTGGAAGAACAGTCAGTGCTCTTAACCTCTGAGCTATCTCTCCAGCCCCCTCTCCTTTTTTAAAAATTTATTTTTATTTTATGTGCATTGGTGTTGTCCTGCATGTATATCTGTATGAGGGTATAGGATTCCCTAGCCTAGAACTGGAGTTATAGTTGTAAGCTGCCATGTAGGTACTGGAAATTGAACCCAGGTCCTTTGGAAGATGAGCCAGTGCTCTTAACCACTGAGCCATCTCTCCAGCCACCATGGCATTTCTAATACAGCTGCCTGAATGACCTGAGACACCCCAGTTGTTGCAATGTTCTCACTGGCTCTTACCTTTCCCCATTTTCCCACCCACCCAGTCTATCCTAATCAATTATCATGTGCTTTCAAACATAGGGTGGATCACACACCTGCTCACAAGATTCTGTTGGTTTTCATTGATTCAGGACAAAAGTCACTCATTCTACTTAGGATGACCTGTGAGTCATCCCACCTCATGACTCAACCATTTGGCAATGACATCTATTTGGGGTTTTGAGATTTCAGCATGCATGTGAATTTTTTTTTGGAGGGGGGAACATTAGCTTTAAATCCAAAACAATTTGTGCCATTCCCTTACTCTACTAGAACCTAAGCTCTACAAGGTCGATCTTCATCTATTTTCATGGACCCATCAGTTAGAATAGTACTTGGCACGCTGTAGGTGTGCAATGAATATTTTTTTGGTTGAAAAGATGAACTGGAACACATAATCTTTAGGAACCTACCCAAGCAACTGGGATAGCTTTGTTCTCTTGTGGCCAAGTCTTGTCTTGGATCCTGGTCTCCCAGGGGTGGAAATCCCTGCTTGTGGGAGAGCTAGGCGCTCTGAGGGTCTATCGATTTTTGGTTTTGTCTGAGACAGGGGCTCATGCTGCAGTCCAGGTTGGGCCTCCTCTCTCAGCCTCCCAAGTGCTAGGTTTACAGGTATGAGTCACCACCCAGCTCCCTCTTACAGTCTCTGCTACCCACTCACCTGCAAATTGCCGGGGATGGCTTCAGGTCACTTTGCTCCCAGCAGTCAGGCCCTGTCTATATCCATCTCTTATGGCCCCTTCTCCCAGCCTGGAGGGATCTTAACTTCTTACTTTCCCCTTAAACACAAGCACCATGGCCGTCACTCGCTACTCAGCTTCTAGAGTAGTGATGCCTTGGTCTCCAGTTGCACCCGGGTACCACGTTGAACAATTCTTGCTCCTGCTCCTGGCTAGCCTGCTTTTGCAGATCCTAAAATAACAATTGTTTCTAAGTTGTGCTGAGTGTGAGGGGCAGCATAAACTCCTGGGCATGAGTAGAGAGGTGGCTTCTAAGCAACTAAGAGGACCCTGGGCAGAACCTCCCTTCTTCCGACAGTGGAGGCCTGCTAGGTTGCTGAGGATCCTCCGACTTCTTGGGTATAAGGTCATTGCCAGGACTCTAACTGTTGACCTTGTAGGCTCGAAGCCTCGCGAAGCACCCAGGACTGTGGAAATTGGAGGCTGTTCCTGGACTATTTCACAATACCTTTCTCCAGGAAAAAGAAAAAAAAAAGACCATCTTTGGCCTCCAGTGTTATATAACCTAACCTTTCCCCTGCTAGCTCAAATGCGTGCTATTTCTATCTTTCTTTTTCTTTTCTCTGAATAAATAGCTCACAAACACATAGGACCACGCTGCTTTCTTCACTCCTGTGCTCCTGGGGGACTGGTCCCTCTCGTGTTGAGTGGTGCCCACAGCTGGACACCGGCAAGGCCTTCCTTTCTGCTTCTTCCTTAGGGTATGGCTTCTATGGGGACACCTGTTAATAATCATCTCAATGCATAAAAAGCTAGGTTCCGGCTGCGGTTATAGCATCAGCTTTGGAAGACCTGTTTACCACAGACGTTGGTGGCATTGGAAGCCTGAAATCTGTTGCCTGAGTGATTCCTCCTAAGGACAGAGCCTTGCAGAAGGCACTGAAAAGGACGAAGTCTGGAATCACAGACACTCACGGGTACATCCATCACTTGCTAACCCTCCATAGGGAAGCATCTAAAGACTGCAATATTGACTTCGGGCCTTTGTGTCCCGATGTGCTTTGGACATCCCACTGACCATTTTCTCATGCTCAGGCAATTCTTTCTGCAGCCTGTTCATCAGTCTGTTCATGTCTTCTTCTTCATTCTACTTCCTTTGTGTTTCTACGCAAGAAGAGTAGACAACACCATTGATTTGCCAAGTAGAGGCTGGTGTCACTCCATGCCGAGGACCACTCCTTCAACCTTGTTTGCTCAGACGTGATGTTTCCTGGTGTGATGGGGAGAGGCAAACTGGATCTGCACGTGGTGCTCACTGTGAACTCAGGGCTCATGTCACCACTCGGAAATTACAAGTAGACCCTAAGTTTTGAAAATGGGGAATCTCTTTGTATTGTTACAAGTGAAAATTTCAAATAAGCTCAGTCATGGTATCTCTTCATCGCAACGGGAAGAAAGTCTTCATGAAAGTCTTAGAAGAATCTTCAGACCTTATTGAATTGGCAAAAGGCATCAACTTGGAAAAGTAAAATATAAGCTGGTTCTTTTTTTTTTTTTTTTTTTTTTTTTACAAATTGTGAATAAACAACATATGTGATAAAATCTTGAATGACAGGCCCATTCATTTTATTCTTCTTAATTTTGTGTAGCTTAAGTGATGTTCTGATGAAGGTTCCAGACTCTTCCCTCAGAAAAATACGTGTTTATGTGCCCCAAATCCAGGTATAATTTCAGGGGTTCCAAGCGCCCTGGAACTACCCACGTGGGTGTTTGTCTTGGAGGGCAGAGACAGCAAACCAGTCATGTCCAGAGTGGTTTTATGAAACAGAGGTAGCATTATGCAGTAATCAGACAAAGTTTAATTGAGAGGAAAATGATGTCAAAACACATTTATGCACAAAGTTGGAACCTTATTATTATACATGTTATGCATACTTCCCACCTAAGGTTATTTAATAATCTAGATTCTTGCTCTTTATTTCCTAATTTTACTTACTATTATGAAACTTAGCTGTTATGTGGTAGCTCTGGTCTAACATTCTAATTTTTGTGTGTGTGTTTGTTGTATTTGTTGATGTGACTATATGTATACCATGTGACTACTCTCCATCTTATTTTTGTGACAGGATCTGTCTTATCTCTATAAAGAGACACTCTGACCATGGCAACTTAAAAAAGAAAGCCTTTAATTGGGGCCTTGTTTACAGTCTCAGAAGGTGAGTCCATGGGCCTTATGTGGGAGAGCATGGCAGCAAGCAGGTAAAGCTCCATGGTACTGGAGCAGTAGCTGAGAGCTTACATCAGATCCACAGGCATGAGGCAGAGAGCCAGAGACTGGGCCTGGTATGGATTTTTGAAACCTCAAAGACCATCCCCAGTGACCCACTTCCTCTAACCAGGCCACACCAATTTCAAGGCTATACCTCCCAATCCTTCCCCCCAAAGTTCCACCAACTGGGAACCAGGCATTCGAATATATGATCTTATGGGGGCCATCACTCAAACCACCACAGGGTCTGTCCTTGAACCTGGAGATCACTGATTCATCTTGGCTGGCCAGGGAGCTGCAGTGATCTACCTGTTACCGTGCCCCCGCCCCCGCCCCTCCCCCCGCCCCCCCCCCCCCCCCCCCGCCCCGTGCCAGGATTACAGGCACAGGCTGTCGTCACGCTTGACTTTATGGGGGTGCTGAGAATGTGAACTTGGGTCCTCACTCTGTGCAGCAAACACCCTGCCAGTGAAGCTACCTCCTCAGCTCCTCGCTAACTAATGTTCTTCTCTCAGGAGTCACCGGTGTCTACCGGTGTCAATCAAAGTGCTAACCCGGACAGGGCGAGCTATCCCGCTGGTAAGCCAAGGGGTGCAGGACACTTCCAACAGAGCTGACTCTGCAGTCCATTTCCGTTTCTTAATTCCTATTCTAAGTAGCAGCAAGGCTTCCTTGGACTCTTGATGGTGGGCAGATACTTTTCTGCTGGAAAACAGCATCTATTTTCACTGGCACATGGGGAACTGAACTGAGCTCCATTTGAAAATTCTGTACTGCACTTAGAAAGTCACTTCTTGATGACTCCTTGTCCTTGGATGAAATTGGTGATAATTCTTTTCTCACCAGAAGAAGCCTAGTCGTTGATGGAAACAAACTGCTGGAAGGAGCTACCCTTCTCTCCTTTTTTTTTTTTTTAAAAAAAAATAAACAAATAATTTTATTAATTCTTTGAGAATTTTTATACTTGTTTTAGTGTAGCTGGAGTTTTCCTGCCTGGCCCACAGTCAGGACAAATCTCTCTCACCCGCCAGTCCCACAGCCGCTCAGACCCAACCAAGTAAACACACAGAGATTTATATTACTTATAAACTGTATGGCTGTGGCAGGCTTCTTGCTATCTAGTTCTTATATCGTAACTTAACCCATTTCTATTAGTCTATAAGTTGCCACGTGGCTCATGGCTTACCGGTACCTTACATCTCACTTTTCATGGCGGTGGCTGGCAGTGTCTCTCTGACTCAGCCTTCCTGTTCCCAGAATTCTCTTCTCTGCTTGTCCCACCTATACTTCCTGCCTGGCTACTGGCCAATCAGTGTTTAATTTATTAACCAATTAGAGCAACACATTTAACATACAGAACATCCCACAGCATTTGAGTCACATTTACCTCTAACTTTTCCCCCTAACTCCTCCCAGATCCACTGCCCATCTCCTAATCCCCCAATTCTGTGTTCTTTTAAAAAAAATTAATAACCCATTGACTACACTTGTGCTATTCATACACTTCTGGATATGGGGCCATGCACTGGAGTGTCTCCTGGGAGCCATATCCTTAAAGAAATCTGACCTTCTCTCCCCCAGAAGCTGTTAACTGTCCCATAGCTCCTGAGTTAGAGGTGGAAGCCACAGGATCTGCTTCCTATTCCATGCTACAATGTTGGTTGGCTTGGTCTTGTGTAGGCAACCTTAGGCCATGCATTCAGGAACACAGTGGTCCTATTATGCTCAGAAGACATTTTTAGTTCTGGTCTCCCTTGACCTCTGCATCTTATAATCTTTCCACCCTCCTCTTCTGTGATGGTCCCTAAGCCTAGGGGAGATAGTGCGATACAGATGCTCCGTTTGTGGCAAAGCACTCCAAAGACTCTGATTCTCATCATGATGATCAGTTGTGAGTTTCTGTGTTAGCTGTCTTTCACTGCACAAAGAGATTTCTCTGATGAGGACCAAGAGATGCACTAATCCATAGGCAGAGAGACACTAATTTAGGGGGCACGTTGAGACTATGTCCACTAAGTAAAATACTATTAGGAGGTTCAGGCCTGGGTCCTGTGAGCTCCCCAGCCATGGGTTCTTGGCCAGATTTACAGTAGCAGGCATGTGTTTCTGTCACTCTTCTCTGACTTGTAGTTGTGACCTTCCACAGAGAAGTCTGTGATGCCTGTGTTTGTGTTTCTAGAGACTGGAAAAGATGGGACTGAGCGGGGAGGGGTTGGGAATACTAGGGGAGTTCTGCGAGTTGTTTGAGAAAAATTGTAATTGCATTTATTCCTTTAAGGTGTGCATATGTTTGCCCACGAGGAGGTTGGAGGATAACATGCTGGAGTTGGTTCTCTCCTTCCAGCATGTGGGACCTGGGGATTGAACTCAGGTCATCAGGCTTCGTAGCAAACATCTTTACCCACTGAGCCACCTCACTGGCCCCCTAGAGCTATTTTTGTGTAGTGTGTACACTGTCTTTATTGTAAGTCATCATCTATGTGATTTTATAAGTGTGAAAGTCCAGTTATCCTAACAGAAAACTTTCCATGGTGATTTCCTTGTAGAGGGAGTTTGCATCTTGCTATGTGTCCTTCTCTGTGTTAAAAGTCTTTCCACTGATGGTGTAAGGTTGACTTGAATCTAATCTTTTCCAGAGTATTGTCTTTGTATTTGTTTTCGGAGGAAAGACAGCCTCCCCACTTCCACCTTTTTTCTCTTGAAAAAGAGAATGTCTTCATCCTTAGAAGTTTCAGGCAGAGCTCCAATGTCATCGGTCGAGGGGGCAGTAGAAAGCCTCTTCGGATGTTGGCCGTATCATAGTTCTGTTGCCAGCAGCTACCCTGTCCCTCCACACTGAAAGTACAGCCTCTGGGTCTTGTGTCTCCTACGAGCAGCACCTGAGATCCAGGAAGAAGACCCCGTTAACCTCCTGATGAGAAGAGTTGCTGAAGACCTTGAGACCTATGTGAGTGTGGTAAACACAGTGATGCTGTTGTGGGTCCAGCGCCCCATGCTCACTCATCTCTGCTAATTGATTCTTCTCTGTCCATGGGTGACTTCATTCACTAGGAGTCTTCCTGCGTCTTCTACTCTCCCCTAAGATGTCCTTGCCGAGGCTCACTACCCTGTTGGGGCTCGAAAACTCATAGCCCTGCAAGCTCCGTGCAGTTGACCATTATATTAGTTAATTTTCTTGTTTCTGTGACTGAATATATGAGGAAAGAGTTTAAGGTAGGAAAGACTTATGTTGACTTATGACGTGAATGCATCCAGCCCACCAGGAGGGGAAAGGCATGGAGGAGTTCACGGCCACAGGACCAGAAGGCTAGAATTCCTCTCATGCTGGGGTTCAAGAAGCAGGACTCAGTTACAACCCACAGGCCTATCTCCCGGCTGTCTCCTTCCCACAACTACACTCTACCTTTAAAAGGTCTCTAAGCAAACAGCACAACAGGCTGAGGACCACGCATGAGCTTGGGGGGGATGCTTCACTTTTAAGTCACAGTATTCACTATGACTATAAGATATCAACTCTGATATCTTAGGTCCAGAGGTTGGCTTTTTTTTTTTTTTTTTTTTTTTCCAGATGCATAGTAGTGGTCGAATTAGCAATGAGAGGTGGGGGATGGGAAGCCATCAGGACTTCACTTGGTTGTCTAGGCAACAGGAAGCCACGGGCAGGACAATTTCTTTAGCCAATTGGCTAAGTGAGTGGTCAGGTACTCCTTGCTATCTCCAGGTAGGCGATCTCAATTTGAGTTTCTCTTCATGAGGAGAACCAGAAATTCAGGGCTACTTTTCCAGGGTGGTGGAATTGAGAGAGTTTTTGTGCAGTTCTCAGTGGAAACATCTCTGCTAATAAGGACAAATGGAGAACTGGGGCAATTACCTGTATATTTGAGTCCCAGGCTCCCCAGACAAGTACACACTCCAAATAAAAAACTTGATTTTTTTTTTTTATTTTAGCTTGAATCACCCGTATCACAGCAAGATCTTACTTGAATGACCCAGACAGACTACAACAATTTTCGGCATTCTTTTGCTGTGGAAACTGAGCTGTTAGTGGCCACTTTTGAAATAGGAGAATGTGTCAAAAAAAAACCCCAAGGTTGTAACCTAGAAAATTTCTAGAATTTCATTGTTTGGTATTTCTTAATAAAGTGTATGGCAGGAGGAAGGGATGTGTGTGTTGGCCTTTTCTCATTATTAATAAGGGTGTAGTAGATGGCATGCTTTTGGTGAAACGTTAGGTTTAATTTTTCATGTGGAAGGGTGTATGTGAGGAAATCGGGAGGACACACCACTTCTCTTTGATTGGTTCTGAAGAGATTTAACGTGTCCTGTGTTTATTTCAATTATACTATAGTCTACTTCTCCAGTTAAATTGTTCTTTATTTAAATGGTTCATTATCAAGTCAGTTTAATAGTGTTGAATACAGCATAATTAGACTTTTTCCCCCCCTCAAAGGAGAGGTGTCCCCCCATGAAAAACACAGGATATTTTAAAACAATGTTTTAGTCTTGGCAGATATTTTTTTATCTGTAGTGAACTCATGAGGAAACTAAACCACAGCACAATTCCAGGTAGCCTTCGGCAACCTGGTGGAGCTGATCTTCCACATTCTTGAGACTTCACCGTCTTCCCGTGACACATCTGCGTTCGCTGCATGCGTGTGATTCTGTGGGTTGGCTCAGAAGCTGCAGCAGAGGGTCATGGCATGGAAACGTGACCTGGACCTCCTGAATTGGAGCGCATTCTAGCTGGAGTGAGCACCATATATCTTAGCATCCCATGCTCCCCTTGACAGTTGGTGGCGCCTGCCTCTGTGGGTTGTACAAAGTACTGAGAGGTACCTTGGACACTGACTTTTGTCTGGGAGATGACATCTGCTTTTATTTTCATCCCTTTCCTCTCAAGGAAGCATAGTCTAGAATGCAAAGGGCCCTTAAGGACAGGCAACTTCTCTTACATTATATATATATTTTTTTACGTTACAAATTTGTATTTTTAAAGAAAAGGACATGGAAGACCAGTGAGATGCATGCTTCTCTGTGCCTGTAACCCAGATCTCTCTCCCTCTGTCTCTGTCTCTCTGTCTCTCCCTCCCCCTCTCTTTCTGTGTGAGTGATAAGTAGATCCCAAGAGCTCACTGGCCAACTATCCCAGCCAGCTTCTGATTCAGTGAGAGACCTGTCTCAAGGAAATGAGCTGGAGAGGCACAGGGGAAGACATCAAAGTCTTGCTTTGGCCTCTGCATGCACGGGCACAGGTGTGTACCCACACACTTCTGCGTACCTGCACACTCATGTGCATCCCCTCACAGAAAGGAAATAATTTACACTTGGTTTTGAAGCCAGTGGGTGTTCTATTTTGAGAATCCCTGCCCTAGGTAATTTTATTCTCTGTATTGATGTACACAACTGATTCTAACAGGTAGCTAAATGCTATTTGAAAGCCTGATTCATCCATCCTGGCAAATCAAATAATAACGGAGGGATTCAATTAATTTGGGGGGGGAACCACTCGGCTTTTAAAACGTTTGAACTATTCAAAACATTTTATTGAATTACTTACCCTTCACCAGAAATCGTAATAAAAACAATAAAGCTAAGGCTATCCCTGCCATGTTTAGGCTATGTGATTATTCATTGTATAAATGAGTTTTATTAAGTTCAATGTTTGCTAAATTGAAATAAAACATTCTATATAACAACTAAAAGACATTTTATTCCATGTAGTCTGGGGGAGATAAATCAGACACATTTATGCATTTGGGTCATTTTAGAGCTAAACTCACTTGTGTATAGAAAGCTGAAGACAATTAAAATAATTTATTATAAAAATGTTTAAATCATTAGTTATGAGACATTTGGCTTAATTTCTCCTCAAAGCCAGTTCTGATTCTTCTCTTACCCAGCATGCACCAGTGTCCATGTAGAGGGATTGAGGCAGTGGCCAGAGAGGTCCTTTCTGGTTTTTGCCTGTCACTATTCTTATTTCTAGAAAAGGACCCTTTCTCAGACTTATAGCATGGGAGAAAGCTAACACATTAAAACAACAACAACCCATCATTTAAGGCACATGTTACATAAAACATAGCAGATTTTATAAGCTATTAAAATTTCAAATGTTTTTAAAAATGAGGGGTCTGAAGGTTGTGGACCAGAGGTAATACATTTGCTTAGCACATCAAAGTTTTGGGTTCCACCCCTAGCACCAAAAAGAAAAATAAATTCAAAGTATTTTTAATCTCATATTTTTACTTCAATCTGTTTGTCTTTGAGTCTAAAATAAAGACAGACAAACAAACAAAATCGTAAGTGTTTAAAAATCCGGTCATGTGGACTTACACCTGTAATTTTAGCACGTAGAAGGCTAAGGCAGGAGGATTGCTGAGAGTTTAAGGCCAGTCTGGACTAGAGAGTGAGACCTTGTCTCAATAACAAAACGAAACAAAACAAACAAGATTGAGCCCTAAAGCAAACAAAAATACACCCGATCCCCATAAACTCGTAACTCGCTGCAGGAAATGCCAAGCAGTTTCTAGAAGGCTCGTATACGCACACGAGGGGCTTCAGAGTCAGCCTAGGGTTCCAAAACCAGGAACCTAATTAATCAGTGACAAGACTTGCTGAGCAGCATGGCGAGTCAATGAGTGAAAGGGAAAGTTTGGGAAGCGCTCACCGAAGCAGCGCCCTCAGGCCAGCTTCTTAGCTAGTTTTGGGCGAGGAAAATTTATGCGCCCAGAGAACGCTTTCTTATTTTATTTTTTTCCAAGTCAACATGCCCGTCTAGACTTTGAGCTTTATTGCAAGTCAAGAGAAAATGGGCTGGATCACCTTAAAAAAAAAAAAAAAAAAAGGTCTCAGCTAGCTTCACCGGAGGCTTGTCCCTCTGCAAACATCTATCTGTAGGCAAACGCTGAGAAAGTTGGACTCGGGCCTGGCTGGAGAGAGGAAGGCCACCCCCTCCCCTATTATCCGGAGCAGAGTTTCCAATCCCAGTCAAGCGGTGGTGCTAAGTGCTTGCTTGTGAGGCTCTGCGTTTCCTAATTTCATGGTCATAACAGCCTCGGAACGGATTCTACCAAAACTGAAAACACAAGGTTCCATGCTCAGCAGCCCTGTGGCGCCAGGAGAGGCCAATGCCCCCTCCTCTGCCGTTCTGTGGCACAAGAAGGCGGTCTCTGGGTGACATTCTTCTCAAGCAGGTATTTCTATCTCTTCTCCATTTCTTTATAGTCCCCCCCCCCCCATTCTTTCTTTTGGCTATAACGTGCTACTATGTGCAAGCAGGCTGGAGTCTCAGAGCTCACCTCTCCTGTGAAAATTTGTCCTTTTTCTTCCTTTCATTGCTTGCAGGGATATTTTTTTACAAAGTTTCTGGCAAACGCTATCATGATGTTAACATGTTAAACCTGACCTTGGTCCCATGGAAAATCACTCTGGGAGCCACATTCAGCTGAGTCAGAGGGCGACACAGTTATCTTTTCTTACTATAGCACTGACAGGCTTCCTGCCTGCCCCAGATCACGTCTGTTTATTGGTCCCAGGTCTAGCTATGGGGATTCTGTATGGCTGAAACGGGGACGCGAGTTAAAAAAGTTCCTTCTTAGATTCACTTGGCACTTGCCCCAACACGACCTTGTTTCTTAATCTTTGGTGCCGTGACTTGTGGGAGCTTGATCTAAGCAACTGGATAAGTCATCGGTTTGTTTTCCCCGAGGGTAGTGGAGTTTTCTGAAAAGCTATGCAATCTAGTAATTCATCTTGTCTTCAAGTTGCCCCATGGTTGGAGGCGAGTTCTGAGTTCTGTGGCTTTGGTTCTCTCTGATCTAAAAGTAGCCATGGGTGACCTTTTTTTTTTTTTTTTTTTTTTTTTTTTTTTTTTTTTTGTATTTTTGTTTTTGAGGCAGCGTGGTGTGCATGTTGTGGATGGTGCCACACGGTGTATGCCGCTCGTTGGTGACGTGGGAGTCACAAAGGGCAGGAAAGGATACTTTCATTTTGGCCACAGGAAAGCCACCCGTTTCCTGTAGTGGAAAGTCTCAAGCTTGATCAAGAAGTTGCCAATTGTTTGTTCTCTCTGACTTGCCCGGAAAAGCCTAGATGGTTAAAATTCATTTTTAAAAAAATTTACCTAAATAAGGGTTGGGCATTATTAAGATGTTCGATTGTGGCATGAGGTACCACTCACGGGTGCCAAGCGTTTTAAAATTAGCTCCTTGGGCCAAATGTAATAGATTTATAGAGCACCTCCACCCACAAGGCTGCTGGGAAATGTGTTTAGTTTTGAACTTGAAACGATAATATATACTGAGAGGGTGGATGTTGGAGCACCAAGTGAAAGCATTTGAACTTATTTTTTTAAAATGTCAGTAGGGCGGGGACTTCTGTAATCTTAGGCTCAGCACTTATTCCTATTGATTAAAATTCTTTTCTGTCCACCCCCCCCCAATAAAAGAGACAAATGTTAATGATAATGTCCCAAGAAGGCCTATTCCTATTCTTTGCCCTGCATAGATAGAATACTGTAGCGGTTGGATACAACCTTGTAGTGATTGGTATATATAGAATATATATAGTGATTGGTATATACAGAAGTTAGAAAGAAAACTGACACAGGCATGAGAGACAAACAGGAAAAAAAGGCAAACTATTAAACTATTGAATGTGAATATCAGGGTTGTATGTGGAATGTGGGCTTTGACCCTTGGAGGTAATTGTTCAACGTTGCTGCTCACGACAGCAGAAGAAGAGAACAAAGCCCCAGAGAATAAATTTGCTGCAGCAACAAAGTCAGACAACTTTTATTGCAATGATCTCGGGCTTTCATTCATTCAGTTTAGGACTCAGAACCATCTGCTGTCCGTCTTCCTCCAAACGTAAGCCCCTAATCCCTGTAGACATCCCACCAGGTACCTCCTGAGCCTGCTTACATGGGTAGTCATCTCTACCCTGTCTGAGTCCGTCTCTGTAGTTCTGGTCCAGTTGGCTGGATTGATGGCTTGAGCCGAGGCCATGGTTGGGCTTCTGTTTGTCCCATGGGTACAGCGAGGCTGTAAAGAAAAACAGACAAGAGAGTGACCAGCTTGGAGAAGACCATCATGCCTTTGGTAAAACACAAAGGACGCGTGGTGGTCCTGTCCATCCACCTCTGTCTGGGCTGACTGGCTGTTCACTGAGAAAGAGATACCACCTATTGAGACTCTGTGCACAGGTACTTAACAAAGTGTTTTATTTAGTGCGTGCGTGCGTGCGTGCGTGTGTGTGTGTGTGTGTGTGTGTGTGTGTGTGTGTGTGGTGTGGTATGATGTGGCAGGGGGACAGGTGTGTTCCATAGTGAACATGTGGAGGTCAGAGGACATCTTTGTGGAGTCACTTCTCTCCTTCCATCTTTACGTGGGTTCTGGGAATTGAACCCGGGTCTCCGGGCTTGCACAGGGAGTACTTTTCTCAGTCGTCTCACCCTCCCCACAAGCTCTTTTTAAAGGTAAGCACTTTACAGGTAGCCTTTGCTAAAGGTGGTGATGATGATGGCGACTTTGTCTCTTAAGTGACATTCTAGTCGTCTTTTCCTGGTTCATCTCCTGCAACCACAGCAGCAGAACTGCATGCACCAATGAATTGCACCACTCTTCCTAGGAGTCTAATATTTTTTCCTCTGAAAGTCTGTGACTTTTAGAGATCCAAGGGGCTTGAGCTCTTCACCCATCCCTAGATACATTCCGCTCTAAAGCATATGCCATTGCCTAGGTTTTTCACCTCAGCTAACTTTTTGGTGAGGATTCATAAACCCATGGGAAGTGACCAAGTCCATGCCTTAATTCCTACTTCTTTCTTTCTTTCTTTCTTTCTTTCTTTCTTTCTTTCTTTCTTTCTTTCTTTCTTTCTTTCTTTCTTTCTTTCTTTCTTCCTTCCTTCCTTCCTTCCTTCCTTCCTTCCTTTCTTTCTTTCTTTCTTTCTTTCTTTTTTGGTGGTTTTTCAAGACAGGGTTTCTCTGTGTAGCTTTGGTGCCTGTCCTGGATCTTGCTGTGTAGACCAGGCTGGCCTCAAACTCAGAGATCCACCTGGCTCTGCCTCCCGAGTGCTGGGATTAAAGGTGTACGCCACCACACCCAGCTAACTCCTACTACTTTCTAGCTGTGCTGTTCAGGGCCAAGGAGGAGTAGTAAGAAAGTTGCTACCAGGTATCATTCCATGGCTTTAATCAGCTTAGAACATACATTTAACTACTCTCAGCCTTCACATTTTAGGAACTCGATATAATGCTTGTAATAATACCAGAACTCAGGCATTAAAGACAGGAAGGTTATGAGTTTAAGGTCAGCCTAGGCTACCCAGTAAGTCTCTATGCCACTCGACTATCCTCACCCAAAGAAAGAAACTCAATACAGAGAAGTCTTTTCATTCTAAGTCTGACACTCAGTAAATGTCATCTGAATAAATGGATAGAACCTAAGGGTAGCATCCTAGATGTGAGAGACTGATGTCCATCCAATTGTAACTCTGAATTTGTTCTGACAACATAAAAGGAAGTCATTCCTGTCAGCTGAGCATTGTACCTATTGAAAACACCTCTTCTTTGTGATCCGTGTGGAAGGAGAAGACTGGATGCCCCCAACGCCCAGCTCTTCATCTCCCCATCACCTCCTCTTTATATCTCTAAGCAGGGTCACACCCCTTGGTGATGAGCAAGGTCTTGCTGAGATGAGCATTTCAAAGCCATGTAATGTACATTGTGTTTGTCTTCACATCAAAAGATCACATGGAAGGGTGAGATTCGTAGTATAGTAGTAGCAAGTGCTTAGGATGCATGAGATCCTGGGTTATTTCCTGGCATCATTACTGCCAGAGAGAAGCACTTTGATCTGTTGATGGGCAAATGCTCCTCATCTATGCACAGGTGGGCAAATGCTCCTCATCCATGCACAGGTGGGCAAATGCTCCTCATCCATGCACAGGTGGGCAAATGCTCCTCATCCATGCACAGGTGGGCAAATGCTCCTCATCCATGCACAGGTGGGCAAATGCTCCTCATCCATGCACAGGTGGGCAAATGCTCCTCGTCCATGCACACACAGTTTGCATGCTAAATTTCTAATTCAGACCACAGACCTGAGACAGGCTTTCCAGTACTGGTCTTAGTGTTCACAAGGTTGTAATAGTAATGGTATTATATTAATACTTTATATTTAGGGAGCTCTTGCTTTGCTTAACATCTTTGATCCCTAAGTGCTGGGATATGCAATACTTTCCTTTTCTAGTGGATATTGTCACATTTAATTCTCACACCAACCCAGCTCACCAGCTAAATAATATGATTTCCATTATACAAAGGAGGAAATTAAGGCTTTGTATAAACATGTGATAGGTCCCACACAGTTTCAAAGGTGACAGCCCAGTCTTAGGAGACAAAAGTTCATCCAGTTTCCAAGTCCATGTTATAGTCATTACTTGATAGAGAATATTTGTTTCTGAAGCATTTTGTTGTTAGGAACCTTGTCCTGGAGAAACAGACTGAGTTCCTATCCCGGGAGATAGTATGCACCTCCCCACCCAAGCCTCAGTCTCTCTGAAATGATGACGCCTGAAGTACAGACACGTAGTGGTTCCTGATACAAATTCAAGACAATAACCTGTATGCCCATTCACCTTCGTGAATGCAAACTCTTGTGTGATGCACAAATCACTACTTAGTTGTATTGTATAGTCTTGCAAGTAAAGACAGCAAGGTTATGTGGTCCAGTGTGGTGCTGGGAGGTGCTATGAGAGGTGGTCTCGCTGGTGCTTCTGAAGAACCGACCGTATGTGGAAAGCGAAGTGTGAGTGCAGGGAACCCCCAGGCAGGAACTAAAGCTGGCTTATAAGGTGGGTGTGGCAAGGAGATGTAGGAAGAAAGCCAGTCATCCGCTTCCTGGGGTGCCAGCAAGACTTAGGAGATCTTCTCTGGTGTGAGATGCTGGGTACTGGGTGAAGCCCTACCTCTTCTAGTACAAAAATCACCAAGAGTCTTGCTGGTTATACATCTGTCACTGCATTTTCTCAGCGCCTTCAGGAGTGTAATCTGTCTTTAGCCTCTCACTTAAATTCAGCAACTCTCAATTCTTTGATGTGTGTGTGTGTGTGTGTGTGTGTGTGTGTGTGTGTGTGTGTGTGTAGTTCTCCCTACTGAGGACAGACATTACTAGGGTACAGTTTTCATCTGCCCTCCTTTGTTGCCCTGAAGTCAATCACAGAACCTTTTGGTTACTGCTCATCACAAGGAGATGAGGTAGATGCATGGGGGATGAGAACTCTGGGACCTCAGGCTGTGTAAGGTTAGTTTTGCTAAGAGGTTGGTGACCCTGGTTTCTGTCCTTCTCTGGAGTGTTGACATGCTATCCCTCCTTTTTTATTTTAAAGATTTCTTATTCCCTGATTCTTGTCACACCATTTGCTTGTCAGGTGGCAATCAGCCGAATGCTCGAAATGGACTTCCTTCCCTATTTGCTTCAGAAGAACCACTCTGGTCCTTTAGCACATGGGACCTACATGTTCGAGACCCTTCTTCCCTCTGTGCTCACTGAAGTAGTTCCATTGGGCTATTTCCTTTGAGAACTGTGATAAACACTCTTAAGACAGTGACAAGGGATTTTAAGTCTCTCTGTAGGATGACATTCATCTTTTGAACTCTGATTTTTAATTGCTACAGCCAGTCATTCATTAGGATTTGCTTTATTAAAATATTACAAAGAAAGAGAACCTAGTAAAGCTGGTCATATCACGTATACAAGAGTCAATTTTTGCATCTTTTTGTGTAAAGCTATGCGACATCTGTAAATTCTTTCCCAGTAAGAGATTTGGGGAATCCCATTTTGCATGGGATGTCTTATTGGAAAAGATGTAGTTCAACTTGACTTAGTTATTAAATTCTTAATTTTGCTCAGGAATAATTACAGAGCCCCTCCTGTGGTTCCTTAAGCTTGACTCAAACGAGTCTGCTTCAGACCCACTTGAGAGGGCCCCAGGTGCCAACCTTGGGGTTGTTTGCTCAGGGTTGCATTGTGGTACCCTGGAACAAACCTGGTACCTACCCATCCATGTCAGATACACAGTTGCTGTGCTTGACTGAACAAAACACATTCTTTGTTCTCTAGATGATTTTTGAAAAATCATATGTGAAGAGTTAGGCACATGCTATGATGTGCTAAAGAATAACTATGGTGTGTACTTACTTAATTGAGTAGAAAGTAATATGTCTTTGATAGGGACAAGCACCACGGTGTGGAAGCGCACAGAGAAGTTAATTCTGATGGGCACAGTGGAGTTTGGGACAGGGAGGGTAATGTTGCCCTGGGAAGATGTTAAGATATGGGAGACTCGCCTGGGCTACAGAGTGACTTCCAGGAAAGGCGCAAAGCTATACATAGAAACCCTGTCTGGAAAAACTAAAAAACAAACAAACAAAAGATATGGAAGACTCTAATCCAAGGTACGGGACAATCCCTTTAGGGAATTGGGAGTTGGTCTGACAGGAAGATAGGTAAAAAGTATGCAATGTAAAGAGGTGTTAGCAAGAAATTAGGACTGTGGAGTTCAATGTCATTTTAAGGACCTTGGGTTTCATAATGTAGGCATTAAAGATTTTTGTGTGAGCTTGAAATGAAATGATGCCTTAACTTTGGAAATACTGTGTAGATTGAAGTTTTTGGTGAAGAGTGAGCACATCAATTTGGAGGTGATTGGAATAGTTCAAGAAAGGTAAATTATTAATTTAAAGTGGATGACATAAATTGGGCAATTTAACAGATCTTTTAAGGGCTCATTTTTTCTTTTTAAATATTTATTTAATTATTATGTATACAGTGTTCTGCCTGCATGACAGAAGAGGGCACCAGATCTTATTGTAGGTGGTTGTGAGCCACCATGTGGTGGCTGGGAATAGAACTCAGGACCTTTGGAAGAACAGCCAGTGCTCTTAACCTCTGAGCCACCTCCCCAGCCCCAAGCACTCATTTTTCAAATTGTAATTGTTGATGGAAGTGAAAAAGTATTTGTTTCAAAAATGGTTACTAGAGGAGAGGGATGGGTATTAAAAGACATTATTGTAAAATGAGCCTGGTGGTGCATACCTTCAACCCCAGCTGCTCAGGAGGCTGAGGCAGGAGGACCACTAGTGGAAGATCTAAATGGGGCATATAGTGGCTTCAACACTAGCTTTGAAATTTGGTAATACCATTCTCAAAATAATGAGTTAGTAAAGGGTGAGGGATGTGGTTCAGTAGTAGAGGGCTTGCTTAGAACATGCAAGGACCTGTGTTCAGTTTCCAGTAATAGATAGACAAGCAGACAGACACAGGCATACTAGATACTCTGTTATCTTCCTAATGGCAAGATGGGTCTATCCAAACAGCTGCTAGAGGTTACATGCAGGGATCACTAGGGACTAAACAACACACTTCATATGTGCAAAATGTTTTTTCCCTGGGATATTTTTATGGCAAAATAATCTTATTTGGATAGGCTACAGAGTCATACAATAATAGCTCCTATTTTTATGAGATCGAGACTGCTACAATTATTATAATTTATTCATACTTGTCAAACATGTATTCAAACAGGTATTCTACATTGAGTACTTGGGCAACTTTTTGACTGTGGGGGCCCTAATTCCCTAGCAAATGGGCCAAGGCATGGCACAAAGGGTATAATTCCCCTGCCGTATCAAATTCTGCTTCTGTTATCCCCCGTCTTCAGCAACTTCCATTTGGAATAGTGAGTCAAGACATTAGCATAAGCACAGGTAAACCCATAGGGGCCTGCCTGGGAGTGAAAGATGGCAGATGTCATTGGAGGCTCTCTTTGGGAAGGGAGCCTGTTATACCTCTTGCCGCTAGCGAAATACTTCAGACTATGGGAGTTTGGAGCTGAGCCCAGTGATTAGCGGGCCAGAGAAGAGGGTGGAAGGAGATTGTCCTTTCCCCTTTCTCTTCTTTTCTTGTCCTTTAAAGGAGGAGGGTATTGTAAAAGGTTAGGGTGACAGTTATGTAAGAAAACAAGGCCAGGGTCTATTAGGGACAGAGGTTGGGAGAAAACACTAAGCATAGTCAGTAATCCTTTTCCAGTCGAAATGAATCTGGAGGGCAGCTGAGACGTGCTCAGAGTGTCCCACGGTAGCCGATGCCTGGCTCTCCTGTTTTGAGCAGAGAAGCACAGGGAGAGGGTGACACAGTGTCGTTCTCCAGGAGGGACATTGCTCACGTTGCCTTGGTGGCCTTCCCTCCAGTCCATTAAAAGTTTACAAATCAAGGCAAGAGCTGCTTCAAATCTAGTTTGCAACAATAACAAAGAAAGATTCATAGAAAAATGTTTTCTAGGAAAGGAAAAAGCCAGAAACCAAAAGTTAGCTTACTGCAGTGCTCATGTTGCATAAGCAGGATTCAAGTGGTGGGTATTAATCACCAAGAACAGTTCACAAATTATTCCTGCTCAGATGAGACAGGCCCTCACTCTTCTGTCTCACCATCTGGACTCTGTCCATCCGACTCCTCCCTGAGCACTTGGAGCAGAAGGGACTTTAAATGTGCCAATTTTCTCCTTGTGGGAAGCCTTGGTCAGATGTTGAGCAAGGAGAGGGATTTATGTCGTTATACAGAAGAAGGCTGGGGGTTCTCCAAGGCCTTAATTTGTTGGTAGGGAAGCCTAGCATCCACCACCACTTACAATTGAGACTTAAGCACACAGGGCAGGTTTGTAGATATATAAAAGTGTGGCTAATGGGCTGTACTTGACTTCTTCATCCAGTTCTTCAGTTCAAAATTTATTACCAGTTTTTTTTTTTTTAATTTATCAAACCTATTCTCAGAGGAGAGGTATTTTCTGTGGCCACAAGGAAACATCTGTGAGCTCCAACCTCAGAGGCAAAGAGCCAGTGAGAACATTTGGCATGTGAAGCTTAGATTACAGGAGAAGAAAATTAATCAAGGGAACCCTTAAAACTACGAAGAAGGCAAGTCAGAAATGTTTCTTATCGCTGGCAAGCTGAAGTCCTGAGTTCATTTTAATTAAGGGATGTCAGAATCCACCATGAATCAAAGAGGAGTGTCGTACTCTGGTAACTTTGGAAATTGGTGTCGGTCCTGACTGCCGGGATTTATGGTAGATTATATAATGGAATCCCGAGTTCTAAGACATCAAAGGAAAATTCTGGCTCTTTCGCCACTCATTCTCTTAGGTCAAGCCTACCCAGCAACAAGCCAAGTGGAGAGTTGAGTAGTTATCTGAAGTAGGCAGTAGAGATGGCCAAACCAGATAATGCGTAACCAGAAAGTCACCGTGGAGGGAAAAACACAGCCTGAAATAGGATAAAGACCGAGGGTAGAATGCCAGGCAACTTGGTCAATGTCCACAGTCCAGCTTTGCTGAACAGCAGCCAATGCTTTACTTCGTATAGTTGTTTAGAACCAGTCTGAAACATTAGGGCAAAATTAAAAGTTCATTACTAAGGTGGTTGAACGCTTGTGCAAATTTTCTCTGTATCAATATTATTGGCGATTGTGTCTAATTCTGAGTATCTCCAGGGAGTGCATTTCACTCTCTTAGAAGCCTGGGCGGAAATGGCGGAGGAAGCCCAGGCCATCTGATTTGACATGGGGGAAAGGTTTTTTCAGAAAGTAGTTGAGTATTATCTTTTCTCCTCTTCCCAGTACATCTGTTTCCCATTGAAAACACCGATGCTTTCTAGCACTTGGAGTTAATCATGTTTACATGTCTGTATCGTTTTAATTTTAGTAGAATACAAGAAAGAAGTATACAAGCCTACAGAATGAGGTTTGAGTTACTTTAGTTACACACACACACACACACACACATACACACACACACACACACACACACACACAAAGTAGTAGAATCAGTGTGATGTTTTCTGCTTCTATTTGATCCGGAAACCACAAACTACTTAATTTGAGCCGGTGTTTCCCAACCTGAAAACATAACCATCACACATTGTTCTTTGTCAGTCTGCCAGTATAGACCTGCTGATCCAAAGACTCGTTCACTATTAGGCTTTCCATTTACTTTCTTTTAATTGGAGAAAAAGTTATGAATAAGGTCCACTGTTTCTTGTCATGAGGGAATAAAGATATCCCAACCTCTTAGATGGACAAACACTAGGAAGCAAGTTTTCACACTCTGTTGTGTGTTGTACATTTTAAACATGGCCCAACACTTCCCAAACAAGGAGCTGGCACCATTTTTCTTTCAGAAGCTCAGGATGATACATGAAATGGCCCATGGATCTGGTCCTCATACACTGTATGCATGTATGAAACTGTCAAAAAATAAAAAGATTAAAATGTTTTCAAATCGGAAGTGGCTTCACAACCCCATGGCCAGGATGCACAAACACCCATGGAATTGGGTAAATGGGCAAACGGTATGCTAAGTGAATTACTCATCCAATAAGGGTTTTATTTAACAATGGCCAATGAAATATTTCCAAAGTACTTCTAAAGAGTCTACTAAAATCCCTTGTAATAAAGTAACAATGCAAGCACAATTTTACATCTAGCGTAAGAAAGTTGTGAGGGTGGTGAGCTAAGCTGTGTCCTGAGTGGTGTGGAGGTATCCCTTCTTTTCTCTGTGTGGTGAACGCATTTTCCACCATATTGTCATGTCTATCTGCCAAACCCGTGGTGCACATCTGGAGAGGGGCATTCTGGGGCTGAGTGCTTGCTTTCAAATACTGTGGGTTAGGAGTTTTTGTTCTAATGGCAAAAACAGAAGTCATCCCAGGGGCCTGAGTTCAGGCAGTGAGTCCTGGCCTGGGTGAGGATGAACCAATGTTACTAATTATGTCAGTGGCATAAGAAGTCATGTCCCACTTAGATTTTTGTTTTTACATGTGTTTGTGTGTGCTTGTATGTTCACAAAGTATGTGGACTCGCTGTGTGGGCAGGAAGATAAACTCTGGTTTTTGCGTTTGTGTGTCAAATACTTTCTCCACTGACTCATCTCCTCCAGCCCACTATGTGTGTGTGTGTGTGTGTGTGTGTGTGTGTTTGTGTGTGTGTGCATGTTTATTCACATGCAAGTATTCGGGTGCAAGTGTGTGTGTGTGCACATGTATATGGACACCCGAGGACAAAGTCAGCTGTTGATCCTCAGGTGGTACTCACTTTGGACTTTGAGTCGGGATCTCTCATTGGCCTGGAACTTGCCTCAGGGATCTGCTTTCTCCATCTTTCCAGTTCTGCGATGACAGAACATGTGTCACCATACCTGGCTTGTTTTACGTGGATTCTGGGGGATGGAACTCAGGACCCTACACTTAGATGTCAAGCACTTTACTGACTGGGTGATCGATTTAGTCCTTTATTGTGTGAGTGAATGTAGTCGAGGAGTTTGTTATGAGTTGATATGCAGAACACATTAGTTTTTAATTACCTCAGTTCATTTAAATGGGGGGGCAAACCAGCGTACTCGAAGGAAATTATTTGAAATCACCCCCATTGCTTCTGCCTCTCTGTTAAAAGACAAAAGGAAGAAGACCCCTGGAGAGAGATTAGCACAAGCACTTCTTAATGTAATTTGTACCTTAGCATTCAATCTCAGCCTGGCTCTCCCAGAAAGGACGCAGCTGGTGATCTCAATGGAACGACCACGAGATAGGTGTAGGTGAATGCAGTCGAGGAGAGATGTGCTAGTTTCTCCTTCTTGTTTCTTGGCTTCTCCCTGGATACCTAAAGCCTCATGCGGACGGACGTGAGTTTGGGGAATGTGTTCCATGCTTGCTTCCTGATGAGCATTCCGCAAGTGTTTCCTGAGTTGAAATTAAGAACCTCTCACCCCAGTGACACTGTGTGGTTGAACTTCCTTCCCTCTTCTTCTCCTCTGTCCTCTCTCCCCCACTCTCCTTCCTTCTTCCCTCTCCCTTCTCCCCTCCCCCTCCTCCTCCTTTTCTTCACTCCCCATCCTCTCCCTGCCCCCTTCTTTCCCTCCCATCCTCCCCCTCTCCCCCACCCCTCCTTTACTCTATTCCCTTCCCTGCCCCTCTCGCCTCTCTTCTTCTCTCTCTTCCTTTCCTGTTCTCTCTCCCCACTTCCCAACTTTTCCTTTCCCTCCACTTTTCCTTTCTCAGTGGCCCTGGAAGCCAGGGTCCGGCACCCTCATGGAGGTTGCTCTACCGCTGAACTGCTTCCCTCTCCAGCCCTGCTTTCTGTGTTATGGGGAGAGTCACCCACTTACCTACAATACAGACTGCCTGCCCTAAATACAGATCCCCCCAATGTCTTTAAAACCTTTAAATTGTGTTTTTTTCTATAGCTGCCAGCAAGTAAAAACATTCCCCTCTTTGGCTGTTACCACCCTCTTCTATTGCTAACTGAATAACACTGATAAGAGGTGTCATACAGCCGGGGGGTGGTGGCGCATGCCTTTAATCCCAGCACTCAGGAGGCAGAGCCAGGCGGATCTCTGTAAGTTCGAGGCCAGCCTGGTCTACAGAACAAGATCCAGGACAGGCACCAAAACTGCACAGAGAAACCCTGTCTCGAAAAACAAACAAACAAACAAACAAACAAACAAATAAGAGGCATCTTGCTAATTTTTTAACCCTTAAAATGGAGAACAGACTTGTATTTCTGGTTGCTACCCAATAATGCCCTCTCAATAATTAAGAAGAACCTTCACCACCGAACTTAATTATTCAAAGTGGCAACGGAAAGCTTTGTAAAAGAATGTGTGCCATGTAAGTAGACAAGCAGCCTACATTTCATACGTTTTGTGGACACCAGTCACAACATTTTCTACTTAAAAATTAAGACCGAAAATGTCTTACTGACTTTCAAATCCATCTCTCACTTCCCCACAGAGCACTTTTGAACCAGTCCACAAACCTCTTGAAAAGCCATGCCCATATTACAACAAAAGTCCACATTGTCACCACTGCCAGCTCTATTGGTTTGTAGGGTTCGCATCCAGGAGCAGGCATGTGATAGAAAATATTAACAGCCCCTCCGGTTTGCAAATATCATGTGAACCTTCAAAGTGTTCAAACACACAGGAAATCTGAGTCAACCGAATAGTATGTAAGTTTATTTTTACATAACCTGCCTGAACTGTGAGGGAGGGAGGCATGGGGCGTGGACCAGGCCTGCCTGCCAATCTGTGCTGCCAGTGAACTCCAGCTGATCTCACCGAAGGTCGGACTGGCAGGCTTTGCTGGGCATGCTGACTTCCTACTTGGGGAATTAGGCAGATTGGGGGAGGCACTTCAGGAAAGCTTCTGTTGGGCCCATGTCTGCCCAGCTGTGTAGGAAATGAAGGGTTCTAGCAAAGCCTTTACTTAGTGACTAATCAAGATATTAAATAATTTTGCCAAGTCTGGGCTTAGTCACTGTCCTCGGAAGTGTTGTGGGACTGGTCAGGCAAGTCTTCGGAAGGTATAGGTGATCAGCTGTCCTTAGGCACAGGGAGCCCTCTGAGCCCCTGTCTGCAAAGACGTGGTTGACTCCAGGCTGTTTAGGAGCACTCCCACCCCCAGTTCCTCTGGCTTAATAATTTGAGCAGTTGTGGTTGTAATTCCTCCATTAGAAGTCTGAGCAGCCGTGAATCTGCCCTCCTGAGAGTCTCAGTAGAGCCGTGGGGATGGCGGCTGGTTCTTATTTCCAGGAAGACAGCGCCCGTAGCTATTTGCCAGCTCAGTACACGCAGCTAGTCTGATTCTTCTTTTGGATAGCAAGGGGAAAGATGATGAGGAAAAGGGAAAGCAGGGGGTGGGGGTGGGGAGCTTGGCAAACAAACATGTCCTTTATCTTGATGGGGATGTGCAAAGTAGGCTATGCGTTACCAACCTGGGAGATATAGTGCCATGCTGCTTCCAGCATTCTCTCTCTCTCTGTCTCTGTCTCTCCGTGGTATATGCACATGTCTGCATGGATATAGGTGTGCTAGCACCCATGCTCATGTATGCATATGCATGTGGGTAGCTTCCCTTATTTTTTTCCCCACCTTAGTTTCTGAGATGGAGTCTCTCACTGAATATGGAAACCATTGATTGGGCTGGGATGGCTGGCCAAGGAGTTCCACGGATCAGGTCACCACTGCCTCTTGGTGCTGGCATCACAGACACATACCTCTGCCCACAGCCTTTATGAGGGCTGGAGGCTGGGATTCATGTCCTCACACTTGTGTGACAAGTCCTTTACCCGTGGAACCATCTTGTGTGTGTTTCTATGCATGTGACAGCCCCTGGGTTGTCTTGTGTTTTTCTTCTACTCCTCAGGTACTTGATTCAAAGTTGCTTAACTCCAGAACATGGTGCTGTGGCTAGGATTTTGATAGAAGTCTGGAAAGGAAAAAAAAAAAAAAACCCATCGAGACTCATGACGCCATTGAACTCATCTGCCCGAATAACTGTGACATTCTGGCTCTGTCACCAGAATAATGCTTCCCTATGTTGGCTGGGGCTAAAGATTAACCCAGAGCTTCTTTCTCCAATTATCAAGTTTTTTTTAAAACTCTGTTAATATTAAATGTTCTTCTTAACTAGAAACTCTAAAGGGCTTAAAAATAACACACCAAGTGTATGTCAATAGATTAGTGTAGAGTCAACATGCGGGACTGCCTCCCCCCACCCCACCTTTTTTGAAGGCAATTTTCTACAGATAGAAGATTGTTCTTTGAAGTCTTATTTCTTTTACAGCCTGCTTTTCACATTGCTGGATAAACTGAGCTGTCAGGTAGTTAACACCATTGTCAGCCTTTCATTACGGTGAGGAATATCTGAGGGAAATGTTTTCAAGAAGGGAAGCTTCGTTTTGGCCCATGGCTTCAAACAGTTCAGTCTTCAGCCCTGTCGCTGGAGGCCAGTGCTGAGGCAGAGTACGGGCATAGAGAGGAAAATACAGCAGAAATGCTCATGTTGTGGCGTGAAGGAAGCAGAGGAAGAGGTGCAGGAAGGTACTGGGGACAAAGTTTATCCTTGCAAGGCATGTATCCAACCAACTTCCTCCGAAGGGACTCTGCCTCTTAATCCCACCACCTGCCAACAATGCCATCAAATTGTGCTTCCAGCAATGGATTAATCCATTCAGGAAGGCTGGGCCACCTTCAACTAGTGCCGTAGCTGGGGACGAAGATTTTTCACCCATGCACTCTGGAGGGGTACTTCATTTCCACACCACTCATCACAGTATTCAGCCATCATGGTATTTTCTAGTGCATTGTGCTTTACAGAGAGCAGCTAGTTTGGCCATCAGCACAGCTTTAAGATAAATGGCAGGGTGTCCTCTTGTTAGCATAGGAAACCAAGCTTCAGAGAGACCATGTAATTTCCTGCAGATGCCTAGTTGTGAAATACATGACAAGGCGAACTTGGGAAGATCCCTCAGGATCTTGGCCACTGTAAATTGGGGTTTGGGTTATGAGTGCAAGCAAAAATCTTAGTTGGCTGGAAGAAATGTGAACACTGTGAAAAAGATGGATCTTGTTCTTCTTATCATCAGTCTGAAAGGAGGAGCTCAGATTTTACTGTGAATTAGCATTCCTGTCTCTCTGGTGTGGGGCAGAGTTTTGTGATTTCCTTTCTCCTTGTTTAGAGCTTGTTTACTTGGGCTCTGAGTCTGAGCCTTTCTTCACGAGGCTTTATCCTTGTTCATCAACATGAATAGTTTCCTGTCTCCAGAAGATACCTAACAGAGTTGATATATACTCTCTCTTTCTCTTTCTTCTCTCTCTCATCCACCCATCATCTATCCATCTCTCTCTTTCTTTATTTTATATCTCTCTATTATCTATCTATATCATTTATCTATCTTCTATCTACTTGTCATCTATCATCCATGTCTATGATCTGTCTGTCAGTCTGTCTATCATCAATCTATCTATCTATCTATCTATCTATCTATCTATCTATCTATCTACCTATCTATCTATCTATCTATCTATCTATCTATCTATCTATCTATCATCTTCTATCATCTATCATCAAACATATATTTACATATCTATTATCTACCAATTTTACTTAGCAAAAAGACCATTACCCAGTATCTTCATTCATTAAACTCAATTCCATGTTGGCTTCTCTCATATTGGTAAAAATGTTTCATAGGATTTAGTCTCAAACCTGAGAAGCAAAGGGACTCTGACCAGTAAATGCTAGTCATACTTTGGTTTTGCTTTCCTAGTGAACTCTGACATGGATTACTGGAACACATCATTTGGGGAGTTCTGGAAACACAGGAATTAAAGATGGAGATGACTCAGAGGTACAAAGGCTGCAGAGGGAAGGATAATCCACAAAATTGCAAAATCACACACAAGTAATCAAGAACCGACTGCAGTATAACAATGCGTACTCCTTTCCACTAATAAGCCAGCCATCATTATCTCTCTTCATTCTCTGTTTGGGACAAATTACTTAGTGAGTTTATTTCTATTCTTACTGGTACCTATTGGCTGTGATTTTTTTCCCAGGCTCTAATCTTGTCTCTGAGTGAATTGCAGCCCAGAGAATGTACTCCAGCATTGTTCCTGCTATTCCTGCCTTTATGTGCCATGGTGGCAAGAGTAAGAAGCTTCTTTTGTTAATTTGTTACCAGCAGGCAGCCAAAGAGCACTTTGATGATGGTTGATTGAGCCTACAAGATTGACTTTGGTTTATGTAATTTATCCTGGCCCAGGCAACAGCACTACACAGTTAAGTATACTAGTTTTCTGCTCATACTGTTGACCTGACATGTAGTCATAAATAAGATAAACCAGAATGTTCTGTCTACTCTGGAGCGCCATGTATACAAATGGAGATCTTAGTCATCTGACGCTTTGGGTTCCATGATGCCCGAGAAGGATCTATTCTGTTAAGACCATACACGGATATCTGTTGTCTTCCTTCTACAGCTTTCAGACATTGCCTTCACCCCTGTTTATACCACAATGTGCTCTTGTCCATCAAAGTGTAAACGGCATTTTGCACTTGGTTGAGAGCTGTTAGTGTCTACGGAATAGTGTTCTGATGTACTCCATTCATGCATACAGAACACACTTATTCTAATGACTCCAGCAACAGGAGAGATTGTCTACAATGCTTAAAGAACATGGGCCCATGTTCCTGATGATGTTTCTTTAATTTCACTGAACAGTGGGAAGATGTGGCAAGAATCCTCTTTTTTTTTTTTTTTTTTTTTATCACCCAAGAAGCAAGGTCCTTTTGAGGGAATAGTAGGCGGATGTAAGCCACAGACCTTCTGGAGCTGCTGTTTACCTTGCTGGCGTCATGGCCTTCCAGGTAGATTGGCTGGGGATAAGAGCCAGAGTTTACAGGTTGTCCTCCTGTGCCTGAGAGCACAGAGGGTCCCTCCCACAGACTTGTTTACCTTCCCACAGTGCTGTCCGGTCTGTGGAGGAGCCAGATGATGGAGCTTCCAGTTTGGAGCCCTCACCCACACTGTGGGAATCGGTGTCACTGGCGATCCGAGAAAGGATGAGAAAAAGCGTCATGGCTGGTTTTAGATCACAGTAAGGCTGTGTGAGCAGCCTCTCCGAGAGCTGCCCCGAGGTTCAGCTTCCAAATGCAACGCTTTGTGCTGGGCTCTGCAAGGAGCCATTTCAGCCGGGGGAGCAAAAGGTTTCCACCTGTGTGCAGGGCCTTGTGGGGCACAGTACAGATGACCCAGAGGCCCAGCGCCATTCTCTCGGGCGGAAGGAGCATCGAGGAAGGTGGTGCCTCTGACCAGTTCTCATTGTCCAAGGAAATCCTTTGCCTTTCTCAGACTTCCATTTAGAAATGATCACTGTGCTCTTCCTATTGTAGAATGCGCGTTATGTGGAGCAACTTTAGAAAAGAGAATAGAACTTGCCTATATTCTCATCAGCCACAAGTCATCACTAACACTTTAGTATATTTTATTTTAGCTCTTTCTTCATAATATGTATATATACATATTATGAAGTATACATATACATATACTGAATAACATAACAACACTCCCATGTTTAGACAATGTGTTAATAAGTTTGGGAAAATCCAAGATACAACATGATTTCAATTATTACATATGATATAGAAAACATATAGATACATAATATGTATCTGTAAAATGCATACATGCAGACACAGGACCACATTTTGCACATTGAAATTGTGTCATATTTTGTAACTTTACATAACACTAGAATTTGTTTAGTTGCTTACGTATTTTGACAAGTTTGGCTGTCTACATCTCTGTTTTATTTCTTAACAATAATCCCTAAAAGCAAAAACATCAAAAGGGAAGCTTTAAAAAATATTCTTCAGGGATATTGCTAGACTCTTTTTCCATTTTCTTTTAGAAAATTATTAGGTGGCAGAAACTCATTTAAAAAAAAAATTCCAAATGGGGCTGGAGAGATGGCTCAGAGGTTAAGACCATGTACTGCTTTTCCAGGGGACCTGCTTTGCTTCCCAGCATCCACCAGGATCTGCTCACAGCTGCCTATGACCTTAGCTCCAGAGGATCTGACCCCCTCTTCTGGTCTCCAGAGGCACTGCACTCATGTGCACAAACACACACATAAACCCACACATACATAAATAATTAGCTCCAGAGGATCTGACACCCTCTTCTGGCCTCTGCAGGTACTGCACTCACATAAAAATTCACACATACACAAATAATTAAAAACTCTTTGAGACAGGGTTTCTCTGTGTGTAGTCCTGGCTGTCCTGGAACTTGCTCTGTAGACCAGGCTGGCCTCAAACTCACAGGGACCCACCTGCCTCTGCCTCCTGGGTGCTGGGATTAAAGGCATAAAAAAAATTCTAAGCAAAAATTGTCCATGATCCCACTTAGAAATAAAATCTCTAAATTATTCAGCGATGTCACCTGTGGATGAGATTAGCTGATTACAGTGTTCTAGGGTATAGAATTTCATTTTCTGCATTTTGTGTGATCCTGTGCCATGCATATTTTCTGTTATGCTGCAGTCTTTTTGTCCTATTTCTTATTCTTCTATTTTAAATTGATTCTTTGGCAATTTCATCCATGTATACAATGTATCTTGATTACCCCCACTGTTCCCTTGGTACGCTCCCTGGAGCTCCCCCAACAGGTTGCTCTCTTACCTTCATGTCCTCTTCCTTTTTAGTGCCATCTATGGAGTCCAATTAGTGCTGCCCACATGAGCATGGGTGTGGGGCTATCGTTTAGAATGTGGGCAATCTATAGTGGTGGTACCTCTCAAGTAAAAAGACCCCCACTTCTCCAGCAGCTACCACATGCCCACAGCCCCTCAGCTAAGGGTGGAGCCTCCTGAGCCCCTCCGGCACTCATGTTGGGATGCTGACTGGCTTGATCTTGTACAGGTCTTGTGTAGGTAACCACAGCTGTTGCGAAGTTATGAGTGTGGTGGCTAGGTCATGTTCAGAAGACATGTCACAACAACCCTCCCCAGGCTTCAGCTTTTACACACATCTGTTCCCTGAGCCTTTCTCATTAGGGCTGAGCACATATTCTCACATATTCTTGGCACTTCAGCCAGTGATGAGTCTCTGGGTCAGCGGCTGCCCACTGCAGAAGACGTTTCTTTGACTAAGGTTGAAAGCATCACTAATCTATGGGCATAAAGATAAATGTTTAGAAGTCAGTGAACTTGGTCCTGTGTTTCCCCCTTCTCTTTAAAAATAATGCTGCCATAGCTAATATCTGCAAACACTTATTCTTGGCTATTGGTGGTTTTGATTTCATGGTAAATTTCTAGATGTAGGATTGCTGGTTCAAAGTGTGTGTGTATTTTTAGAATTTAATGGCTTTTTCATTTTATTTTCTAAAAATATTATAGTAAACCCACTAGGAAGGTTTGAGAGTATCATTTTCTTTATATTTCCACTAACATTTTTCCCACCTAAAAAACAAACAAAAAGCTAACTCAAGAATTTTTCTTTCCCTACTTTCTAATTTTTTGATAGTCTAGTGGGTGTTATCAATATGCATTTCCCCTCCTTTTTTTTTATTAATAGAGCTAGCTATCTTTACACACACACTACTGTTCTTCTGGATTCTGTAACTGCCAGTTGCTTATGTGCATTCTTGACCCTTTCTCTCCAATATAGTTGCCTTTTTTCTTACTGATTTATGGATGCCATTTGCATATATATATATACATATATATATAAAACTATCAGAAAGACTTGTATTTGTCACATGAAGCATTATGTCTGTCTTAAAGTGTATTTGAATTTCACCTATCAAATTTATTTTAAAAATTTTGTACGTGTGTATCGTGCTTATGTCATCTGCCTCCTTCCCTTCATAATGTCTTAAAATATGTCTACATTCTGAGATGAAAACAGCTAATTAATATATACACATCATCTTACAAAGTTTTCAGTTTCATGATGAGAACACAAAATTGTGTTTCATAGTATTTACTGTGAATATAGTATAGTGTTATTATTATTTTTTGTGTAATATGTAAGCATACAAGATAGCAAACTAGGCAACTTCTTATAGTAATCAATTGCTATATTTTATTTAAGATTTATTTTATTTATGCAGGTGTGTGTGTGTGTGTGAGAGAGAGAGAGAGAGAGAGAGGAAGATACACACACATATGCGTGCATGCACACACACACACACACACAGAGAGAGAGAGAGAGAGAGAGGGAGAGAGAGAGAGAGTCTTTGTGTGTCTATGTCTGTGTTTGGATATGTACATGTGAGTACAGTTTTCCACAGAGGCCAGAAGGGGGCATCAGATCCCAGGGAGCTGGAATTACAGGGGCCCAATATGGATACGGGGATCTGAATTCAGATTCTCTGGAAGAGCAATCTGTGCTTTTAACTGCTGATCCATCTCCCTGGCCCCAGAGTAGTGCTGTTAACTACAGTCATTATTTTGTGACATGGGTCTCCTGAGCTTGTTTTCCCAGGATGACATTTTTTATCCTTTACCGGAATTCTCTACACCTCCTCACCCTCTCACTCCCTCACCTGCTGACATCACTGTTTATTATTTGCATCTTGGGAAATGGACCCAGAGCTTCGTGGATGCCAGGGAAGTGCCGTAGCACTGAGTGGTAACCCCGGTGCTAAAACACTCATTTATGAAATAAAATCTGTCTTTGTACCTGCAGATTCTGTATTCCTGTCCTACTTTGAGGAGTCTTCCCATCCTGTTTTCTTAAAAATTTCCCTAAAGTTTCTACCTTCTCTTTTCCCAATCTTAACATTTCAATCTATTTTTACACATGGAATTATTTTTTTTATTTCAAAGTGGAAGGTTCATCTATCTTTTCTATATGGATAGTGTATTTAAATATCACATATAGAACATATCATCTTTACTCCAAAGAATTAACTTGTGTGGGTATTAGTTCCCAAATTCTTTTCTCTAGTCATCTATCTATTTTTCTCTTGTCAGGCCTGGGAATATTGCTTTTATTGTAAGGGAATTTGAATGGCTAACACGTTTTTGTTTTTTATTTTGCATATGGGAATTGAATCCAGGGCCTCACAGATGCCTAGCAAGCACACTACCACTGAATTAAACCACCCATCCACCTATCTAGCTCACGCCTACCAAATCTAATAACAACATTTGTGATAATTATTGATACTTTTGGTTCAAAATATTTAGTTTATGACTGTAATAAACGTAAATATATGTCTCAACCTTCAGCGATTTGATGGCTTTGTGTTATCCTCTTTTCCAAGACTTGGTCTATCTTTATGTTGTTTAGATTTTGTGTTAGTTTATTCTGTGCAATTAACATTATTGGTCTCATATCTTTTTTGTTTGTTTGTTTGTTTTAGTTTTTTTGAGACAGGGTTTCTCTGTGTAGCTTTGCGCCTTTCCTGGAACTCACTTGGTAGCCCAGGCTGGCCTCGAACTCACAGAGATCCGCCTGCCTCTGCCTCCCGAGTGCTGGAATCAAAGGCGTGCGCCACCACCACCCGGCTGGTTTCATATCTTTATGCTGTTTTCTTTTAGAGTTTCTTTTAGAATTATGTCAGCAGGAGGGTTCATACTGGGAGGGCATGTATTAAGCTATCAATGTGACCAGACATGGGTAATGTTGGTTTTGAATGAGTTCTTTCCCATTCTTTTGGGTCTTGATGCTCCCAGCCTTTCCAAGCTGATCATATATTCTTTTTTTAGTGATAAGAAAGGACTAACCTTTGCCCTTCTAAATGGGTGGGAACCATTAGGTCTTGGGACATCACCTGTACAGTAGCTGTGATGGTCAGTGTTGTTATGAATTTGACAGAATCTAGAGTCATCTGAAGACAAGCCTCTGGGCATGCCAATTGGGGGTGGGCAGCTGTCTTGATTGTGTTAATTGAGATGAGAAGACCTGCCTCCCGTGGATGGCACTGTTCCCTGTCTGGGATCCTGGACTGAAAACACATGGAGAAAAGGAGCTGAGTTCTGTATACACTCACCATTCTGCTTTCTGATTGTGAATGCCATGTGACCAGCTGTTCCAAGCTCCCATTGCCTTCACCTCCCCACCGTGATGGGCTGCACCCCTGAACTATGAGCCAGATTAAACCCACTCTGCCTTAAGTTGCTTTTGTATTTTTATTACAGGAAGTCACTAAGACAGTATATTAGGGAACAGTCTACTGTTATCTCACAGTGTCAGTTACTCTCAAGGACAGCAGGGGCTGGGAGTGGGGAGGGGTCCATGTGGTTGCATGTCCTAGTTGGGGTTTTCATTGCTGAGATGAAACACCATGACCAAAGCAAACTCCACAAGGAAAGGGTTTAAATTGGCTTATGTTTCCACATCAATGTTCATCACTGAAGGAAGTTAGAACAGGAAGTCAAACAGGGCAGGATCCTGGAGGCAGGAGCTCATGCAGAGATGATGGAGGGGTGCTGCTTACTGACTTGCTCCCCCCTGGCTTGCTCAGCCTGCTTTCTTACAGAACCCAGGACCACTAGGTCAGGGACAGCCTCACCCACAACGGTGGCATCAATCACTAGTTAAGAAGCTGCCCTATAGGCTTGCTGGTAGCCTGATGTTATGGAGGCATTTTTTTCAATTGAAGCTCCCTTCTCTCAGATGACTTTAGCTTGTGTCAAGTTGACATAAAACTGACCCAGCACATCGGGTATACACATCACGACAGCACTTCCTTCTGATTCTCCTGCACAATCACTAAGTTAGCATCTAATAGCACTCAGTGAACACTTGAATGAATGAAAGAATGAATGGAGGGGTGAATGTCATAAAGCATTTTGACAAATTGTTGTAAATTGTGCATTTGGAAAACAAACCCAAGGGCTGGCTTTCTTTTCTTTTCTTTTTTTTTTTTTGGCAACAAGAAAGGGGAAAATAAAATTTGATGGAAATGTCTTATATGTTGTTGGGGTTATACAAGAAAAACCTTCCTTCCCTTTTGTGATTGGATAATGATAAATGATTCTGAGGAAGCCAGTTCTCTCCAGCAAATTCTACTTGGAGACGAGAGCATGAGATTTGCCTATTGGTACAGAGAATGAGAGATAGTGTGCTTTGGCACAACCAAGAGCCACTTCATATTGTCTTATTAGTTGAGCAGCTACCTCAGAAACTAACTCAAGTGTTCTTGTGGAGTACTGTGATTTAGTTGATAGTGGGTTCTTTTTGGAAGAAGACTGAAGCCTTGGGCTTCTCATTCTGAATGCGTGGATGGAAATTCCTGCCTTTTAACCTGTGAATAACACATTATATTAGTGAGAAAAAATTATGCAAGGGCTGGGGGGAAATACTGCAAGTGTCTCCGCCAATGGGCTGCGAGCAGAGACGATGAGCTGGTTTTACTACGCATAAGACTGAGACACAGGTTACGGTGCCCCAGCAAGTCCTGGTTCCTTGCTGACAATTAGTAATGTCTGTTTAAATCATGTGGTTTTATTGGGCCTGACAAGTATGTTTCAGGTGGTTTCGTTTTCGGCAATGGAGAAAGGAGGGCCCAGAATGTAGAAGGCCAGGCTGGGAGGTTAAAATGTTATTTGCCCTCTTGTCAGATGTGTGTTCTTTATGGGTTTTCTTCTTTTCTCTCTCATCTTTTTACCCACCTCTCTTATGGCAGCCTCGCTTTTCTTTGCCAGTTTTGGGTTCAGAGAAACAGCCTGCATCAGTAATGAGTGGGAAGGGAAGAGAAGCATCCCCTTGCCGGTTCCTCATTCCCGACTCTGTCAACTCCTGTTCGCCAAGGTCTGCTTCACCTCCAGTCTTCCATAGGAGCCAATTGACAGCCTTCTTTTCTTTGTTAAAAAAAGATGGGTGCTCCTGCTGCACCCAGGAAGTGTCCTGCTGCTGAGCCCCTTCAGGGAACGGTGCAGACACAGGTCTTACCGTGGGGACAGGTTGAGGCCCAACAAAGCCCTCAACAGGCAAGCGGGGATGGCTGGAGCTGGCGACAGTAGGTTTCCCTTTCTACTTCCACCAACGTTAGGCAGGTGGGCCACCCGTGTGGTATGGAGGGAGGGGACCATACGATGGTCCAGGTAAGCCTCCCCGAGAAGGGACCCATGAAGGGGGTGAGTGAGACAGAGACATTTCTAGACAAAGGAAGACACCGCTAAATCCTAAGCCCCTGCCTTTGGGTGGGACGGGAGAATCATGGGAAGGTTGGGTACTTGGAACCTAGTCCAGAAGAAAGGTTACAAAGGGTAAGAAGTGGGGAAAGCTATGTCCTTCTTTATTTATTTTTTTTTAAAGACTAATTAAAGAGCCGGGCGGTGGTGGCACATGCCTTTAATCCCAGCACTCGGGAGGCAGAGCCAGGCGGATCTCTGTGAGTTCGAGGCCAGCCTGGTCTACAGAGGGAGATCCAGGACAGGCTCCAAAATGACACAGAGAAACCCTGTCTCGAAAAACCAAAAAAAAAAAAAAAAAAAAAAAAAAGACTAATTAAAGAGTAGTATTTTGGATAAATGTAAATGACAGCTTTCTCAATTTTTTTTTATATCCTCTATGTAATTACTTTCATGTGAAAACTTGATTGGCAAGCAGATAGCCACAGGACCTCTAGGAAAGTTTCATTCGTAAATATCTCGCCTTTCATTCACCAAGGAGAAAGAATTACCAAGGAGCAGCAGAAATTTTCTTCAAGTTTCTCCCAGGGCTACTGAGAGAGAAAAGGGTTTAAGTCACCACTGTGTTCATGTATTTCTCTTTCATGTGGACAGGGATGGAAGTATTCAACTCAGGTCAGAGGACTGTTTAGGAATGAGAGCCCACGAGGTACACGATTAAACGGCGTTCAGAGAGAAGGCAAGGTCCAAACTCAGTGGCCGACGGTAACAAGGGAAGGGCAGGTTCCCAAACGGATTCGGGCAGGCTGCTGGCATTTATTCATTTGCTTGCTTTTAGGCCAGCCTACGGGCCCTGGGTAATGATGTTGCTAATACCTTTATTTTTGCTGTGTGTCTTCACCCTGTCATATTCCTGGCACTATCCTGAGCGGTTTAGCTCCCACGTAGCATGTATACCGTGCAACCTGCTCGCGCTGACTTCGTTTTTGTAAGGAAAGTAAAACGAGGTTCAGAAAGATTAAATCTGAAGCCGAGGCTCACGCAGAGGCCCGGGAAATGCACTCGGGCCTCCTCTTTCTTGCCCTGATTAAGTTTAATTGCGTGTTGAGAGATTTATCTCTGAAAACAGTATCTATCTTTGGAAATGCTTGCAGATCTCCACGGTTAAGCCTGCTGCTTTTCAGAGTTTTAACTCAAAGCATATAGCTTCCCTCCCTCCCTCCCTATCTCCTCCTTGGATGTCCGCCCACGCCTGAGCATGCTTTCCCTGACACGGATTTTCGACTGTTTCTCTGAAGACCCTTCCCGTTCAGTCTCCATCCAGCTGCACGCGGCCCTCAGTACTTAAACTTGAAAGGCTTGATTTCTTTTTTCTCCTCCACTCCCCTTCCCCTCACAGCTGCCAGGACTTTCGGCTTGCCTGCCTCGTTCTTTTTATCTCAAACGCTAATGACAATGTCTTCAAGTTTCCTTCGGAATCCACTTTTGAAATATTTTGTCAACGGGACTAGGAGCCCACAAAAGGGAACCCCAGTTCCTCTGTAACCAGCATACCTTCCTGAAAACCTTTGAGCTGGACTTGACCTTATCAGTTGTAACGCTTTTCCCTATCAGGTGTATGCGCCCCCCACTGCCCCAAAAAGACCCTGTGATCTTATTTGTGATCTTTACTCACCCTTTAAAGATAAGGCTTCACCCCTCCCCATTCCATGTTATGACTGTTGTAAAGGCAATGATGTGTGATTTTGTTTCATTATTTTAATTTTGCCGTGACTTTTTCTTCCAGAGACCCATGCTCTCGGGTGCATTTTGTCCTCCTTGCCTGAGCATCTCTTGCTACAATATTGTAGCCTTTGTGCTCACATTTACAAAAAATACCTTTATTCAACCCAATTCTGCCCCGTTTTTTCTTTAAAGCATTTTCAGAGAGTGGTATTTACCAAATGAACTCCACAGGAGCTCCCATACAAGTGTCTTGCTCACGTAAGTTTAGAAATATTCTGCAGCAAATTTCTTGGAGCGAAGTGTTGAGACATTGCTCCTTTGCCCTTGGAAGGCAGGATTTCTTTCAGGCTTAAGTGACGGTTCCAGATGGTTCTTAGCTATGTTCCGTACCACAGCAATTAACTTTATATGTTTGTGATTTGGGTTTGTGAATCTTTCTAGTTTGTTGTATTGATGTTACCATGTAGTAATTTTTAGTTTGGTTGTAAAAATAAAAAGGATAGCTCCAGACTACAATTAAGTTTTTTTGGTTAAAACAAAAAACAACAAACAAACCAGAAACAAAAGCAAAAACCCCCGCTACTTCCAGATTTTAAAACTTGAAATAAAATTGAAAATCACTGTTGTTTTCTTTAGAACTCTAGCAATTGAATTTTGATCACATTTCATATTGAAGCAGGTAATAAATAATTTAAAAAAGTATTGAAAGCATCATTTGGGAGGCTTATAGGAAGGAAACCCAATTAACTCATTTATGCCAACTTTTGCCAAACATTTTTTTATCATGCAACTCTAAAAAAATTCAGTATAATAGCTTTTAAATATTCTTTGGGAAATACTTGGGAAAGTGTTATGTGAAAAGGCATCATTGGGTAAGTGAAAAAAATAACATTCTTGAACATGACAGTAGTTTAGAAAAGGACATTGGTTTTTATTTTTAGGTGATCTGACATAGATTAGTAAGGACATATGTGTGATATATAGTTTTTTATTTTCTTTTAAATTTTTGTCACTTTAAAAAAGTATTTACTTAATTGAACCATTTGTTAAGGGTCACACATTGTGTTGGGTGCTGGCAATATGAAGATAGCATATCAACACACACACACACACACACACACACACACACACACACACACACACACACAACTGAAATGGGTTCACGCTACAACGGAAGCACTAATAACCAATTCATGAGACTGAAATAAGCGCTACATTTATCACATCAATCACATGCTTTGAAACAAAGTAACCAGAGCTTCACTGTGCTCCGGAACACCGTCCAGGGGCAAAGGATGTTTGAGGTAGATCTTCAAGGAGAGAGAGATATTTATAGGGAGAACCAGGGCAACGTGCCGGAGGTAGGTGTGAAAGGAGGAGGCGACAAGAAACGTGTGGTAGGTGACAGGCTAGCACGTGGCGTATTTGGGCACTTGATAGTGATGCACAAAGGCTGGAGAGCAGGGTTCCATGGAGGAGTAAGCAGACCGCTCAGGGCCTTGGTCACAGTCAGCAGGCTACCAAGACTGAAAGGACACAAACCAGATGTGTTCAGACAGGGCACTTCGGCTGTAGTACCCAACTTGATGGATCGTGGATGCTGCAAGATTGTCGAGGAGACAGTTGGGGACAGTGCGTGGCACATCTGCTTAGGTTTACCATTATGAAAAGAAGTAGAAAAAATGAGGAGAGACCTGCTTAGTCTTTGGAAATCGTTGGAGCAGAACATAAGAGATGTTAAGGGCTTTCTCCATTTGCTTAACTCCAGCGCATGAAGTGTTGGGCCTTAGGGCAGGATGCCTGGCTTGGGGGGATTAAGACCCCGTGTGGACTTCTGGAAAGCTCCAGGCCCTCTGCTGAAATTCAGGGTGGCTGACTCTGACATGTACAACCATGGGCTTTTGTTATAACCATCGAAAGCAGTGGTTTTCAACCTTCCTAAAGCTCCGGCATTTAACACAGTTCCTCCTGTTGTGGTGGCCCTCCCCAACTATAAAATTATTCCATTGCTGCTTCATAACTGTAATTTTGCTACTGTTAGGAATCATCATGTAAATATCTGGTATGTAGGATAGCTGATGTGTGAACCCTGTGAAAGGGCCATTCAACCCTCAATGAGATTATGTTGATTCGAAGCGACCACTCCCTTTCAAAAGTAGCATTTTCATCCACCCAACAAATATTGATTAGGACTTAATAAATACTTAATTGACTTAATAACTAAGTAGAATGCGTGTGGAGTCACAGCTACAGTTGGTTCACAGGGAGTCCAGCATACATGCCAAGGAGGTCTTATTTGTTGTTGTTTTCTGTTGGTCTCTGGAGTGAGTCTTTCAACCTGTGAGTTAGTCAAGTGTGATTGCCTTTCTAACAGTTGAGGTACCTACCTATTTCCCTGACAATCTCCAGTTCAGTGCAGAGGGGTAAGTACCTCCCAGAAAATAGACGTGGTAAATGAAGAAAGACCTCATGTCAGATGTGGAGAGCCCACCCCGCCCAGCCTCTCTCCCCTCAAGGCTTGACAGCGGGGTTTGTACCAACTGCTCAGACAGAGGAGCATTTCTGAGGACGACAATCACTGTGAAAGAAGGACCTTCTGAAACCAATGGTCCCTACCTCCTCATCTGGAGATGCATGCAGAAAAGTGTGATTGGACAACCATGGATTATCATGCGATGCCGGCAATGTGAAAGACAAACTCTCCAATTCCCATTGTCCAGTTCTACTGGAGAAGCTGGAGAGTTACTGAGGGCGGAAAACACCTTATATCATTCTGCAGATACTGTTTGGCAAAAGGAATAGTTGCAAGTATTCTCGGTCATGGCATCTCCACCCTGAAGATCTGTGAAAGGCAGAGAAGTCTTCCTATTGCTTGCCCATGGAGTTTAGCATGATCTCTGCTCTGACTCATTTGCAGACAGAAGCTCACGGTTGTTTACAGGTGAATACCCATCACAAGTCTGGGATCCTGACTCCATGCTTCATCTTCTAGTTATCACAGAAAAGCCTATGAAACACACCTACTACTTGGTCATCTGAAGAGCTAAGTTTCTGAATGTCGAGTACTATATCCCATATTGCCAACAGACAAAAATCAGGGAACACACTTGCTGCTAACCTGTGTGTTTTGTGTGGCGTTTCAGATTCGGAGTACTCAAAAACCTTGATTTTGGGCATGATCTCACAGTTTTCTACCATAGACTTTAAAAATTCTCTCCCCTCTCATCTCTGATCAAGGAATTTCAGACTTTTCCGTGACATCCCATTAAATCCATCTCTCTCCCCCAGGCTCCACTCTTAGCCAGTTTTGTTGATTGGCGCTTAGCGTTTGTGTTTGCTGAATCACGGTTGGAGTGTTCTCAGATTGGGTAGGGTTGGAAGTTAATTGTGTCCCACTAGTACTGTCAAACTCCAAGAACATAAAACTTCTTTAAAGCTCCTTGAGCCTCTTTGTTTGGTTTTGTTGGTTTCTTTAAAGCTAAACTCTTTGATTTGGGACTAGAGAATTTGTGGGGAAGGTCTCTGATTCTTGGGGATTGTTAAAGCTCTCAAGATTGCTGTTTGCCATGCTCTCCTAATTAATAAGGAAAAGGCATATAAATCTCTAAGATCTTGGTCTATACTCACACTTGGCTTGGGAGCATGCAAATCTGTATCCAGCAACTGTGATAACATGGTTCCCAAGCGAGTCCTGTTTGTAAATGGAACTGATTTTTTTTTTTTTTGCTTCAGAAAAGGAATTCTGCAATTTGTCCCATTAGAGAGAATATTCTCACAGAAGAGATGGGTTGTGAAAAGTGAAATAACAAGTATTTAATACAGATGATGTGTAAGTCAACAAATGTTGAGACTAATCACAAGCCAAACGTTATTACAGAATTCAAGGCAAGAGAAGTAACTTCAAATGAAGTCACATGGGGGAGAAGTTATAAAAACAAACAAATGACAATACAACAACAACAACAACCAAACCAAACCAAACATCAACCCCAAATATACAAACAAAAACACAACTCAGGGTTTTGTTGGATGAGTCGATTTGGGTATTTGGAAAAGACAGGAGCTCAAAAAGTCAAAGGTGAACCCAGAAGCATTTCTAGGAGACAGTCTGACAGCAAACTCCCTGATCCGATCCTTTGGCTCTTCTGATCATTCCATCCCTCTTCTCTAATGTTCTCTGAGCCTTAAGTGCAGGGTTGTTTTGTTGATGTATCCCCCTGGGACGGGACTCTACAACTCTGGATGTTGGTTGGTTGTAGTTTTCTGTAATGGTCTCCATCTGTTGCAAGAGAAGTTTTCTTAATGAGAGGTGGGAATTACCTTACTGTGTGTATATGGACAAATATTTATTTATTTGTTTGTTTATTTATTTATGTATTTTTATGTATGAATGTGCTGTCTGTCTGTACACCTGCATGCCAGAAGATGGCTTTGGATCCTCTTATAGATGGTGTGAGCCACCACGTGGTTCCTGGGAATTGAACTCAGGACCTCTGAAAGAGCATCCAGTGCTCTTGATTGCTAAGTCATCGCTCCAACCCCAACAAATATTTAGAATGTAGTTAGAAATACTATTTGTGATGTCTATTTTTGGTTGTTAACTTGGCTACATCTGGAATTAGCTAAAACCCAAGCAATAGGGTACACCTGTGAGAGTCTCTCTCTCTCTCTCTCTCTCTCTCTCTCTCTCTCTCTCTCTCTCTCTCTCTTCCCCCAACATAATCTTTTATTATTATTATTTGGAAATTTCACATAATGCACCCAATTACACTTGCTTCCCAGTCATCCTAGGTCCACCCTACCCTTATGGCCTCCCCCCAATAAAAAAGAAGAAAGAGAAGAAAACACAAGTCTAATTTGTGTTACCCATATCCTTACTGGGGCATTGTCAAACTCCCAGTGGCCAGTCCCTTAAAGAAAACTGAACCTCAAACCCCTGTCAGAAGGCTTCAGTTATGGAGAGCTATACTTCAGCATTCTTATCACAATTTTTAAGACTTCTCTTCAATGGCTTCTTGTTTAGGCTGTAACTTTTTTTTTGGCGGGGTGGACGATGGGGGGTAGGGGTTGTCACAGAAGCCTTCTATGTCCCTCTTTCTCAACTGTGAGTCTGCAGTCATCAATACCACTGCAAAAGTAACTTCCTTGCCCTTACCACCAGTGGGAGCCCAGATCATGGTCTTCCACACGGTTTCTGGTGACAACATGGACCACAGACATCCACATGACTCCTGGCATCGGCACATGCCGTGGACCTTAGCATGGTCTCCAGTGGCAGCACAGATCATGAACATAAACATGTCCTCTAGGGCATAGGCCATAGACATCAATCTGGTCCCTATCGGCAGTCTGGCCCATGGACGTCAACATGGTCTTCGGTGGTGACACAGTCAACAGGCATCAACAAGGCCTTCTGCAGGAGACAGATTATGGACATCAACATGGAATCAGGTGGCTTTACATGCACCAACATGGCCTTCATCAGCAACCACGACCACAGACACTAACATGGCCTCCTGTGATAGCAGAGACTATGGAAGTCTATCTGGCCTCCTTCGGCAGTGTGGGCCATGGCCTTTGACATTGGCCTCCATTTCATCCCAGACCATGAACATCTGCATAAATGAACATCAGGCTTCAACACACAGCCTGGGGCAGTAGTACTGACCACAGATATCAACATGACCTGGCAGGGTGTGGGCAGCATGGACCACGGAGGTCTTTTGGGGAGGTCCAATCTAGAAAATGAACTGTTTTTCATCTCAGACATCCCGTGGTTGCTCAGAGCCAGGGCAATCTTGAGGCTGGGCATTGTTTTGGGGGGCTGAGTCTGCACAGGCTCCAGGCTGCTGCACACCATCCAGTCAGCCCTACTCAGCAATGACATGTTCCTCCATTGGGCACAATCTTCCCTCACAAATGTCACATCTCTAGTTCTGCCTCTCTCCATTGTGTATGCACCACTCTGTTCCCCCCTCTTTCCCACCTCTCCATCCCATATTCATTTGTTGTAGTGGCCTTGGAAACTGCAGTTTGTCACACAGTAAGTTTTTTTCAGCCGAACAGCTTTACATGCAAATATTCATTGCAATAAGTCATTGGTCTGGTTCAAGGTTTCTGGTTTCTGACACACAATGACTACTGGACCATCGCCAAGACTCGTCTCGGATATCCTGCTGCTCCCCTGAGTCAGGGTGATCTTGCAGCTAGGCAGGGCATCTGGGGGCAGGTTCTGTGTGAGCTCAAAGTTGCTGTACACCTCCCTGCCCTCAGTGTTGCCCCCCCAAGGCTCTCTGGGTTCCACCTTTGTGCTTACAGCCTGCAGGCAACACCACTCACTGCCCTGCACTCTTCATCTGCCAGCAGTAGGCTGTAACCACAGCATCTCCATGCTAGGGGTGGGCTGGTGGGCCTAGGACCAGCCATATACATGCATACATATGTACACACACACACACACACACACACACACACACACACACACACACACACATATATTTCTGTCCCCCTAGACAACCATGGCTAATACAATATTGCTTTAAGAAAATGGTACTTGTGGGCTCTCCTACAAGATCTGTGATCTCACTAGCTCCGGGGAGTTGGTTAGGTTTCCAGTATTAGACACGGTTTCCTTCTTGTTGAGCAGGTCTTAAGTCCAACTAGAGAGATGTTGGTTACTGCCAAGGTGTGCAGGCCACTACAGCATCCTTAGGGTTAATGTGCCATGCTGGTCATTGAGGCAGTCCATAGGCATCATCGTTAGGTAGGATTGCTGGTTGCTTCTCTCCTTTGGAAGCTTTCATGGTACCAGAAGGCACCATGTTCTCAGGGAGGAGACATTCAGGTAAGTTTCAGCTCAGGGGCCTCTGGACCCTGTGTCTGATGCTTTGGTGTCTTTGGCAATCAGGCCTTACCTTCTGTTTCTTGTGTTAGGGGAGCCAACTGCAATAACAACAGTCTGTAATATTTTGGGATTCTCTTGTTCAATCTTGACTAATAACTTGAAAGAGGGCTTCTCATGCTCTATGTTGGGGTTTTTATTAGGTGATTATTGGGCTCTTAAAAGGGAGCATTGTTAGCCCAAATGAAGAAACTTAATTTAAACTAGATATGTACATTTATACAGAGAATTACATGTACTATATAGTTTTTTTTAGGTATTTAGTTAATATTATGATACCTTATTACTCTTTCAGACATCTTTTATTGTTCCCCACTTCCCTGCCCCAATAATGGTCCCTTTTTCCTTTCTTGGTTTCTGTGGTTACTCCAGGCTATGCACTCATATCTGATTATTTGGAGCAAGGAAACTTTGATGAAAGAGAATATGTGATCTTTGTCTTTCTGCCTCTGGGTTTTCCTCATTCAGTATGATCTCTTCTAGTTCCATCCATTTGCCTTCAAAGTTCATGATTTCATTTTTCTTTACAGCTGAATAGTATTCCGTAATGTATATGTATCATATTTTATCCATTTACCAGCTGATGGCTGATTCCCATTTCCTAGCTATTGTTATTTTTACTGTTTCCCATCAACTGGTTTTAGGTTTGGCTTGTTCTTGTTTTTCTAAGAATTTGAGGTGCATCATTAAGCTATTTATTTGAGAACCCTGATTTAAAAAACAATCTATTATCATGTGTATCATGTGTATTATTGTCTCACTTCCTACTGGATTTGTGGCTCATGAGAACTGTGGGTTTGTGAAGTGGGTAAAGAACCAGTCACTTCCTGGCAGGCAGCCTGACTTACTTCATAGATGAGGCGTCTGTGTTCTCTGCCCCATCGTGAGCAACCAAGGATTTACCTGTGCTCCCCAGTTCCTTTTTACTGCGTTACCTTCTTCTTTGTCCACACTTTGCGACTGTCCCGTTACCCACATTGTGGTTTCAGATGCCTGCCCATCCACTCTTTCCCTCTTCGGAATGGAGGCTCTTCTTTGTGACCCCTTTCTATTTGCTGGCGTCAAATAGAAGGAGCTTCTGATCTGCCATCTCATCCTGCAAGCAGCTGCTTTCAGAATTAAGAAAAAAAATATTGTGTTTGTTTGTATTAAAAGAGGGTCTTGACCCCAAGGGCGCTAAAGCAGGAGAATTAACCCCGCCCCTCTTGATGATCACTGTAAGGGGTGAACTAGCCCGAGTGCCCCTGGAGAGCTCACCCTGGTGGTGAGGACAGGGAGAGCTGGCAGGCTGACCAACCTTGCAGCTACCCAGGCTCAGAACCAGGGACAGAGTTTTGCTGTCCATTCACAAAGAATGGATTGTTTTCATCTCTCCTCAAATTCACATACTTAAAATCCCCTCCCTCCCCCCAAGTCTGGTACTGGAAGATGATGTTTGGGCATGTGATCGGGTGAGAGAGTATAACTCCCCTTTGTGAGCAGGACCCTTGTGAGCAGGATCAGTGCCCCGTTGGTGGAGACCCCAGAGAGCTGCTTCACACCTTCCAGTTTGTGAAGACCAACAATGAGTGGACCTCATCTACAAACCAGAAGGCGCCCTCTCACTCCCCTCTGCCTGAGTCCTCTGGCCAGCCTCTAGAACTGTAAGAAATACATTTGTGTTTGTAAGCCAACAGGTTGACAGCACTTGGTTACAGCAGTCTGCACAAACTAAGCCACTGTCAATTCAGTTTGTCACTGAGCACAGGGGCCTGTGTGTGTCCCCGGCCCTGTGGCAAGGACCGGATGGGAGACACAGGGTCATTACATAATTCTCAGAAATACCTTTAAGAAGCCCAGAGGATGGGGAGATGCACCGGAAGGAGTAGAGCACAAGGTGAAGGAAGTGATGGTACATGCTGTGCTCCATCACATGCTAGACATGCTCTCACTTAAATCTCTCAGCAAGCCTACGAAGTTCCGGTTGGCAGACAGGAAACTGAGGTTCAGAGAGGTTAAGTCATTTACCCGAGAGTCTAGGATTCTTTGTGGGGATGTTGGAGATGGTAAAGGCCTGTTTCTAGTCCGAGAGAGTGTGGAGAGCTAGGGATCATTCTTCCTGTAACAGCATTCCTTAAGTCTAGCTGTGGTCCCTACTTGGAAAAGCTCTGCCTCTGCTTTGAGTCTGGTTCCTAGACTTCTGTTCCTATTAGGCAAACCAGTCTGAATGTCTGAAAGCCCCAGGGATGAAGTCCCTGATTGGCTGTTATCCCTTCCAGGGCCAGACACCCACGCAAGCCTCTTGGTCTCCATCTTGGGACCCAGGTCTCTCCCTGTCCTTAGATGGGGATGCTGGCCATCATCTTGTTCTATTTCTGCCTCCTACCTGGTTTCCCACCCTTCACTTTGAATCCCACTTGCCTGTTACTCTTGATAACTCCCCGCCTCTGCCTGCTGCCCCCGTTCCTTGGGCCCATGCTCTCTGAACTTCTGGTCTGCTCCAGCCCCTCCTCTCTCCCCCGCCCCGGAGCGCTACTCTTCCTCAAAGTAGCCATTCCAGATGCAGCCAGCCCATGGCCAATGCCAAGCCCTGCCCTCGCTTGCCCTGTGTGACTTCACCACCCGCTCCTTTTTGCCAGGTTTCTCCTCTTCAGATCCAATGTTGGCTTTGGTGTAGGAAACCCTAGCAGATCAGCCTGTGTTTTAGCGACTAATTCCTTCCAGTTTGCGGCCGAGTTTTAATCCAGTAGATAATGAGGAAGCTCCGCCTCATGCTGAATGTCTCGACACCACTATGAGGAACCGAGCACCCTGGGCTTCATTCTGTGATGTGCTGAGGTTGCCGGTCTCAAGCACAGCACTGGAGATGTTCCTGGTAGTCTCCCTGGTGAAATTTTCCACCGTAATTTTTCCTCTTATCTCTGAGGCCACTTTCACACAAGTTTTAATAGGTCATTAAATTAAATAGATACAATTTTCTCTGTCTAGCCAAACTGCAGTTAGCAGGGTCTTTGTATAAAATTCATCATAATGAAGACATTTTACTTGTCTCTTTTCTCTGGAATTGCCCTTGACACCCAAGGGTGAGAGGCACACTTGCTCTTTGCAGCCTTACTGCTTTGCTTCAGGGAACTTGATTAGCACACAGAAATGTGGGCCTAGATAAGATTCCCTCTGCTTTGTTTTGTTATTAAATTTAGGAAGGATTGGACTTGGCTGGCTGGGCAGCCAGAGCAGCGTGGCAATGGAGCAGCTGTTGAGAGGCCACAGGGTTGCAAGGAGGGTAGAGGTAGGGTCCCAGCCTGCTGCTCCATGCCAGGCCAATTCCCAACTTGAATGCCACTCCTCTAAATCCTCAGAAAGATTATACCATCCTAGTGCCTCAGCCAGGGCTTACCCATGATAAATTACGGATCAGATTTTAGCCCAGGTGCATGGAATAACAGCCATGTGATCATGGTGAGATTTAAGTGGCACACTCTTTGGTTGCTAACCGGCTTCAGAATCTTCATGTCCCTCTCGCCAGGGGAAGCAAAATAAGATGTTTGCATTTCTTCTTGTGTTATGCAAGTACAAGCGAGAGGTTGATCCACACTCTGCTCACGTCTTGACAGAGCGTGTCAGATTCCATAGCAGACGAAAACACCATTATCCTCTCCATCACAAAGAGAAATCACTAGCCATCATGAAATGGGTGCTCTGTAAAGCGGCAGGCAACAGACGGGGTGTGTGGAATCGCGTAAGTCAGAAAGTGCTAGAATTACCCTTGTTAGTCTGTTCCTCACATCGCCTTCATTAACTGCCCGGTTTACTCTGACTGTTTTCCTGTAATTTTTTTTCCCGAGAAATAAACCCTGCAGAGGTAAGTTTCTTCAAGTTACAGTTGGTGACTTTTTATAACAGAGTTTTAGAAAGCCATGCTTCCTTCTTTTTCTAGGATAACGGTTTGATTTCAATTACAAAATTACCACTATAAATAGTTAGCTTGAGTTCATAGGGTGCTAGTTTCATCAGGCAGTTAATTTACATTGCAAAAAAAAAAATGTATGAGTCACTTAACTGAAATAAGAAAGTGACAGCTTGTTTTCACATACTGCCTGTGATCCAGCTTGTCAGAAAAATGGAAAGTGATTTTTAACTTAGCCTGTGTAATTCCAAAGAACTATAGACTTAGCTTTATTTTCTAATTAGAGTTATTCTGTTTATGAGTAAGAAACACTATGTCTGTGATTAAAAACAGAAAGGACTTTCTGCTTCCAGGATTTGCGTTTTGGTAAACAGGGTTCCCTTGGTGTGTGTGTGTGTGTGTGTGTGTGTGTGTGTGTGTGTGTGTGTGTGTGTGTATTTGTACAAGATGTATCTATTTTATGATTTTAATGCTTAATGTTTCTGCAGTAATTCATTTTGGTGATGTTTATCAGTTCACCTATTGTGTTTTAAGAAAAAAACTAGGCAGAACTAGGCCAGTGGTTAAGAGAACATACTGCTCTTGCAAAGGACTCAAGTTCAATCCTCAGCACCCGTGTTAGGAAGAGTTCACCCATATTAGGCAGAGTTACTACCTATGACTTTGGAAGCCTCTGGCCTCCATGGACACCTACAAGCATGTACATGTACAGACACACGCACACACACACACACACACACACACACACACACACACACACACAGAGAGAGAGAGAGAGAGAGAGAGAGAGAGAGAGAGAGAGAGAGAGTAAAATTAGAAATAAATCATAAAAACAGAAATCTTTGGGTACTGCTTAATTAGCCAAGAATTCACTGTAACAGCATAAAGGCTTTTGGGTTCTCACAGAGGCTCCTGGGGATGCACTTGGTGGATGTGGCTGTCATCAGGACCCACGAAGGGCAGTACAAACCACGCTTCTGAACTGAGGGGATGGCTATCTTCTGAACATGAGGCAAACTAAAGATTTTTGCTTTGGGAGTCTGACTTATCCAGACACCTCTCCTAGAGTCACCTGGACGCACACCATGTCCTATTCCCCTCCCACCATGGCTTTGTTCCCCTCAAACCATACTTGTTTGCTTCATCCTAGAGTTCTTGTTTTCTGGACCTGTGAAAATCCCAGATAACATTAACAGAGGAGATCAGTTATACCACTCTAGCTGTGGACTACCGTCTCCTGGCATACTTCACATATATTTATTAGTTTAATCCGTCCATTCACAACTCATTTCAGAGTTGAGCACACGGGTACTGAGGGTTGACTTGTCTAACTCCACACAATCAGTGAGTAGGGAAGCCGGGATTTGACCTTGGCCAGTGTCATATTACCGTCCTCTGCTCAACTGGTTGTTACCTTTGTGAGGGATGGCCATGTCCAATCTCTGTCACTCTGGTCTGCATACGTATGTGGCTTGTGACTGTTAATTCTTGTTGTCAATGTCATCATTGCCATTCTCTGCCTGGCAGGCACATTGATGTGTCAAGCACATTTCACAGTTCAATCATTAGATTAAATTCCACCTACATTCTTGTTAGATGAATATTGTCCCCAGGTTAGAGGTGTGAAGATCTTGCACCTAGAAGTGGTAGAATGGGGCTTTGATCCCTCTCTCCTTCCCCTTTAGCACCATAAACTGCTTGCTTGTCAGGCTGTGGTGCCGCATGCCTTTAATTCCAGCACTTGGGAGGCAGAAACAGGAGGATCTCTGTGAGTTCGAGGTCAGACCGGTTTGCAGGGCTAGACCGGTTTGCAGAGAAACCCTGTCTGAAAAAAAAACACAAGCAACTACCCCGAGACCCCCAACAACAACAAAAACCAAAAGCAAAAACAAACAACCCCCCAAAACTCAAAAACCAAAAACCAACAATTACATGCTCAATTAATTAATGGAGAAATGAACTGAGAATCAGGGTTGTAGCTCAGCAGTAAAGCTCTTACTTTGGGCAATGCCCTGCATTCTATCCTCAGCATTGAAGAAAAAGGGAAAGACAAAAAAATAGATGAATGGTGATATGATGAATTTTGTGTTTCAAGCATTAGGATTCCTTCTTCCTCTTGCTAGACTCCCTGGGTGCTCGGATCAGGTTCGCATCTCTCCCTCTTAAGAGAAGGCCCACGGTCCTCTGTCCTTTATCAAATGCATCCCCTGCTTACTCAGTTATTTTCTTCCATGATGTCCGTTGATTATATACTCACTTGGGATAACGGGCCTACCTCCTGCCCCCTTTAAAACGACGAGACAGTTCAGTCAATTTCCAGCTTTGTGCGAAGCTCCTGAATCAGATCTGTTTGCTTGTAATATCTCAGCTCATGTCAGTACAGAAACGGGAGTGTTGATTTTCCCCAGGGCTGGGCATTGAACCTATCCCCCAAGTGTTAGGCACTTGGTTCTGGGCAAGTGTTCTATCACCGAGAAGTACCACTATCGGCAGTGAGAGTTTTAATTTGCCTTTAATTGAAAGGCTATTTTGGAATATCGGATTTCTTTAAGAAAGATAAAACGGTGTCTAAATAATGAAGCTTCTCCCTGGGTGTCCTTAGACAGCCATTGGCGTGTGAGAAAATGAGAAGGTGTTCTTGACATGAGTGAGGTGCGGAGGAAGGAATGGGCATAACCCAATCTCAGGTTCCATCATCTTTGCCCTGTGCCAAGGCCAGCTGGCAGCTAGGAGCTGAGGGGTCACGGCAAGGCATTTTCTTGAGCTGTCTTTGGAGATCCGGCCCCCACGCCACCTCAGCTGTTCTACCAAGACTGATTTATGGTAGCTTTCAAAGGACCTGGCCATCTCCTCCTTCACAAGACTCCTCTGCTGGCTTGCTGCTACTCAGGGTGGGGATCTACCTCTTTGCCCCTGCCTTGCATGGGGAGAAGATCACTACCACTGGGAAGGTTAAAGGTCACTTAGTGTGTTTTTATCAGCTTGCTTTTTCCTGTATATAGGCAAAGACAAGCTCCAAAAGGATTAAGAAAAAACAAACAAACAAACAAACAAACAAACAAAAAACCCAAACATATCAAATGAAAGACAGTCTAAGACCTAAGGGGTTATCAGATGATTTAACAAAAAAATTTTAAACTAAAATATTTTATAGCCAATTGTAAACAGACAGAGTATATTCTTTTTGGCTATATATATATTTTTTTTCCAGAACAGGATTCTGTCCTGAAGACATTGTTATTTGCGGATGGGGGATGGCTAACAGGAGCAATCTAACACCAACAGGTTATTTTTTCACAGTTCTGGACCAGGTTTCTTAGCATAATGCATTGTTGTGGTCCTCTGGGTCTGCGATTCTCTCTTGCCAAGCCGGTCTCATCAGCTGCCTGGGGTCCCGCAGGCTTCTGAGGCATTGGAATCCTAGCAACAGATCTCTCATTTAAGTGGGATGGGCCTGATCACCCGTCTCCCACAGCTTGGCAAAAGTTTGTTCTTGTTAACCACAGAATATTTCTGGAGATTTTTTTTGGTAGTACCTGTTCTTCCTCCAATTTAGTAGAAAAATGTGCCTTGATTTTTGAATCTGAAATCAGATGTCCAAACAGAATGACTCCCTCCTGGAAGGTAAGATTGAAAGGTCCTGTATCTGGCTCTTCTAGGCTTTTGTTGATTTTACAGTAAGCTATCAATAATAGGAGATTAAATTACTTGCAGCCTTTGCATTATATGAAACTACTAATTATATATATTTTCATTAAATGATTTTTATACATGTATAATGTATTTCTCCCTCCTTTCAGCCTGTCTTGTGATTTTTTTTCCCTCTCTCAAATTCATGGCCTCTTTAAAAAAATGTTATTTTTACATATATGTATAAGGGTATTAAGTAAATGAATATATAAATACAATTTACTGAGTCTAGTGTTAACTTGTATGTATAGTTTTAGGGATGATCACTTTGTATTAGGTAACTGACTGGGGGCTAATCCCTCCGGAGTGGGGGAATGATTCTCCCCATTATTTGCCGGTAGTTCTGCCTTATGAGATTTCCCTCGTCATTTCCCAGGTCTTGTTTAGGCAGCCATATTACTGAGATTTCATGACGCAGCTTCCCTGTCATATATAGACAACACAATCAGATGTCCTGGTCCTCTGGCTCTTACGATCTCTCTACCCCACCTCTGTGTGATGTCTCCTGAACTTTAGGTGTATGGGTTGTTGTAGATGTATCAAATGGGGTAGGCATCCCATTTTTTTGCATTTTGACCATGTTTGGCTTTCTTTGATGATCTCTGCTTTTTTTTTTTCATTCATTGTCTCCTAAATCTTATATGTTTCTTTTATTCTTAAAAAAAAGACACACACACACACGTGCATGCACACATTTACATGCTGCATGCACCAGCTACATGTGTATGGATCTCCTCTAAATCCAGAAGAGAGCATTGGATCTGCTGGAATTATAGTTACAGGTGTTTGTGAGTCACCCTATGTGGGTGCTGGGAACCGAACTCAGGTCCTCTGCAAGAGCAGCAAGAACTTGTCACCACTGATCCGTTATTCTAGCCCAAGTCTACCCCCTCCCCTTAATATCATGTAGTAACATAAAAGCTGAGATTATATAATAGATATTAAAGCATAACTCTTAAGAGATTTTCCCTCAAATTCTAAAAGTAACAGCAACAACAATCCTACATTCTAGGACCCGTTCTAAGGTCTCTGTGGTTCACTGAACCAACTCTAACGTGCTGAGGTAGTAGCAGTTACTGTCTCTTTCTTACAGGTAGGAAAGAGGCACAATGTGGAGCCAGGGGGAGGCTGTGAAACATGTACAACCGTGGCAAGGAGCAGCATTTGGTTCCTGGCAGTCTGGCTTCTGGTTCCACTCACCTCAAATTGTACCCTTCGTTTAATAACGAGAACATAACAAGATGAGGGGATGTAACTTTTCCATTTTTCTACCTATCAAAGATGTTTGTTAAAAGGCAACATTTGATGCTCCACTACAAGCACTTTCCAAGTTTTCACATGTGTGCAAACATGAAAAGACCAGTCGTTTCTCTGCATTGTTTGGTAGCATCCCCTCCCGCCCACCTTGGTGCTTTCTAGGATCATGGCTTCTCTTCACCCTGTGCCTTCATCAGCTTGATGTTCCATTGCATGGAAGCACATAGTTTCCATAATCCAATTCTGGCTCAAAGATGCTCGTGGTATTGGCGAATCTGCAGGAAGTGACTGCATATTGTTTTTAGATATGCACTTGGCTGTTTTTTTTTACAGTCGATTCTTAGAATCCTGTCAGGATGACGGAGGTTAGGCAAAGGAGATGCTCAGTTTCGGTCTCTTTCCTGATCTTGTCAACTGCCCTCCAGAAAGAGTCTCAAATTTCATTAACAACAGTAGTTAGCAAAGGTGCCCATTTCCTGGGATACTGGATACCTTGGGGTTATTATTCTTCCCATTCTATTTACTAAATAAAAACCAGAGAAAAATGTCAGTGTGCAGTTTCTTGATTTACAAGTACAAAATTTAATCATTCCTTGAGTGGACATAGGCATTTAAGTTAAAATCTGGAAAGAATGAGTACTACACCTGTCAGTACCCCTATCAGGGGCAACGACTTTTAGCATTTTCTTGAGTGGCTTCCATAAGTGGGTTATGTAGACAAAATCAAAAACATGTGTATGTGTGCATGCACATGAAAAAAATATGTGTAGCTTTTTTTTTTTTTTGAAATTTTCATATGATATATGAAAATTTCTCCCTCCAACTTCCCTTGGACCCCTACAACACATCTCCCTCCCAGTTATTTTTCTTTAAATAACCCACTGTGTCCAACTAGTGATGCCAATACGCATGCACATGGGGGTGGGGTCCTCTCTTAGGACATGGGCAACCCAACAATAGCCACCCTCCCCAGAGAAAAATGACTCTACTATCCATAACCATCAATTGCCAATAGCTTCTCAGCTAGAGGGGGGCATCAGGAGCCCTTCCCTGACTTGTGTTGGAAGGTTTAGCTAGCCTGATCTTGTACAGGCAACCACAGCTACTGTGAGTTCATGTGCGTCCCAGAGCATGGCACGCCCTGAGGACAGCATCCCCTAGCACTCATCTCATCTTCTAGCTCCTACATTTTTCCATATCCTCTTCTACAGTGTTCCCTGGGCCTTGGATGCGTGTGTAAAATATACGTTCCCTCTATGACAGAGCACTCATGATCATTTATTCCCAGCACTTTAAGAAGATACTTTTATTAATTCTTTGATAATTCTATATATTGCATTTTGATCATATTCACCCAATTCCTCCCATATCTTCTCTACTCCCACTTTGTATCCACCCCTGCTCTCTCTTTTAAAAAATAACCTATCGACTTCTACCTGTGCTGTATGGGGTCATCCATTGCTGAGTGGTCAATTACCAGAAGCTACACAATTAAAGAAAGCTGACATTTATTTGCTCAAAATTCATCCGCTGTCCGCAGCTCTGCAGTTAGGGATGGGGGCAGGGCATCTGCCTTCCATGCTGGAATGCTGACTGAGTTCACGTTATGATGGTCTTCTGAACGCAACCCCAGTTGCTGTGAGTTCATGAGCGCAGTTGTCTGGTTATGTCTAGAGGACCCTGTTTCTCCCCAGCGGTCCCCGACCTCTGACTCTTAGAATCTTTCCTCTCCTTCTTCTGTGGTGGTCCCATGGAGATGGTCCCTGTGGAGGTCTCCTGTGGGAGAACGTGTGACATCGATGGCCCATCTGTGGTTGGTTCTCAGTACTTTTAATGCACAAGCTGAAACAGACCATGTGTGTTGTCTTGCCCTTTAGCTCTCCATTCAGCACTATGTCCTGGTGATTGTTCTGTGCTGGTACACAAAGAATTGTCTTGTTATTTTAAATATCGACTTAAAATTGTATTATAAAGGAATGGCTGAAGATACTCACACATTTATTGGTTGTGGCAATTTCTTTCTTTATAACTGTCTACTAGTATTCTTTGATTTTTTTTGCATTGTGGTTTTAGTTATTTTATTATTTGTGATGATTTACCGGTCTTTATTATAAAAAAAAATTACAAAGCTATTTGGGTTAAATGATGTGAATTTCTTTTCACATTTCATTATTGTTCCTTTACTACTGTTTTTTTTGTGTTTTTGTTGTTCTGTGTTTTCCCACAGATACAGATAAGCATTATAGAATCAAATCTATCTTTTTACTTTTGTTTTTGTTTAGTTTGTGAATGATTTTCCTTTATAATCAAAGGCCCCCATTGTCTTGTCATTTACTTGAATTGTTTTGGCATTGAGAATTTAGCTATTGTGAACAACACTCTGGTGTATGAAAATACCTTCCTGAGGTCTAGCATTCAGTTCTTTTGCTATATACATAGAAGTGGGATTGTTGGATCATCTCTCCTACATTTTAGTTTTTGATGGATTAGCCTTCTGTTTTCCATAGCAATTTCTCCATCTTAAAAACTGATCAGCAGGGTACAAAGATTCCAGTTTTTCACACCCCACCAGTACTTCATATTTTCTATACTTTATTACTTGTATTTATTTATTTTGTGTGTTGAAGAATAAGTTGGGTGTGCATGCCATGGCACACATGTGGACACTGAGGACAACCTGAAGCATCTGGGTCTCTCTTTCCACCTTGTGGATCCTGGGGGTTTAACTAAAGTCATCAGGCTTGGTGGCAAGTGCTTTTGCCCACTGAACAATCTACCAGCTCAATATTTTCTATTTTTTTTGAGAGTAGCATATTCTATTAGATGTGGACATAAGTTATGCCAAATGGAACATTTTGGTCATAATTTTAAAAGGTAATACCTACCCAATTTCATATATTATAGAAGAATATCATAAAAAGTATGAAGTTATGAAGGCTTGTTTTGGGAGATTTGTTATGTAGGAATCAAATCCATTTTACCTATGCTTTATTTATGAACTAATTGCTAATGGATGCGAGCTGCAGTTCAATGCCTGCGGCCCAAGTAGGTGGTTTGTGAATTGGAGCTGATTAAGATGAAATGACTAATTGGCTTTGTATTGACTTGGGAGTAGGTGCTGGCTGAATGTTCAGCAAAGAAAGAACTGTGGAAACTTTACCTCTTTTCCTACTGACTTAAAAATAGGGTCTCCATTTAGCACCCAGCAGGTATTTTCTCATCCCTGAAGGCAACAGAACACCTGTAATCAAGAGAAAGGGCTTCACTGAGTAGGACATTACTGGCTTGACAGCTAGGAGCTTAGGGGCAGATACTTTCCTAAGCTGTTGAAACTAAGTGACTAGTGAGTGTTCCACTGTAAACAGGACAGCTCTGTCACCCTCTCCAAGGCTCAGAGTCCACTGTGGAAGAGGGGAATGGGAAGACCTGGAGGATGGAGGGAGTGCTGTACTTCACGTCTTCTGGATCTGTCCATTGCAGTTGTGAAAGCATGATAGCTTCACAACAAAGCAAACAAAAAACAAACAAGCAAAAGGCAAGAAAGCAGGTGGAGAACTCATTGGGAAGGAGAAGAAGGGACCAGCGGGAGGGGATGAGAAAGGGAAGCAGAGGTTGAATAGAAGCCATATGTTGTATCCAGCAAAGGAGACTGTCCAAAATTTAAAGATGGTAAAATGAGTTTTAATATTGGAAATAGAGGTGACACCAACAGAGGCAATAATGCAGGCACCTGTCTCATAGAGCCGTGAAGACCAAAAGCTGAGGGAGGGGTGTGTGTAGCAGTGTTTTTTTTTTTTTTTCCATGTGAGTGCCAGCCAATTGTCCCAGTCTTGGTGCAGCATCTTGGGGAGGTGTTGAGGTCAATCAGACTTGGCTTAGTATTCTAGATGCCCGGGATAAAGGTGTGAAGCTCTGCTGTGGGTACCTTCCCAGGGGACTTTTACTAATACCAGGAATGTTTTGTTCCTCTTCAGTGTAGCCATCCCTCTCTCCCTCCTTCCCTGCTTCTCACCGTCCCTCCATTGGAGCTGAAAGTTTTCCTGTGTCCCGCCTGGCCTGCAGTCAGGACAAATCTCTCTCACCATCATCAGTCCTGCAGCCTCTCAGATCCAAATAAACACACACAGGCTTGTATTATTTTTAAACTCTGGCCATGGCAGGCCTTTTCACTAGCTGGCTCTTACATCTTAAATTAACCCATTTCTATAAGTCTATACTTTGCCACATGGCTTGTGGCTTACCGGTACCTTTACATCTTGTTTCTCCTGGCCTCAGCTGGCAGAGTCTCCTCTGTTCTCTTTCTCCTTCCTCACTCTCTCTCTTTAGAATCTCCTGCCTAACCTTATTCTGCCTCATCATTGGCCAAACAGCCTTATTTATCAACCAATTAGAGCAACACATATTCACAGCATACAGAACAACATCACCCATCACTACCTCCTTCCCTCCCTCCCTCCCTCCCTCCCTCCCTCCTTTCTTCCCTCCCTCCCTCCCTCCCTCCCCTCCTCCCTCTCTCCCTCCCTCCCTCCCTCCTCCCTCCCTCCCTCCCTCCCTCCCTTCCTCTGTTCATCAACATGAAGAGATCCTAAGTCTAACTCTGCATGTGTTTTGCCAGCCAGTGTGAGGCTGCTTGCAGAGCCATGGCTACAACCTCTTCCAAGTACACCATGTAATGTAAGCCGAGGATTTATTTTCCTTCCACCAAACCACTCTCCTTTGCTGTCAAAGGACAAGGATGTCCTTGCAGACTGTAACATCAAACACTAGAAATCCCCATTTCCCGAATCTAGCCCTGCCATAGATCAAGGCCAGTTGTTTAATTTCGTCTCTTGGCCCTCGTTTCTTCCCAGGCTGGGCTCATCTTGCATATCTGTTTTCTGTATTCCATATCCAGTTTTCTCCTTTTGCTTCTTATTTTTCCATTGTGCATCTAGTATTTATCAAGAACCTACCATGTGAGACACCGACACTGGCTGTCTGGAGGTTGTCTTTTCTTTTCTGTCACTGGAGACTGAGCTGATCACTTTAGATTCATGGCGACAATGTCACCAGAGCTCACATATGCACAAGGAAACAAGTGTTCTCTGAGGATGTTTCCGTTTCCTTCTTCTGATGACTGGGTTGTGTATTTGAGCTGTGTCCTGGGTCATTGGTTCCCCATGATATCCCTTAGCTAACAAGATGCCTATGACCTCCCAGAGGTTCTCACTGCAGCCTTCTTTCTGTCTGTAGCTTCTCTCCTATTCCCTGGGAATATTCTTTCACATTTTTGGAAGCTTCATTAGTAATTTTGAAAAATTTATTCATTCATTTTCATTTCTTTTAAATTACATGTGTGTATATGTATGTGTGTGCATGTGTGTGTGTGTGTGTGTGTGTGGGTGCATGTGTGTGGGTGCCCAGAGAGGCCAAAACTTGTCAGACACCCTGGATCTGGACTTACAGGAGATTATGAGGTGCCCAATATGGGTGCTGGCAACTAAGTTCAGATCCTTTGCAAGAACAGAATGTGCTCTTCACTGACCCATCTCTCTAGCTCCTCTTTAGCTATTAAAATGTTGTATGTACGAAAGTGGTGTGTGTGTGTGTGTGTGTGTGTGTGTGTGTGTGTGTATGTATGTGGAGACAAGAAACTGATGTTGATTACTTCCTCCATCACTCTCCACTTTATTTTTGAGACAAGGTTTCTCATTGATTGGCTAGACTGGCTAGCCAGTGAGCTTGGAGAATCTGGCTGTCTCTCCCTGTAGATCAGTCCTGGTTACAGATGAGCACTACCACAGCATTTACATGAGTGCTAGCGATCTGACCTCGGGACTTCAAGCTTGTGTGAGACCTTCTACTGATGGGTGGCCTCTTCTCGGCTTTTCCTTAGTTACTTTTTGGTAACTCTATTTTCTGTAATTTTTTAAAAACGAAGCAAACAATGAGGGCTTGTTTCTGACATGCTCTGTGTGCATGTTTGTGTAATCACCATGCCCAATTTTCTCTTTAATTCACAGAAAATATAAAATTTTTACTTAGGTACATTTTCTAGCATTGGATCTCTTCTTGAACTCCAGGCTTCTAAGGAAAACAGTGTCAAGGCTATTGCCCTGCTCATAGACCACCCATGCTTCCGAGGCTGCCTTTCATGGTCCCGCTCCCTGTGGCCATCTGTGACAGTGGAGATAGCGCTGCAGCTGGTGGCCGAGTCCACCTCCCAGCCAGCAGGATCCTTCAGAGGGAGGGCCTGGCTTGGCGTCTGACCCGTGTCTTCAGTCTTGGCATTGGCCCAGTGGTCTATCCAAGGTCCATTCCCATTCTCCTGTCTCACACCATCTTCCTCTCATCCTGATTCTCGCCACCTCTCTGTCTGCCTGGTCCTTCTCCTGCCTTTCTGCCTCTTCTTCCTTTTCTCTTCTCCTTTACAAGGCTTAGACATTGCTCAACCTAAAGCTTTCTCTTTTTTAAAACTAAAACTCACCAAGTCCCCTTCTGCACGCCTCTGCTTATCTTTTTGGCATAGAATTTGTCACTTTGTTTTATAGCTCTCTTACCACCTATGGCATCATGCAGGACAGTAGTAGGCTGTTATTGTTGTTTTGTAGCATGGAAAAAAATAGTGTTTTTATTATTGTGACTCCAAGGTTTAATTTCAACATTCATGTCTCAGAAAACTTCTTCAACTTTAGGAAAATTGTCTAATAATTGAGGATTATTGAATTATTGATATTCCCTCTTTTAAGGCTTACTTTCTAGGTTTACTGAGGTATAATTAATAAGTAAAATTGTGAATATTTGAAGCATATAGTTTACTATTTTAAAAAATTAATTAACTTAAAAATAAATCTTACTTATGTTTGATGTATGTACCAAGATGATAAAGGATGCATATAGGTAGTAAAACCATTGCTGTAGTGAAGTTATTTCATATTAATTATGTCATAGAGCCTATTTTGTGTGTCAAGATCCATTAATATCATCTACTCATTAAATAAAATTCAGTATAGTGCATTTTAAAATAAAATGACTAAGATGTTAACATTACCTGACAAAGCTTTTAAAACATTTATTTCTGTTTTATGTATTATGAGCATTTTGCCTGCATTTATGTCTGTGAAGTACAAATGGAGGGCAGAAGAAGGTGTTAGATTCCTTGGAACTGGAGTTATAGATGGTTGTTATCATCCATGTGGATACTGGGAATGGAACCTGGGTCCTCTGCAGAAGCAGCCAGTGCTCTTAACTGCTGAGCCACCTCTCCAGTCCCAACAATGCAATTTTATGACCCAGAGTCCTCTGCACACTGGGTGTCGAGACTTCTTATCCTCCACATTTGCTCCTCAGTATTCTTTGATCCCACCCCTCTCCAACTCCTCAATCTTCTCCTAGCCACGAGCATCACTCTTCATTCTCCCCCCTCTTTAACTAAACTTGATATTCCATACCTAATTGAGATAATACAATATTTTCCTTTCTGAGCCTGGATTGTTTCATTTAGCACAAGAGACTTCCGTTTTTCTCTGTGGTCATCTGTTGATGGGCACTCGGATTGACTTCATAATTAGGCTTTTGTGATCAGTGCTGCGTTGTGCACGGGACGAGGCACCTCCTTAACACAGTGGTTCCTTTCGATGTAAACCCAGAAGAGAGACAGAGGAGGAATATGCTAGTTATATTTTTATCGAGTTACATGTAGTGAAAGATTCTCTCAACTTTGATGTGTAACTGAGGCTGGCTTTCAATTCCTGACCCCTCCTGCCTCTATTCTCTAAGTGCAGAGATTATAGGCATGTACCACTATGTCTTATTTTCATTTAAAAACATTTTTAGTGTGTGCATGTGTGTATTTGTAAGTATGTAAGGTGTATTTATGTGTGTAGGTCAGAAGTTGACATTAGGTGCCTTTCTTTATAGATCTCCACCTTATCTATCTATCTATCTATCTATCTATCTATGTATCCATCCATCCATCCATCCATCCATCCATCCATCCATCCATCCATCCATCCATCCATCTATCTGTCTGTCTGGAGGCAAGGTCTCTTACTGTATGAGGAACCCACCACCAATTTAGCTAGACTAGCTGACCAGTGAGCTCCCAGAATTCTTCTGTCTCTACATCCCTGGGCCTGGGATAACAATTGTAGGCTGCCTCCTCTTGCTTTTTGTTTGCATGCTGCTGATCCAAACTCAGGTCCTCATAATTGTGCAGCAAGCACTGTATGGACTGAGCCATCTCCCCCGCCGCTGCCGCTGACTCATTTATAATGATTTGGGTGACTTCTGTATTGGTTTCCCTGTGGACGGTACCAGTTCCTCATAACTATAATGAGCATACAGGATTCCCTGATTTCGAGTTCTCTAGTCTGCCTATGTTCATGTCTTGTAACTTCCACTTCTTTCTTTCTTTCTTTCTTTCTTTCTTTCTTTCTTTCTTTCTTTCTTTCTTTCTTTCTTTCTTTCTTTTTTCTTTCTTTCTTTCTCTCTCTCTCTCTCTCTCTCTCTCTCTCTCTCTCTCTCTTTCCTTCTTTCCTTCCTTCCTTCCTTCCTTCCTTCCTTCCTTCTTTCTTTTTTTCTCTTGTTGGTTTTTCAAGACAAGGTTTCTCTGTGTAACAGCTCTGGCTATTCTGGAATTGGCTTTGTAGACCAGGCTTCGAACTCACAGAGATCCACCTGCCTTTGCCTCCCAAGTGCTGGGATTAAAGGTATGTGCCACCACCTCCAGCTTGTATTATCTACCATTTCCTAACTGTGTAGCTTTCAAAAAGTTGCTTAACCTCTTTCTGCCTCAGTTTTTCCTCTGTAACATGGGGATGATAATTCTGAGGCTTAAGCAGCATTTAGTGAGTATATCGAATTCAGTATATTTATATCATGATCAGGATAGCTAGTCATGTGTTGGGTAAATGTAAGTTTTGTTCACTGATGGTAGTTTCTTCTAGAATAGAACTCTGCTTATGGAAGTGTTCAATAGTATCAAGTCAATATTGAATGAGTGAATGGATGAATGAATGTGCTAGATGTCACAGATACAAAGAAACACGTGATTTCCCAGCCAGACCTCACTGGTTGCGAACAGGAGACAAAGATCAGATACTAATTAAATTGTGCTTAAGGTGCCTGGGAGATAGTTCCATCAGTAATGTGCTCACCTCATGCAAACGTGAGGACCTGAGTGTGCAAGCATGGTGGGCCAATACCCTTGTGAAAAGCTAGGCATGCAGGTTGGTGTGAGTCTGTAATCCCTGGGCTGGGGAGATGGAGACAGTTAGATCCTTAAGCATGTTCAGGACGGCTAGTCTTGACAAACTGGGACACTCTAGGTTCAGTGGGAGATCTTGCAGTGGTTTCAGTGGGAACTGCCCTGTGTAGACTCATGTGTTTGAACACTGAGTCCCTTGTTGGTGGTAAGGTTTGGGGAGGTTATAGAACCTTTAGTATGTGGAGCAAACACATAACTTGGCATGGCCTTTGAGAGTTCATAGCCTAGCTCCACTTCTAGCCACCTCTGTTTCCTGCTTGTGGATGGACATGTGATCTCTCTGCTTCCTGCTTTGGTCACATGATTCCGTGCTGTCTCTGTCATTGTGGGCTCTAACCCTCAGAAACCATAAGCCAACATAAGGGCTTTCGTCTATAGGAGGTTTTTAGCCATGACATTTTGTCACAGCAACAAAAAGTAACTAATACAAACCCTGTATCAGAAAAAACAAAAAAAACAAACAAAACAAAAAACAAAAACAAAAAAACGAGGTCGGAAGTGGTGGAGGAAGAAGCTTTCACCTCTGACCTCCACATACACTGCACACACGAACATGTATGCATGCCTATCACACACCAATTTAAAAACATGGTAGGGAAAGTGGCTATGTCTTTAAGCTGAATGTCTGTAATCGTGCATGTAGCCAGTCAAAATGAATTTATTTATTTTTCCCTAGGTTTTCCAGATAGGCTGGGAGCACTTTCCCAAGTTCACTGAGGAATTTTCAGCTGATGGCTTTCATTTTCCAACTTAGGGGTTTTCCCTGTCGCTGAAGCTTCCTGTCTCAATGCTTTGCTTCTTTCCAGAGGTCCTCCTTGTGGTAACCCAGAGAGATGCCTGCACGAACCCTACTGACCTCTACTTTCCTCTAAAACAGAGAGTCCGGAAAAGCTGCAAACATAAATATACAAGCGGATCAGTCACTCTTGTGTTATTAACTAGTTTCACACTGTCCTAGGAAAACATTGCTCAGTTCAGGGGAAAATGTATCAGGTCAGTCTCCAGGGGACAGTGGGCTTGGGGGTGCATCTCAGTGCTTGCCCTGGCTCAAACACCACACACACACACACACACACACACACACACACAGACACACAGACACACACAGACACACACACAGAGACACACACACAGACACAGACACAGACACAGACACACAGACACACACACATACACACACACATACACACCGACACACACACACACAGACACACACAGACACACAGACACACACACAACAAACACACACACACAGACACACACACAACATAACACACAACACAAAAAACACACAGAAAAACAAACACACAAACACACACACAGACACACAAGACACACACACACACAGACACACACAGACACACACACACAGACACACACACAGACACACAGACACACACACATACACACACACATACACACCGACACACACACACAGACACACACACACAGACACACAGACACACAGACACACACACAGACACACAGACACACACACAGACACACACAGACACACACACACACAGACACACACACAGACACACACACACACACACACACACACATGCACACGCACACATACCCCTTCTCTTATTTTTTGGCATTTAAAAATAAAAGAAATATTTGAATCAAATAAATATTTAATTTAAATTGTTATTTTATTTTTAAATTTGTGTGTTGCTTATAATTTTAGATATAGCTAATCAATGGAATGATTAAATTGTCCCTGTAACAGCAATTAAATTGTTTCTGTATAGGGTTTTAGTAATTTTCTTTAAAGGTTCATTTTTTATTCTGTGTTTGGATCAGTTTATGCATTTTAGTGCAAATTCCTCAGGAATATTTGGTATCAAAACACAAGGTGCATATGCCTATGAGGACCAGCATCATGCTGTTGTGACCATGATTTTATCTGATGTGGTAAAGAAACAGATGTGTGTCTACAGCAGACAGGTTGTTCTTACAGAGTCTGGTCATAAGTCTTCAGTGAAGAAAAGTATGCACTAGGATGACTATATGAATTTCACTTTAACTTGGACTAAAATAATATCCTAAGAGAGAAATGGGTCAGTTATTAAGAACACATTCTGCTCTTCTGGGGGAATCAAGTTTGGTTCCTAGCACCAATGTTGGGTAGCTCGCAACTCATGTAACACTAGCTTTAGGGATCTGACAACTTCTAAACCACATGCACACCACACACACACACACACACACACACACACACACACACACACACACATCCCTTAAAAATATTATGAGAGAAAATAATATGTTGAAATTCTCACTTTAAAACTGGAACTTAGGTAAGGGAGGGGAGAGTAGGTTTAAAAACATGGAATTTAAAAACAATTCCTCATGGTCTCAGAGGTCTTACCTGCGAAATAGAGCTAATATTGGGCTGCTGTGTAGTCAGGGTTAGTCAGTTAGAGGAACAGAGCCAAGAGAGAATGAATACATATGATGGAAAGGGATTTACTAGATTGGCTACGGAGGAGGTGCTGGCTAGGCTGCCAGTGGCTGTCTGCATGCCAGAGAGGCTGGAGACCCATAACCGCCCAGTTCACCAAGCTGGATGCCTCCTCACCAGTACCAAATTTGGTGCTGAAGGCCTGGAGGATTCCTGAAGAGTGGCTGATCTTCAGTTTGTGTTGGAAGACTGAGGAAGCTGGGCTCAAAAGCTAGCAAAGCACAGTGGTGGCGTCAATGTACTCACCAACAAGGAGATTTGCTTGGAGAGCAGCCAAACACAGCCTCCACCTTCTCCTCCTCCTCCACAGCTCATTAGATCTGGGTCACTGTTGGCACCGCCCACTCTGGGGAGGGGCTTCTCTGCTGGGTTATTCCTTCACGGAAATGTCTTTATAGACTCATCCAGAGGCATGTCACTTTGTTGATTCCAGATCCAATCAGGTTGGCAATCAATACTAAATTTAAAAGAATATACATGCCACGGGTGCCAGATATCGAGAAAGTGCTGAAGAGAGACTTCGTCATTGATTTTCTAGTACAAGCTGTGACCTCTTAGGCTAGTCACAGCATTTTTGCATTACTCTAGTTATTGACATGACCGTCTTTTCTTTTCTGAATGGTCTTAGAATGTAAGCAAATCAATGATGTTTTCCTTTCGGTCATTTAGTGGCGGGTGGATGGAAAGAATGATGGACAAATGTTCTGTACCTTGAAGGCTGTCAGCTGGTGAGTGCATAGGGAAGACCAGGAGAGTCAGTGTGCATGTCTGCACACACAGATAGGTTCTGGGTGGCGCAAGGGTTTTTAGTGAATGAGTCACTGCGTAGGCAAATGGGTGGTGGGAGGCAAGGCCTGAATACATTTTTTTCTCTTACTACGGGATTGTCTCAAAGAGAGAAGTGCTCAGGCCATGATCTCATCCGTGGTGGCAGATGTTTATGAATTTAAAAGTGACCATTGTTATTTTTTTCTTTTCATCTACCTGATCTCACTCAATCTTCGTTTCTTTGTGTTTTCTGAAGCTGAATGCAGAGAGCGTATGCCATCATGCTGGGATAGTACTTTTAAACACTATTGTTCAGTTTTGTTGAGACACGTTTTATATAACTTAAAATTCATCCATGGATGTGTAAAATGTGCAGAGCTGGGCAACCATTACTAGACTATAACCTAGAACATTCTCAACCTCTTTTTGTCCCCGATGGAGCCCTGCTTTGAGCTTTTCTCTGAAATGGAGCAATATAATACATGGTCTTTTAATCTGACTTATTTTACTTACCATGATGTTTGCAAGGGCCCTTTACACTGTAGCCTATATCAGCCTTTGTTTTTTATTATCAAGGAAGAGCTGATGTGTTTTTCCTTTTTTTTATTAGTTCTTTGAGAATTTTGTACAATGTGTTTTGATCATGTTCATCTCCCGTCTCCCGTCTTCTCCCAAATCAGCATGCCCTTCTGTACCCACAGAACTTTATGTTCTCTTTCTCCTTTTAACCATCAAGTCCAATGTGTGCTGCCCACATACTCTTGGATGCGTGGCCACACTCTGAACGGTCATTGATATACCAGGGCCACACTTTTAAGGAAACCTGATTCTCCTTCTCCCAGCAGCTGTCAGCTGTGAAGAGCTCCTCATCGAGGGGCGGGACTTTGTGTCCACTTCCCCCACCCCTTGCTGAGACTTCATTTGGCTCCAGTTTGTGTAGGTCTTGTGTATACTGTTACAACCACTGTGAGTTCCCAGGTGCAACTGCACGGTTGTGGCTGGAAAACCTGTTTCCCTGTAGTCATCCACCACCTCTTCCAATCTTTATCCCTCTCTTCCTCAGTGATCTCTGATCTTTGGGAGGACAGGGTGTAATATAGATGCCCATTTAAGGTTGAACATTCCAGAGTTTCTTTTTCTCTGCACCTTGACCAGTCTGTGATAATTGCTATCTACTGCAAATAGATGCTTCTCTAGTGAGGGTTGAGCGAGGTGCTAGTCTATGGGTATAATGATAAATCATTAGAAGCTGGTTTAACACAATGTTCATTTAGCAGAACAATAATAGTAGAGTCCTGGGGATTGAACTCGGTGGCCTGTCTTGGCAGCAGGCATCTTCATCTGCTGAACCATCTTGTCAGCCCTTCTCTAGGGATTTTGAAGGATCTGTTGTAGCTTTCTTTTAGAACGATTAGAAAGACATCTTGGAGTTAAATCATTTCCTAGCTTTTCAATGACAATTTTAAATGACTAGGTATCATTTTTCCCCCCAGGCTTTCAAGAGTGGTTTGCCTTCAAGGTGAGAAACAATCCTCTGATTTTCTTGAAGTAGAGGCCTCTTCTAATGCTGACCCTAAAATAAGACCTTTTCAGGCAGATTTTGTTTTGCTCTAAATGTGTAATTTCTGAAGAGACAAGATTTGGGAAGTCTGTGCCAATCAGGTTGCCTTTGTTCTGGAAATCAGTCCTAATTTTGTGGCTGTGATTAAAAAAAAAAGAAAGAAATAAAGAAAGAAAACAAAACCAACACACTTTCTCAATGGGAAAACAAAGGTCAGGGTTCAGGGCATTCACACTGCCTCTGTAAACGTTTGTTCTAAGAGCTGAAGGTTGACTTGAGGAGAAACCTGGAAAGCTAACCCAAGTAAAGAAAAAACACAAAGACAAAAATACAAAAACAAACCCAAGAAACTGCTTTCATGTGAACTGTGGTGAAAACATCGCTCCTGAGACCTGGTGCTTAACTGGCCTCACCACTAATACCCAGACACTCAGACCTGCATTTGGACACAGTTTGGGTATTTAAGGAGATATGTTCATCAACTAGGCATCAGCAAGAGTGGCCTCAGGTTTTGGTTGAACTCTGCTTTGCCATATGACTCTAGACAAACATGCCTAAAATATGTGATGTAGATTTCTTTAGGGGTAGGCTACCTATTGGGGTTCCAGTGGGATGTAACATGAATTGATAGAAGGTCTTATTAATAAAAACAAACCCAGTGCCAGTTATTGGGGTGAATGCTGGAAGATCAGAGAAGCAGAACAAGCCAGAGCCACTTCACCTTGCCAATTCCTCAGCTGATCCTGTTTCCTCAGACTGGAAGCCTCGGTATCCTCCAAACGGATCTCAGCTGAACTGCTGCTAAAAGCCTAAAAGCTTAACCAGGCTCTAGTGCCTGATCCTCGCACCTTATATACCTTTCTGCTTCCTGCCATCACTTCCAGGGATTAAAGGCGTGTGTCACCATGCCTGGCTGTTTCCAATGTAGCTTTGAACTCACAGAGATCCCAGACAGATCTCTGCCTCCTGAATGCTAGGATTAAAGGCGTGTGTGTGCCACCATTTTCTGGCCTCTGCATCTAGTGGCTGCTCTATTCTCTGACCCTAGATAAGTTTATTAGGGGTGCACAATATTTTGGGCAACACAATACCACCACAGTGGGGCCTACGATCTGTCACAGCCTTGATACAGTAAGCATATGCTCATTTACATAATGTTTAATCAAATGATCATTTACATAATGTTTATGTATATCTGGTCCTTACTTCTGGGGAAGGGAAAGACTCATTGAGAATAAAGTGGGATCGTTTTAGTGATACTGCTTTTGAAGTTTTCCCTCCTCCTTGCTTGTTATCAGTAACATCTTTCTGATAGTTTGCCATCACACAACATATCGAAGACAGGTAGCCAACATCCTAAGGATCTTGGGAAACGACCGAGATCAGTGAAGTTTCTGGAAAAGTCTTTACAGACCTTGAATGTTTCATGAAATCATTGCTGGGGAGTATCGTTCAAATGTAGTTTTTTTACATGGCAGCGTATTTGAATGAAGCTGTAAATTTAGGAACACCAAATCAAAACAACCCAGACAGAAAGTGTTAATATTTAAGTCAGGGGACTTAAAGGATAAAATGTAGTTCAGTTCCAAGTAAAACGGTAGCATTCTCAGAACAAACATCCTTCATAAACGCAACTGCTGATCTCAGTCCACAGTATCTCCCCAAACCACAATGCACCATCCAATTGGTGCGCTGGCAAGAAGTGACTGAGAGCGTGGTAGTGGCATCTCACGTTGTAGCCAGCTCCACATGGTACATGGCTTCAAGCCCCATACTGTAAAGGGCCGCCACCACCCGTGCCTTTCAGGCTGAAATAGTTACCATGCATTTCAGAGGTCCACATTCTCTTCCGGTGACGTCTTTAACATTTCTGTCTCTATGTGTTTAAGGGATGGAGCTGGCTCCCAGTTTTGGTTGGCAAATTTTGTAGCTGCGGCCCTGGTTAGAAGACAGCCAATAGCACCGCCCCCTCCATGCTGGTGGAGCAGCCACATAGCAACAGGGCCTTTTAGCGGCTACCAGATTTGCTAAAAGCAGTCGCTCCAATTAGCAGTAAGAGCCATGCACCTGGCGTCCTCAGAATTCTGTCTCTTTGA